>NC_045441.1:21667157-21714558 GCF_002776525.5 Piliocolobus tephrosceles | reverse complement strand
GGGCGGGAGCGGCGGGCCCGGCGTCTCGCGGCCCCGGGCTGACGAGGCGGCGCGGGCGGGCGCCGCGGCTCCCGGGGGAGGAGTCTGGCGGTGGTCGGGCCCTGAGGAGCGTGCGGCGGCGCCCGCAGAGGACGCTGCTTTCCGCGCTGTACGGACCGAGCGAGGGAGGGTGCGAGGGGAAACCGGAAGGAAGAGGCGGCGGCGCCAGCCTTCCTCGGCCGGAGGCGGAGGCGAGACCCCGGTCGAGGCCGCGGCAGGAGGGCCACGCCCCCGCCGCCGCGCCAGAGGGGCCCAGTGTGGACTGGGCCGCCGGCTGGACCGGATCTCACCCAAGACCGAGGGACGCGGGTGAGCAGGCGACGCCAGCATCGGGCGGGCGGGGAGCTCGCGGCGACCTGTGGAGGGGCCCGGGAGGAGGGCTGTGGCCGGAGGGGGCTCGGCCCTTTGTGGCGTGGCTGGTAGGGGGCGGCGGCCGCGGCGTCTTTCAAACCCGAGACGCTTCCGTCGCGGGCGGGGGAGGGGCGCGGCCGGCCGGCGCCGCCCTCCGCACCCCGCGGCGGCCCCAGGGCGGCGGGGCTCCGGGCCGGTCCGCCGCTCACTGGGCGTTTCCGGCCCAGGCACCGGGCGCCTTGGCGGCCGCGGGGCTCCCGGGCGGCACCCTGGCCTCGGTTCGCGCCCGCCCTTACCGAAGTAGAGCTGTTTCCTTTAAAGACTCGCGACGTGTTCGCGACATGGTGGGCCGAAGGAGGACACCCCTTTCTTTCTATGTTTCCCCCGGTACATCTGAGTACCAAGAGAGGTCTAGACGAACAGAGTTCCTATTGCGGGCTATATCGACTTAAAAAAGAAAGCAGAAACTGCCCTTTGAAACGGAAAATTGTGTACGCAAAGTAAAATCTTTAACTTCCTTGAATTCGACCACCTCCCTCTCCCTACGAATTGAAAAACCGGGGAATAGAAAAATCTCTTAGTTTGATGTGGAGTAATTATTTTGAGTTAACGTTTTTTTTTTCCCCCTGGGCTTAGCTATCTAAGAACTCTTTCTTCACCTGCCTCAAAAGGTAGAGGAGTGTCCATTCCACGGGCTACCACGGTGACCCCTACCAGTGAAAATAGGAAAATAATTCAAAATACAAATGAACTTTAAGATGTTTGTATGAACTATCTTCTGTGTCTATTAGGCTCCTGAAGACGTAGGGGACAGGACTGGTCACGTGTTGTTTATACATGAATCTGTACGTCGGGCTCACTGAGCATTCAGAAACGAAACCCTACCAACGCTGTGCACTGACCAAAAGGATATTTTCTTTTTATCGAGGCAACTAATTTAACAGGGATTCCCCCCCTTCCCTCTAAGTTGTACATTTTTGCCGAATTTGAGTAGTATGGATCTTAGATTCCTTGTAATTGTGAATGACTTAGTTTGGTTAACCTTTGATAAGGACTTTTTTCCCCGACTGTTTTTTCTGACCTAAAGTAAATTGAAAAGCCAGTCGGTTGTTTTCCAATCTCGATGATGTGGAATTTTGCTATTCTTTCCATCTGGCTGATAACTAATGTTAAGCTTACTTCATCACTTTGATCTTCTCTTGGCTTAGTGCTTATTGAAGCCCTTTTAGGTTGGAGCCTGGAATCCTCAAGAGGTTGTGTTCTGTCCGTAACTCTGGAGTGCTGTGGGCCTTTCTGTTGAGCGTGCTCTGTAGTCCACACGTTTCCACATAGTGCTGTTTTCTTTGCACAGTTTTGTAGGAAGACTTCATGAGTGCTATAACTCTACTGCCTTTTTTGCTCCCATAAGAAGCATTATAAAATCTGTTAATTTATGTTATTCACAGGGCATGTAAGGAGATGGGAGGGAATAGAGGTATCAGTACATATGTCCATGCTCCTCCATAGATTTTCTTCTGGTTGGTAGAAATGTTGAGCTTTTCATTCCTAAGCATTGAACATTAGATGTGCAAGGTAAATTCCTGGAAACTTGAATGCAGTCTTAAAAGCCAAATGATACATGGGTTTTTCCAAAGATGTTACACATTTAAAAAAGAGTCCCCCTTCCCCTCTTCTCTTTGCCCACTTTCCTAAGGCCAGGAAAAAGGATTGGTCCTGGTGTCGTAAAATATGAGTGAAAATTTTGAAGTCGTTTGTTAGCTTAATGTTTTCAGTTTTGTAGAGTTTGAATAGACTAAGTGATACTTAAATAACTCAGTATTAGAAATGACAGGTTGATCTCAAGTAAATTTTTTTTTTTTTTTTGAAATGGAATCTTGCTCTGTTGACCAGGCTGGAGTGCAGTGTCACGATCTCGACTCACTGCAACCTCTGCCTCCAGGGTTCAAGCGATTCTCCTGCCTCAGCCTCCTGAGTAGCTGGGATTGCAGGTGTGTGCCACCAGGCCCAGCCAATTTTTGTATGTTTAGTGGAGACGAGGTTTCACTATTGTTGGTCAGGCTGGTCTCGAACTCCTGACCTCGTGATCCGCCCACCTCTGCCTCCCAAAGTGCTGGGATTACAGGCGTGAGCCACCGCGTCTGGCCGATCTAAAGTAATTTTTCTTTTCTTTTTTCAAAGAGACGGAGTGTCACTTTGTTGCCCAGGCTGCCCTGGCTGGAGTGCGGTGGCGCGACCTTGGCTCACTGCAAGCTCCGCCTCCCGGGTTCACGCCGTTCTCCTGCCTCAGCCTCCTGAGTAGTCCACACCCGGCTAATTTTTGTATTTTTAGTAGAGACGGGGTTTCACGGAGTTAGCCAGGATGGTCTCGCTCCTGACTTCGTGATCCTCCCGCCTGGGCCTCCCAAAGTGCTGGGATTACAGGCGTGAGCCATCACGCTGGCCACCTTTCCCCAGCTTTCTTAAGTCATTCTGCAGAGCTGAGAGGAAAAAGCTTTATGTTCTTGTTTGATTTTTTAAAAGTGAGATAACTTATTAATCATAATATAGTACAGCTTATACTTGTGACCCGAATTTACTTAGAGTGCTGAGCATAATTAACCTGATGGAGCCATGTTATCTCTCAGTGTGATTGGAAAGAGAGAACACAGAGGAAGAGACCTAAGCTCAGAATGTGACTAGAGTAGGTGAGGCCATGCTGAAATTTTTTTTTGAGACGGAGTCTCGCTCTGTCCACCAGGCTGGAGTGCAGTGGCGTGATCTCGGCTCACTGCGAGTATGCTGAAATTTTAAAAACTTGATAGATTCTTCAAAAGGCCAGGTTTTTGAGTTTTTTTGGTTTTTTTAATTGATGCCTGTCACAACTCCAAGAAAATTCTGTTTGTGTAGCAGTTGACAATCTAAAGACCAAATGGTCTTTTCCAGACATTTCTCAACTGTCATGGTTGTTTTGATAACTTGAAAGCATACTGTTTCTAGCACTGATCTCTTGTCCTTCCTAAGGAGAAAACTATCTCATTGAAATAAAGAAAGGCTTGTTTTATGACTGGTGCCTTCCTGGACTCTGATTTAGTTTTTTACACTGACATCAGCCTTCTCAAGATTAGTCTTTTTTAAGCACTAGTTTGTTTCATTGTTTGTACCATCAAAATAAATTATAATGTGTGAGAAAAGGAAAAAAGAAAAAAGTATCAATATTTTAGAACACTGAATTCAGATTTCAGATGTCAAATGTTTGCAAAAAAGCCCCAATATTCTCTAAAAACATTGGATTTCTCTTAAGTAAAATACCATTTAGACAGAATGAAAAGAGAGTGCTGAGACTTTGAAACTGGAATCTTTAGACCTGGTGTAGGTGGGGAATCCAGGAGTTGGGAAAGTGCTACAAATAATTTTGAATATTTATGTAGTAGTGCTATAGTAGTGGGTTAATACAAATAATTTCGAATATGTAGTAGTGCTGTGTGTCAGGTACTGAACCAAGTATGAAATATAACCCTAGAACAATTCATTTAGAGTTCTACTTTTAACCCCATTTTATATATGAGCCAACTGAGGCATAGAGAATAAATAACTTACAAAGGGCCGCAGAACTATTAAGTTGCAGAACTGGAGCTTTAACCCAAGTAGTTTGGGTTCGTACTCAATTTTTTTTTTCAACAGTTGACCTCCATGGAGAATGCCTTGGATCTTTTCCAATAAACATTTTTAATCTTTTCTATTAACATTTGTAGCATTGTGAGATGCAGCAATCCCTAAGTTAGTAATTTACAGTTTGAATGTGCTTCCTACAGGTGAATGATTTATAGCTGCACTGCCCTTCCTGGGGGGAGACCTATCCTTCATGCCTACTGTATAATTTATTTTATTTTTAGTTGGCAAGTAATAATTGTATGTATTTATGGGCTACAATGTGATGTTTCAATCTATGTACACATTGAGGAATGATTAAATCAGGCTGTTAACATCTATCACCTCATCTACTTTTTTGTGGTGAGAACATTTAGAATCTTTAGCAGTTTTGAAATATGCGATATATTATTGTTAACTGCGATCATCACCATGCTATGATCACTAAAACTCCTGTCCAGTGGAAACTTTGTACCTACTACTGTACTTACTGTAGCAGGCAGGCCTTGCTAGCAGTGTCTTTCCCATCTTTTTATCCTTCCTTTTTCATCCACAGCTCAGTTAATTGCTGATTGATCTCTTTATCATGTTCAATAGTTCTTTAATCCTGTATTTGTTCCTTGATCTCTATATTCTGCCTGGTTAACATTGGAAAAGTTTGCTTTGCTTCTATTTGTGTTTCCAGGCTACTCAGTGGGAGGATGCTACAAAGTACACACCTCTAGGAATGAAAACTTGGTTTCAAAGTGAAATTAGACATCTATTCCCCCCCACTGCCTCCCCTCAAAAAACCAAAACACTGCCATCAACCTCTGATATCTTTAAAGTATTTGGGATTTTTAAAAATTTCAACATTTCATACCTTTAATCTTGGTTCCTTATCCTTTAATATTAATAATCAGAATCTGTAAAACAAATTCACTGTCACTATTATCTCTTTATGAGTATTAAAGTAGTATTTGCTTTGTGTAAATTTTCTTTGCTGATATACTTTTGGTCATATTTTGCTGCTTAGAGTGAGGAGTTAAACCCCTTTTTAACACTGTTATTTTGTAGGAAAGTTAAGTGAGGAATTCAGACAACCAACTTAAATTTGTTGAATAGAAACACAGTTGTCTCTTGGTTTCAGTGGAATATTAGTTCTTAGATCCCCTTGGGGTATGAAAATCGAAGGACACTCGGGTCTCTGATATAAAATGCCATAGTATTTTCAATATTCTCCCAATACTCTAAGTCATCTCTAGAAATCATTTACTGTGGGAAGAGTTTCAAATTTTTAAGTAGTTTTATATGTTACTATTGATTGCTGATGGATCTAATCCTGACAATCATTTAGTAACAGAATGTTTCATAACTTTTATGTGGTGGAATTCACTCAGTAGAACCTTGGAGACTTGGACGTCCTAGAGAAAATGTATTAGCATTTGTTTTCAATCAGTTTATAAATTTTTGAGTTCTGTAGGAAGTCCTTGGATTTAAAAATAAATAGGACTTTGTCCTCTAATAATTCGTAGAAGTCAGTGAGTAGAGGCCAGACATGGTGGCTCCTGCCTATAATCCCAGCACTTTGGGAGGCTGAGGCAGGCAGACCACCTGAGGTGAAGAGTTTGAGACCAGCTTGGCCAGCATGATGAAACCCCATCTCTACTAAAAATATGAAAAAGTAGCCGGTCATGATGGTGCATGCCTGTAATCCCAGCTATTTAGGAGGCTGAGGCAGGAGAATTGCTTGAACCTGTGAGGTGGAGGTGGCAGTGAGCCTAGATCACGCCATTGCACTCCAGCCTGGACGACAGAGCAAGACTCTGTCTCAAAAAAAAAAAAAAAAAAGTGTGTAGACAGTGGAGGAGAGAATTTCATACTGTGTATGACATTTTAACCTTATCTTTGCTATTCTCTGCGATCAAGCAAATCAGTCAAAAACACTGAATTGAGCCCAGGACTTGAGTGACAATATGTGCACTTTTTATGTCAAAGTATATTGCACTTTATTAAATAGATTCTGAATTTTATGCATGACTGATTTAATTCTTATCCTGGTTAGCATTTTTTACAATGGAATATATTCTAATGATTAGTGTTAGAATATAGGACTTTCTTATTAATCTGGAAGCACCTGATACCAGGAATTGTGGCATGTAACAGGGATTTCCCACAGTAATTTAAGTGTTTTTGAATAGCTGTTTCTCAGTATGGATTTTTATTTGACAGATTATCTTGGGGAGAGATGTCTTTTTTTTTTTTTTTTTTGAGACGGAGTCTCGCTCTGCCACCCAGGCTGGAGTGCAGTGGCTGGATCTCAGTTCACTGCAAGCTCCGCCTCCCGAGTTTACGCCATTCTCCTGCCTCAGCCTCCCGAGTAGCTGGGACTACAAGCGCCCGCCACCTCGCCCGGCTGATTTTTTGTATTTTTTTAGTAGAGACGGGATTTCACCGTGTTACCCAGGATGGTCTCGATCTCCTGACCTCGTGATCCACCCGTCTTGGCCTCCCAAAGTGCTGGGGTTACAGGCTTGAGCCACCGCGCCTGGCCCCCCCTTTTTTTTTTTTTTACCTTAATTAAAGGGTACTCACACTAGATAAGAACATGTTTCAGAAGTCCGTGGAACTAACAGAAATTGGGGAAAGCAGTTGTGTGACTAGGTAAAAGATGTTAGAATATTTTGGTTGAGAAGAAAAATGGAATATATGCAGATTATATTAATTACATGTAATTGAGTATTCAAGAATTTAAAGTTTGTGCTTTTCCTTGTTTTTGTGATCTGAAGAGAAACATGCTTCTTGCAGAAATAACTTGAGGTATGTGTTTTAGTCACTGATTAAGTATTTCATCAATTAAATATTTCATCAAGAAGCAGTGTAAAGCCAGGTGCTGCGGTTCACACTTGTAATCCTGGCACTTTGGGAGGCTGAGGCAGGTGGATCGCTTGAACGTAGGAGTTCAAAACCAGCCTGGGCAACATAGTGCGATCCTGTCTCTTAAAAAAAAAATCAAAGTGTGTGTGTGTGTGTGTGTGTGTGTATATATTTATATATATATTTATGTATATATATTTATATTTATATATATATATATATATAAATAGAAATTTTTAAAAATAGAGGTTGGTAAATGTGGCCTGTAACCTGTTCTTGTAAATAAAGTTTTATTGAAATAACATTTGTTTCCATATTGTCTTTGGCTGCTTTCAGGCTGCAGCAAGAGTTAAATCTTTGGGATAGAGACCTTATGGCTCCCAAAGCCTAAAATATTTTGTCTTTGTTATGAGAAGAGAGAGTAGTGTACCTTTTGAAGTTTTATTACTATTACTATTTTTTTTTAATTTTTTTGAGACAGAGTCTCACTCTTGTTGCCCGGGCTGGAGTGCACTGGTGCGATCTCGGCTCACTGCAACCTCCCCTTCCCGATTCTCCTTCCTCAGCCTCCTGAGTAGCAGGGATTACAGGCACGCACCATCACACCAGGCTAATTTTTGTATTTTTAGTAGAGATGGTGTTTCACCATGTTGGCCAGGATGGTCTCAAACTCCTGACCTCAGGTGATCTGCCCACCTCAGCCTCCCAAAGTGCTGGGATTACAGGCAGGAGCCACTGTGCCCAACCTTTTTTTTTTTTTTTTTTATAATTTTAGAGGCAGAATCTAGCTATCACCCAGGCTGGAGTGCAGTGGCATGAACATAGCTCACTGCAGCCTTGAACCTTGAACTCCTGGCCTCAAGGTACCCTCTTGCCTTGGCCTCCCAAAATGCTGGGAGTACAGGCATGAGCCACCACACCTGACCAAAAGTTTATTTTGTAAAAATCAGGTAATCATTGCATATATTAATAAAATCCAGAAGGTTTAAATAGGTCTTCAATAAGTGTTTCCTTTCTCCTGTGTGATCCACTGTAGTAGGGCTGAGCACCAGATACCTTTGCTCATTTTACCTGTACTACAATTTTTCTTATGGTGAAGAGTAAAATTTCTTGCACTCATGTCTCTATTAAAAGTTTGGAAGTAAAATATCAAGATAGCTACATTTCAAGAAAAACGTTTCTTACACCCAGCTTGCCTCACTCATTTGCTTGCTTCTTGGCTTTTGAGTTGGTCTAGAATAGCTGGTTTTTAAAACACCATGTTTTTGAATGACAGCTGTAGTTTTGGCTGTGATCCGTAGTAAGAGTAAAAGCCCTTGGTGTTTTGGAGCTTTAGTGTTTGGCTTCTCTCAATCCGAGTATGTAAAGTGCGGTGATTGGCACTTAGTATTCAATAAACATTTGTGGAATTAAATTTAAGTAGCCATTCATTCAGCAAAGAAAATTAAGTCAGCAGTTTCCTTGATGCCTGAGAATTAATCTGGGGAAGCTAGCTTCCACAGATAACAGGGTTTCTGACGTTTTGATGCTGATTTTAGATATAGAATGATACACAAAATGTAATTATTGAAAAGAGAAAATGTGAAATATGTCCCATCAGTTGGTAATATGGTACATGCTGAAATGCTTCAGAGGATTTAGGGTATTGGTTTCAAGGTTTGTTTTTAGGAGGGAAGGAGTCTTTTACAGAAAATGTTTGTGTTGTGGGCATTTGAAGATTATTGGTTGATCATCCTAAACTTTGCACATTTTCACATTTTTATTTTTATTTTTGTGAGACAGAGTCTTGCTGTGTTGCCCAGGCTGGAATGCAGTGGTGTGATCTCAGCTCACTGCAACCTCCTCCTCCCGGGTTCAGGTGATTTTCAGCTTGAAGCAGCCTCAGCCTCCAGAGTAGCTAGTATTACGGGCATGGGCCACTGGCTAATTTTTGTATTTTTAGTAGAGACAGGATTTTGCCATGTTGGTCAGGCTGGTCTTGAACTCCAGACCTCAGGCCTCAAGTGATCTGCCCTCCTCGGCCTCCCAAAGTGCTGGGATTACAGGCGTGAGTCACAATACCTGGCCAAGCTTTCACATTTTTAGTTAATACTTTTTGAAGTCTGTACTCCCAGAGCGGTGAGCTACTTCATTTATTATTTTTTGTTTTTGTTTTGTTTTGGAGACAGAGTCTCTCTCTGTCACTCAAGCTAGAGTGCAATGTCGCGATCTCAGCTTACTGCAACCTCTGTCTGCCAGGTTCAAGTGATTCCCTGTCCTCAGCTTCCTGGGTAGCTGGAATTAGAGCACGCGCCACCAGGTCCAGCTAATTTTTTTGTGTTTTTAGTAGAGATGGGGTTTCACCATGTTGACCAGGCTGTTCTTGAACTCCTAACGTCAAGTGATCCACCAACCTCAACCTCCCAAAGTGCTGGGATTCCAGGCATGAGCCACCACTCCAGGCCTTAAATTTATTTTTAATTACACTTGTTTATTTACTAAATGTCATATCTGAATGACTTTCTTTTTCTGCCTATTTTAAGGTAACTTTTATGTAGACTACCTCTCCAGGAAGAAAACATATCCTGGATTACAAAAGAAGAGTGGGAAATAGGGGAATCTAATAAGGCTGTGTTAATGAGTATAATGACTTTGTAATTTTTTAGAAACAGAATTCATTTGTTTTAATACGGTTTCATGGATACGATAAAAAATCAAATCTAGCAAAACCCAGTCATAAATGAGGCGTCCCCAAAATCACTGCAGAAAATCATATTATTATATGGTTAATGAAATGACTAGAGTGAGCCTGTACAGGTAGCCTGCAAGAAATTCTGGGGTCTAGCGGCATGATTTAAATCTGTCTTGGCCCTGGCCACCAGTTGCTGTTACCTTGTTTAAACATGGATGGGGACAATTTTGATTCCAGCTACTGGGATTAGGACTTTTACTTTATTAATGCATATACTTTTGTAAAATACATTTCTAGAAGTAGGATGAATATATTAGATTGGTATTAAGCATTTCCAGTGTCAGATACTATATTTTCTATGATATTTGCAATTCTAAAATTCAAAAAGCTCTGAAAAATCACGTTGTTAAAAAATAACAACAAAAAAAAACTTCGCTAGTAAAACCTGACCTGAAGTAACATGAGGCTATATATAGTCTTTATTTTTCACACCATTCATAGTTCCCTCAGCAAAGATAATGTGTTTGATTATCCATTGCTACCTGAGACTTCTTGAGAGGGTTTTATAATATAGGGTACATGTGTCACAATACCTGTATAAAATCTGGAAAAGTCTAAATTCTGGAACGTGTCTTGTGTCAAGAGTTTTGAATAAGGGATTGTGGGTATGTATCAGCTTACTCCTCTGTGTAAGAACGCTTGTTTTTCCACACCCTCAACAACACTATGCCTTGCTGCATTATTAATGTGTGGAAATAGCCAGTGATTTTAAGTATTATTTGCCTTAGAGATTATAATAGTAGAACTCAGATTTATAGTGTATAGTGTAACACGCAGTTCTGGAAGAGCAAAGTTATTACCTTAAATGACCCAGAGTCTCACTCTGCCTTTGCACCTGTTTTAGTTACTTTCACAGTTAACTTGGTTGGAAACTTGACTGTATATCAAGTTAGCAGTTACTGTAATAGTATAGTTTGTCAGGAAGTATATGTGATATTCTCTTTGACATAATGGATGGTATTTTGTGAGGAAAAATATTAGTGATTCTAATGATGGAGTCATTTCTCATTATGGTAACCAAGGGTCATCTTAAGAGTTGGTGAAAAAAGAGGTGGTAGTTTTTATAGTTAGCATATTAGTAGCATTCTATTTGGGATTTTCCTCTTTTCCTGATTTGTAATTCCTTTGCCATGTGTTGTGAATACTGAGTTCCAAATAAATTTTTATTCAGCTGGAATTTTTTTTTTTGATGAATGGTATGCAGTATGACTAAAGCCTAATTTGGAATACCATATTTATCTTTATCATATCTAATTTCTTTCTTTCTTTTTTTTTTTTTTTGAGACAGAGTCTTGCTTTGTCGCCCCGGTTGGAGTGCAGTGGTGCGATCTTGGCACACTGCAATCTCCACTTCCCGGGTTCAAGCAATTCCCCTGCCTCAACCTCCCGAGTAGCTGAGATTACAGGCATGCACTACCACAGCCAGCTAATTTTTGTATTTTTAATAGAGATGGGATTTCACCATGTTGGTCAGGATGGTCTCGAACTCCTGACCTTGTGATCCTCCTACCTCAGCCTACCAAAGTGCTGGGATTACAGGCATGAGCCACCATGCTCGGCCAGTCATATCTAGTTTCTTATGTGTACTTGGGTTTATGGGAGTTTTATAATACATTTAATATTTTCATAAGAATCATGAAAAACTTGGCCTTCTTTAAATATCTTAGCAACTTTTGTGCATTCTTCCAGATAAATCCCTTGAATATAGGATTTAGATTGGATTTGAATTAAACTTACATATTAATTTGGAGAACATTCATATTTGTGTAATACGGAGTTTTCTGGGTAGGAACATATATCCATTACATTTTATGTTTTTTTTTTTTTTTAAGTAAAATTATATGCTCTTATTCGTAAAGATTCCTAGGAAAGAACCACTCTTCAAAGAGACAGATTACATGTACTTCTCTTACTGAATTGAATGGCAAATTTGAGAATAAACAGTTTGAATCTATTTACCATATAGTTCAAATTAAATATGAAGACTTTGTGAATGTATTTAAAATATATTCGGAGAATGAGAAATCTCTATGTAAGAGAGCAGTTTTTTTAAAAAAATATTTTTTCTTACATATTATGATCATTTGTTGCTACCAAATAAGAGATCTGGCTTTGGTAATTTATCTATTTTGAAAGAGCTTTAAAAATGTGTACTTATTCATGTATTTGTTATTTTCTGCGACAGTTATATTTTGTATAGAAGGCAAAAGTTAACTTGAAATTACAACTGGTAAATTTTCTTCTGTTTTTTAATTTTAAATATAGACTAAGGATCTTCATTTTTGTCATGTTTCGCTTTTATGGTAATGTCTAAAGTTGAACTTCAAATAAACATGATTTCTATTTAAGGCTGCCATTTTAAACGTTATATTCTAAAACTGTACTGGCCTAGATACTACAACTTAACTTTTTTTCTTTTTAGTGACTCCACAGGATCCACTGAACATAGGATGTTGCCACAAAATCTACCTCGTGTATTTTTCTCTTTCACTCATGAGCTGCGCAATTGCAGATTTGAGCACAATGTCTGCAGACTGTTGAAAAACTCTGAAGAACCTAATTAATACAGGATGACCTAGGAGTGATTCTAAGTCTGTAACAAGATATTACTCATTAGTGAATGTGTCAGTCTTGGTACTGAATGCTGCAGATAACAGCAAGTGGTTTCTCCTTTATTTCTCAAGTATTCACTTGACCTTCCATCAGTAAGACAGACTTTTTTAATCTGTTCCTGGAGATATTAATGGAATACAGTCATGTCCACTCAAGACGAGAGGCAGATCAATACTGAATATGCTGTGTCCTTGTTGGAACAGTTGAAACTGTTTTATGAACAGCAGTTGTTTACTGACATAGTGTTAATTGTTGAGGGCACTGAATTCCCTTGTCATAAAATGGTTCTTGCAACATGTAGCTCTTATTTCAGGTAAGTACTTTTAATGTTTTAAATGGAAATTCTTTGAAATGTTATTTAATTTTTTAAGATGCCACATCTCAATTTTTGTTTTTAAAAGTTTTGCTTAAGTTTTCTGTTCAGATGATGTAGTACTTGGCAAATCTCATTCTTGCATGTGTAAGGGACACATGAAGTTTTATGAAGGTTTGAATACAAGAAATGTGTTGCAGTTAACTAAGGTAAAATTTTAATGTTGGGAAGGCAGAAAAGTTTAGAATATTCTTTTTCCATTAAAAGAGAAAGAAAAATGGGATAATTTACACTTTGAGGTTTTAAAATGAGGTAGAAAACAGTGATCCCTGTTTTTAAACTGACAAGTTATCATAGGCTCAAATGGTAATTTTTAGAGAGTAAAAATTGGTGCTTTTAGATATGTTAAGACTTTTCTTTACGAAATGTATTTTTTCTCACTCTTTACTATTACCATTTGTCATATTTCTTTATACTAACTAGACTCTTTGCCAGATTTAAATATTTAATAACTAGTAACGTTGGTATTCCCTGTGCCTCTGAATGTAGAAGTTAATTTAGTTACTCTTTGCTAATACAGATACGTAAAGCTTAATTTTACATTTTTATGATCTTCTGCATCTTTGTTGTACGTTTCCTGAGCAGAATAGAAGCCAAAGCATAGAAATTGCTTAATTTGTTCTTTGCTTTTAGGTAATTTTGACTTAATATTTGAAAGGGACAGAAAGGTGAATTAAATGTGGACCAGTATATTTCTACTACAAATATTAACAGCCATAAGCAGCAATCATTAGTGAGTTTGGTCCTGCTGTCCTTTTTTTTTGAGATGATCTTGCTCTGTCATCCAGCCTGGAGTGCAGTATGGTGGTGTGTTCTCAGCTCACTGCAACCTCTGCCTTTTGGGTTCAAGTGATTCTCCTGCCTTAGCCTCCCGAGTAGCTGGGATTACAGGTGCGCACCACCATGCCCGACTAATTTTTGTAATTTTAGTAGAGATGGGGTTTCACCATGTTTGTCAGGCTGGTCTCAAACTCCTGACCTCGTGATCTGCCCGCCTTGGCCTCCCAGAGTGCTGGGATTACAGGCGTGAGCCACTCCGCACTGCCTGTTCTACTGTTCTTTAATGGCAGCTGTAGACAGGACAGATTTCATTTGAACTTTCAGGGCTGACTGACTTCGTATGAAGATACAGAAACTTCACATTCCCTAACACATACCATGACGATTTCAAAAGCTAAGGCTCAAATACCAGTTGTTGCCTTTGCTGTGCCTACAATTTTTTTTTTTTTTTTTTTTAAAGGCAGAGTCTGTCACCTAGGCTGGAGAGCAGTGGTGCTGTCTTTGACTCATTGCAACCTCTGCCTCACGGGTTCAAGCAATTGTTGTGCCTCAGCCTCCCAAGTAGCTGGGATTACAGGCACACACCACCATACTTAGCTAATTTTTTGGTGTGTTTTTAGTAGAGGCGGAGTTTCACTATGTTGGCCATGCTGGTCTCAAACTCCTGACCCCAAGTGATCCACCCGCCTTGGTCTCCCAAAGTGCTGGGATTACAGGCGTGAGCTACTGTACCTCGCCAAGTCTGGGAAATTTCTTAACCAACCAGTCCCCCACAGATACCAAGGGATAACTGTATATTATCCCTAAAACAAATGAGATATTTATTAAATAAATAAAATAGTTCAATATGTGTTTGGGGTTAAAGCCACCCATCATTAAAATCTTGTGCCTGGGACAGTTTCATATCCACAGGATATTTCCCAAGTGTTCTTCAACTAGATTCTGCTCCCAGAATTGTAGATTTCAAGATCTCTACATGTAATGCTCCTACACATCTTTAATGTTAGAGATTTTGCCTTCTGAACTAAATACATTCTTCTGTTGTAGTTTGAGTTACCAGTTCTGTCTGTCCCACCAAGAATTAGTAGGTACCTCTGAATAATAGTTTTAATATTTTTTGGTAACATGTATAGTTCATTATAGACCCAAAATGAGAGAATCGCTTGAGAATTACTCAGCACTTCTTCTGTTGTGGTACTTCAGCCTCTTACAGTATTATGAAATTAAGTATTTGCTGTTTCTGGTTGGGCGTGGTGGCTCACACCTGTAATCCCAGCACTTTGGGAGGCCGAGGTGGGTGGATCATGAGGTCAGGAGATTGAAACCATCCTAGCTAACACGGTGAAACCCTGTCTCTACTAAAAATACAAAAAATTAGCCAGGCGTGGTGGTGGGCGCTTGTAATCCTAGCTACTTGGGATGCTGAGGTAGGAGAATCGCTTGAACCTGGGAGTTGGGTGTTGCAGTAAACCGAGATACCACCACTGCACTCCAGCCTGGGCGACAGGGTGAGACTCTCTTAAAAAAAGAAAAGGAAAAAGAAAATCACCAGGTCCTATTGGCTCTTTATAGCGGGTTTTGTTTGTTTGTTTCTTTTTGAGACAGAGTTTCACTTTGGTCGCCCAGGCTGGAGTGCAGTGGGTCAATCTTGGCTCACTGCAACCTCTGCCTCCCGGGTTCAAGTGATTCTCCTGCCTCAGCCTCCTGAGTAGCTGGGATTACAGGCACCCACAACCACACGCAGCTAATTTTTGTATTTTTTAGTGGAGATGGGGTTTCACCATGTTGGCCAGACTGGTCTCAAAACTCCTGGCCTCAGATGATCTGCCCACCTTGGCCTCCCAAAATGCTGGGATTACAAGCGTGAGCCACCAAGCGCCCGGCTATAGTGGTTTTTGTATTCATTTCTGCTAGTGTAACTCAGTTTCTTACCTCTTAGGTATATTATTGTCATAGCCTCATTGCCAGTTTTCCTGTCTCTAGCCTTTAGCTCTGAATAGCCTGTCAGCTTTAGAGTATTCATCCTACATCTGTCACTTACCTTTTGTCGTGCTAAATTCAAACTTGAAAGCCTTTGGTTTTCCCCACTATCTACAAGGAAAAGCTCAGACTCTCTTGTCTCGTTTAAAGGCCCTCTGTGATCTGACTGCCCTCCATCTTTCCAATTCATTTTCTAGTTTCCTGCATAAGCCCTTATGTTCAAGCTATGCCCCTTGAATAATCGCTTCTTATGTTCTACCACATTTTATCCATTTTGAATGGCTTCTTCATCTCTGTCCTTGAGGGGCCAAGTTAGTGACTGTTGTGACACTCACTGTTAACCGCTACATGCAGAGGCTTTTCTCTCCTGTTTTCATCTCTTACCTATATATGGGCATTCTACTTTGTATTCTCCATCATGCCAGTTGCCTTTCCATCATGATTTCCTGTATATAATAGATTTTTAGGAAAGTGTCCTGCATATTTTTAGATAATGGTTTGAGTAAATGAATTTTTAACAGCTTTATTGAGATATAATTTGCATACCACAAAATCTACCCATTTTAAGTGTATAATTAAATGAATTTTAGTATATTTACAGAGTTATACAACCATTTCCACAATCTAAATTTAGAGCATTTTCATCACTTTGTGTCTATTTATAGTCACAAACCCCATTCTTACAGTTCTAAGGAACTAGTAATCTACCTTCTGTCTCTCTATATTTTCCTTTTTTGGACGTTTTATATAAATGGACTCATACACTGTATGGTTTTTCTATGTGGCTTCTTTCACTGAGCATAATGTTTTCAGGTTCATTTATGTTAAAGTATATATTAATACTTAGTTCCCTTTTATTGCTGAATATTATTTCATGGTATGAATATAAGGAGTAAATTTTGAGATTTTCACTCAAAATGGCATGATGGAATAGTCTGGTATATCTTTGGGACTGGATTTTATTCATGTATCTGTCTCTCTAAAAATTTCATCGGTGGCCGGGCACGGTGGCTCAAGCCTGTAATCCCAGCACTTTGGGAGGCCGAGATGGGTGGATCACGAGGTCAGGAGATCGAGACCATCCTGGCGAACACGGTGAAACCCCGTCTCTACTAAAAAAATACAAAAAAATACTAGCCGGGCGAGGTGGCGGGCGCCTGTAGTCCCAGCTACTTGGGAGGCTGAGGCAGGAGAATGGCGTAAACCCGGGAGGCGGAGCTTGCAGTGAGCCGAGATCGCGCCACTGCACTCCAGCCTGGGCGACAGAACGAGACTCTGTCTCAAAGAAAGAAAAAAAAAAATTTCATTGGCTAGGCACAGTGGCTCATGCCTGTAATCCGAGTACTTTGGGAGGCTGAGGTAGGAAGATTCCTTGAGCTCAGGAGTTGGAGACCAGCCTGAGCAACATAGGCAGGCGTTGTCTCTACTAAAAATAAAAAAAAAAATAGCTGGGAGTGGTAGTGCGTGCCTGTAGTCCCAGCTACTTGGGAGACTGAGAATCGCTTGAGCCCAGAAGGTCGAGGCTGTGGTAAGCCATGATCGCACCACTGCATTCCAGCCTGGGGGACAGAGCAAGACCCTGTCTCAAAAAAAAAAAAAAAGTTTCACTTATAAGTAAATATCCTAAATGAACACCTCTTGTTGTCTAATTGTTCTTTTCAGCTCTACATTTGTTTTACACAAAACCCTTACAACTTTTGTTTTCTCCATCTCCCCTGTAGGGCCATGTTTATGAGTGGACTAAGTGAAAGCAAACAAACCCATGTACACCTGAGGAATGTGGATGCTGCCACCTTACAGATAATAATAACTTACGCATACACGGGTAACTTGGCAATGAATGACAGCACTGTAGAACAGCTTTATGAAACAGCTTGCTTCCTACAGGTAAGCATATAGATATTTTTTTTAGACGGAGTCCTTCTCTGTTGCCCAGGCTGGAGTGCAGTGGCGTGATCTCGGCTCACTGCAACCTCCACCTCCCAGGTTCAAGTGATTCTCCTGCCTCAGCCTCCTGAGTAGCTGGGATTACAGGCGTTAATTTTTGTATATTTAGTACGGGGTTTCACCATGTTGGTCGGGCTGGTCTTGAACTCCTGACCTGGTGATCCACCCACCTCGGCCTTCCAAAGTGCTGGGATTACAGGTGTGAGCCACTGTACTCAGCCTACAGGTAAGCATTTTCTTCCTCAGTTACATACATGAGTTGTGGCTTATTGGTTTATTATGTGGTTTATTTTGTGAGGAAACATTGTTAAACCTTATTTATTTATGTTTTTGAGACAGGGTCTGGTTTGGTCACCCAGGTTGGAGTGCATTGGCAGTCATGGTTCACTGAAGCCTTGAGCTCATGGGCTCAGGTGATCCTCCTGCTTCAGCCTCCTGAGTAGCTGGGATGACTAAAGGTGCGCACCACCATGCCCAGCTAGTATTTTTATTTACTTATTTGTCTGTCGCCCAGGCTGGAGTCTAGTGGCACAATCTCTGCTCACTGCAAGTTTTGCCTCCCAGGTTCATGCCATTCTCCTGCCTCAGCCTCCCGAGTAGCTGGGAGTACAGGCACCCACCACCATGCCTGGCTAATTATTTACTTATTTATTTATTTATTTATTTATTTATTTATTTTTTTGAGACAGGGTCTCGCTCTGCCGCCCAGGCTGGAGTGCAGTGGCCGGATCTCAGCTCACTGCAAGCTCCGCCTCCCGGGTTCACGCCATTCTCCTGCCTCAGCCTCCCGAGTAGCTGGGACTACAGGCGCCCGCCACGTCGCCTGGCTAGTTTTTTGTATTTTTAGTAGAGACGGAGTTTCACCATGTTAGCCAGGATGGTCTCGATCTCCTGATGTGATCCACCCGTCTCGGCCTCCCAAAGTGCTGGGATTACAGGCTTGAGCCACCGCGCCCGGCCCATTTATTTATTTTTAATTTTTTTAACTAATATTTTTAGTAGAGACGGAGTTTCACCGCGTTAGCCAGAATGGTCTCAATCTCCTGACCTCATGATCCGCCCACCTTGGCCTCCCAAAGTGCTGGATTACAGGCGTGAGCCACTGCACCCGGCCAGTATTTTTATTTTTTGTAGAGACAGGATCTCACTGTGTTGCCCAGGCTAGTCTCAAAATCCCAGGCTCAAGCAATCCTCCTGCATTGACCTCTCAAAGCCCTGGGATTACAGACCTGAACCACCATGCCTGGCCCAGTAATGTCTTTTATCTATATAACTTTCTTATTACATATTTTAGAAGGTAAAAGGTTTTTTTTTTTTAATAAAATGTGTAAGGGAAAAACAATAGGATTTGATTACCCCATAAACTAAGTAGTTTTGTGATAGGAATGTAAATCTGTTAATAAAAGAGATAGGTGAAAATATTATACTGGTTTTGTGTGTTTTACTGCCTAACATACCTGAGAATTTTGATTTCATGTTAAAGTAATTTGTTTTTGAGAGTTTCACTCTTGTCCAGGCTGGAGTGCAATGGCACAATCTTTGGTTCACTACAACCGCTTTCTCCTGGATTCAAGTGATTCTCCTGCCTCAGCCTCCCAAGTAGCTGGGATTACACCATTCCCGGCTAATTTTTGTATTTTTAGTAGAGTCAGTGTTTCGCCATGTTGGCCAGGCTGGTCTGGAACTCCTGTCCTCAAATGATCCACCCGCCTTGGCCTCCCAAAGTGCTGAGATTACAGGCATGAGCCACCACCCCCAGCCAAATTAAAGTAATGTTTAACAGTGTTTATTAAATTTAAGTGTTTCGATTTTTTTTTTTTTTTTTTTTGCTTAGAGCTTAGATGTACTAATTTTTCATATTACTTTTCACAGAAAACTTGGAAATTATGATAAATATTTATAATGGCTATGTGACCATATTGAGCAATTAAGGAGAAGTATTTAAACAAAACAAGTGATGGCTGATATATTTATGGATGACAAACTGTTTTACTCTTTATTTCCTCATCACGTTCCCTTTTTAAATTTTAAGAGGAATATACGTTTTTTTCATTTCATCTCCTGTTTTGGAATACCATTGTATTTCAGAAAGTTTCTTCAAAGGGAGAACCTTTAGACCAAAGGTTAAATTTGGAGAGCACTGTTCATGATATTTGTTAAGTACTTAATAAATATGCGCTGAATGAATATGCATGACACTGGTTGAATGCCAACACCTGGGTGTAATTCTGGAAACCAGAACTCAGTTCACGCTTTATGTAGTTTCCTTCCTTTTTAGTCTTCCATAGGTTGATTAAAACCTTTATCCAAAATGGTTGGGATCAGAAATCCAGTTCAGCCAGTTTCAGATTTCAGGTTTTTTCAGATTTTAGGATTATATTGACTAGTTCAGCATCCCTAATCTAAAAATCTAGACTCTGAAATACTCCAGTGAGTATTTCCTTTGAGTGTCATGTCAGCACTCAGAGTATTTCAGATTTTGGAACATTTTGTATTTTGAATTTTTGAATTAGGGATACTCAACTTTTACTTCTTTTTTGTGTGTGTGACAGGGTCTTGCTCTGTTGTCCAGGCTGCAGCACAGTGGTGACATCACAGCTCACTGCAGCCTCGATCTCCTGGGCTCAAGTTGTCCCCAGCCTCAGCCTCTTGAGTAGCTGGGTCTATAGACGTGCATCACTACACTTGGCTAATTTTTTGATTTTTTTGTAGAGACAAGGTCGTCTTATGTTGCTCAGTCTAGTCTCAAACTCCTGAGCTCAGGCAGTTCTCTCACCTGGGCCTCCCAAAGTGCTAGCATTACAGATGTGAGTTACAACATATGACCAACCTTTACTCCTTAATACACTAACCTTATTGTTAGTGTCCTACTCTACCCACAACTCTGGGGAAATTGAGGCTGGGGTAGCTTGCTGTTGCGCTAGTAATTCCAAACATTTCCAAAGGGAGAAATGTTTACTGTAAGCACTGTCTTTATATAGCTTGCAAGTTGTCATTACTTTCTATTTTTAGAGACATGTCTTGTTCTGTTGCCCAGGCTGGAGTGCAGTGGCATGGTCATAGCTCACTGCAATCTCGAATTGCTGGGCTCAATAAATCCTCCTTCCTATAATCCCAAAGTGCTGGGATCATAGGCATGCACCAGCACACCCAGCTAATTTTTTATTGGTCCTTCTTTTAAAAGCAGGCATTTCTCAGAATTCATAAGGCATTAAGGAATTTTAAGAAAATCTGATTCCAGCATACTTTGTTACTGTAAATATTGACAGTGCTCCTTATAGTTTTTTTCTGCCATTTTAATGAAAACCGTATACTACATCTGCTTGCTCAAATGCAAAACAGGACTCTGCCTCTTAGAATATGTTTCCCTGGCAAGCCTGAGATGGGGCATTCTGTGACTACCAATGTGACTTTCACTATCAACCACATGAAGTGATCATGTGTTTCAGTACCAGATGCTGTACTAATACTTTATATATATTCTCATCTGATCCTTGCAGTGCTCATTTGAGGTAGATAACCGTTATTTCCCCATTTTATATAAGAGAAAATTGAACTTTAGAGATTTGAAACTTCTTTCCTAATAAGTAGTTTAATTGGCCAATTTAAGTTTTAAATCCAAGCAACCTTTTAAGTTTTAAATCCAAGCAACCTGACTTCTCAGTGTAAACAGTTTCTAGTTAATCACTGTGATGCTGCAGAAATATAGTAGGTAGCACATCTGATTCAACCGAGATCTACCTTATTAAGAAAAAACAAATTTAGGAAGCTTACAGTGTCTTAAGATGGGTCATTTAAATATAGGTAATTTATAACTTCACGTAAGTCTATTTTGTGTTGCTTTGATAACTTACCTCTCTAGATAAGAATGGCAAATAACTACTCTTACTCATTGTGCATGATTTGCTGGTTTTATGTGACTGTCTTGTCCAAGTTGAGGAAACCAAAATCCAGTTACTCAACAACAATAATTTTCTGTATACTATGATTTGTTTACATTTTTTCGTATAGTTCTCTCAATTATATATGAAGTCTAGGAAAAGTATGACTTATGTATGAATTTGCTTGCCTATTCTTTAAGGCTGTTTTGTTTTTTAAGAACCTATTTATTGTTGTACTACTGGTTCCTAAATAGAACAGTTAAGTAGGCCACTGAACAGGAAAAAATTACTGCAAAATTATATAGTCTTCTGATTTTATTACTACCAGAAGACCTTATCTCTTAGCCCAGATGTGTGTATCTGAAAATAAAAATTACACTGTGGGCATCTGACTAATTTACTTATGTCTTACATAAAAGTAAAATGTGTCTGTCCTGGCCCTATCAGCCTGTTTTTTTTCCTTCTCATTCTAGGTAGAAGATGTGTTACAACGTTGTCGAGAATATTTAATTAAAAAAATAAATGCGGAGAATTGTGTACGATTGTTGAGTTTTGCTGATCTCTTCAGTTGTGAGGAATTAAAACAGAGTGCTAAAAGAATGGTGGAGCACAAGTTCACTGCTGTGTATCATCAGGACGCGTTCATGCAGCTGTCACATGACCTACTGATAGACATTCTCAGTAGTGACAATTTAAATGTAGAAAAGGAAGAAACTGTTCGAGAAGCTGCTATGCTGTGGCTAGAGTATAACACAGAATCACGATCCCAGTATTTGTCTTCTGTTCTTAGCCAAATCAGAATTGATGCACTTTCAGAAGTAACACAGAGAGCTTGGTTTCAAGGTCTGCCACCCAATGATAAGTCAGTGGTGGTTCAAGGTCTGTATAAGTCCATGCCCAAGTTTTTCAAACCAAGACTTGGGATGACTAAAGAGGAAATGATGATTTTCATTGAAGCATCTTCAGAAAATCCTTGTAGTCTTTACTCTTCTGTCTGTTACAGCCCCCAAGCAGAAAAAGTTTACAAGCTCTGTAGCCCGCCAGCTGATTTGCATAAAGTTGGGACTGTTGTAACACCTGATAATGATATCTACATAGCAGGCGGTCAAGTTCCTCTGAAAAACACAAAAACAAATCACAGTAAAACAAGCAAACTTCAGACTGCCTTCAGAACTGTGAATTGCTTTTATTGGTTTGATGCACAGCAAAATACCTGGTTTCCAAAGACCCCAATGCTTTTTGTCCGCATAAAGCCGTCTTTGGTTTGCTGTGAAGGCTATATCTATGCAATTGGAGGAGATAGCGTAGGTGGAGAACTTAATCGGAGGACTGTAGAAAGATACGACACTGAGAAAGATGAGTGGACGATGGTAAGCCCTTTACCTTGTGCTTGGCAATGGAGTGCAGCAGTCGTGGTTCATGACTGCATTTATGTGATGACACTGAACCTCATGTACTGTTACTTTCCAAGGTCTGATTCATGGGTAGAAATGGCCATGAGACAGACTAGTAGGTCCTTTGCTTCAGCTGCAGCTTTTGGTGATAAAATTTTCTATATTGGAGGGTTGCATATTGCTACCAATTCCGGCATAAGACTCCCCTCTGGCACTGTAGATGGGTCTTCAGTAACTGTGGAAATTTATGACGTGAATAAAAATGAGTGGAAAATGGCAGCCAACATCCCTGCTAAGAGGTACTCTGACCCCTGTGTTAGAGCTGTTGTGATCTCAAATTCTCTATGTGTGTTTATGCGAGAAACCCACTTAAATGAACGAGCTAAGTACGTCACCTACCAATATGACCTGGAACTTGACCGGTGGTCTCTGCGGCAGCATATATCTGAACGTGTACTGTGGGACTTGGGGAGAGATTTTCGATGCACTGTGGGGAAACTCTATCCATCCTGCCTTGAAGAGTCTCCATGGAAACCACCAACTTACCTTTTTTCAACGGATGGGACAGAAGAGTTTGAACTGGATGGAGAAATGGTTGCACTACCACCTGTATAGTTGGGAAGTTCAGGGAGTGCACGCCTGAGTTATGTGCTTTATCATTTTCTTTGCTAAACAAAAGAGGCTATGAAAGAACTAAATATGACTACATAAAAATCTATCTTTGATAAATTTTATTTTTATGCCCTACTTAATATTTGCATCAGTATAATATATATCAGTGAGTCTTACAGAAAGATATGCTTCCATAATATGAAATAGATTATTCAATAATTGAGAAACTTTATGTGTAATCATGAGAGTATAAGAATCTGGATTATCTAACATTGTTAGCCCTGTGTATGTATAGTTCAAAAAGTTCATTTATAAAGTAGTTTCCTGTTCCTAGTGTGGTATATCACAAATTGTGCTGAGGTTATTTTAGTATGTGTATTTCATTCCCGTGCTTCTGTTCTGAAGTCCTGGAATACAGTTTTCAGTGTAATTAATTCAACTGCACTTAACACTAATGTCCATGTTGGTATAGAAACGTCTAAATCCTATACTCTAGTTGAGGAAGATCTTCCATAATTTTATGGTATTACACAGGGAAAGCTATTGACTGCAGGATCAGTCTAACTATACTATTAGGTGCATGTATTCTCTTTTCACTAACTTATACTTGTCTATCTAGAATACAGGTCTTCCAGTCAGCTGGTCATTTACCAGGTATGGACTTACGTTGCTGGGCTTGCAGTAAGAATTGCCAGCCCCTCATTGTGCGGGTCTGCGTGGAGCTTTAATCAGTAAAAGCCTCCACTTTCTGTATTATGTTAACATTGGCTCATGCATATAACTACCTGCTGCTGATGTAGTTCTCCATCTTCAAGATTTAGAGTGGGTTAACCAGGTCATTACATCTTAATTTAATAACAAGCATTACTGTAGAGTGATTGTGTATAGATCTGTTAGCTGTCAGGGTGTGTTTTTTTTAACCTGTTGTGTGCGTGTGGGGGTTAGGATTAGTAAGGTGAACTGTTCAGGAATTCTCTGCACTAGCTGTGCAGAAGAGCAGATAACTAGCGCTGCTCTGGCATTAATCCCAGGAACCACTAGCAGTAGTGGGGCGCCGCCAATCTAACATGAGCACAGGTGCTTCATGACAAATATTACTAGCATGTTCAACTGCATCATGTTCTGGCACTGTATTTTGAATGACATTAATTTATTAAATAAATTGTATATATTCAATATCTATATTTCTTTTGTTATGGGAATGGTCTGCTTTTTAAATTTTGATTTTACTAGGTCAGCTTAGCTAGTTATAGGTGGTTTCTTCCAAATTTTGTTTGATAAAGATTGAGAGATATGCATAGGCTTTCCTTAGACTAGTGTCTTTCTACCCTGCTGGCATGTAAGAAGCATCTGATTCTGATCATCATCTTTAGAAGCTTGAGATGATGCCTGAACCTCACCTGAAACAAAATGGTTTCTTCTTAGAGCACATAATTGATTGTGTTTATAGACTTGAACTATCTCTCCACTGCCTACTGAATGAAGTCCGGATTCCTTACAACATTTAAGGCTCTCTCTAATTTGGCTTTAAATTATCTTTACAGCCCTATCTTGCATTGTTTTCCCATAAGCCTTATCTTCTGATTAGGCTTTTGCTATGCTTTTTTATGCTATTCATGCTACTCAGAATGGTTTTCTTTATCCCAGCTTTACTTGCAGCTGTCTCAAGAGCTATTTAAGGCAGTTTTTAAAGAATGTTTCCTGATAACCATGTCTTACCATGAAGTGAAAAGTATCCTTTTTCATGTTCTTAACTACCTTGTACCTAGATCTTATTAATTGTACTGATCATTGTATTAACTGTTACTAGTTTTGGCCATGTGTGGTGGGTTATGCCTGTAATCCCAGCACTTTGGGAGGCCCAAGTGGGAGGATCGTTAGAGCCCAGGAGTTTGAGACCAGCCTGGGCAACATAGGGAGACCTTGTCTCTACCAAAAAAAAAAAAAAAAATTGTCATAGTGGCGTGTAGTCCCAGCTACTAGGGAGGCTGTGGTGGGAGAATCACTTAACCCTGGAAGATCAAGGCTGGAGTGAGCCTTCATTGTGCCACTGCACTCCGGCCTGAGTGACAGACTGAGACTCCATCTCTAAAAGATAAAATAAATGAATTTTACTAGTCTTCATGCTTTTCTACAAAATGATCAGTGTTGATTTTCTTATTTACAGCTGCATCCCCCTGCAGTGTAGCACAGCACACTGTATAGTTGGTGATAAAACTGTTGGATTAAAGCAGATAAATACAAAGTGCTTTGGAAAGTTTGAGAGTCAAACCCAATATGCCAGTTTTTAAATTCTCAGTAGTTCCATTAGTCACCTTTTCATTTACGTCTCCATCCAACTTAGATCTGTCATCTTCTGCCACTATCATGGCAATATCGTAAACTCCTTTGCCCTATTGTCTTTAAGTTATAACTGACAAAACCTGAGCCTTACATGAATTCAACTCTATCTTCCTTACCTCTTTTTTCTTTTTCTTCTTCTTCTTTTTTTTGAAAAGCTGCTGTGTGATGACAGAGGCAGAAAACAGTCATGTAGCTGCACACCAGGGAACACCAAGCATTGCCTGCAACCACAGAAACTGGAGCATGAGCATGGCCATTGATATGGTTTGGCTCTGTGTCCCCACCCAAAATCATGTCAGATTGTAATTCCCAGTGTTGGAGGTAGGGCCTGGTGGGAGGTGATTGGATCATGGGGGCAGAGTTCTCATGAGTGGTTTAGCACCATCCCTTATTAGTACTGGTTTTATAGTTGGAGAGTGCTCATGATCTGTTTTTTTTTTTTTTTTTTTAAGTGTATGGCACCTCTCGACACTCTCTTGCTCCTGCTCTGGCCATGTTTTAAGATGTGCCTGCTTGCCTTCTGCCATGATTGTAAGTTTTCTGAGGCCTCACCAGAAGTAGAAGCCATCATGCTTCCTCTACAGCCTGCAAAACTGTGAGCCATTAAACCTCTTTTCTCTATAAATTACCCAGTCTTGGGTATTTCTTTATACCAATGCAAAAACAGACTAATACAGAAAATTGGTACTTAAAGTGGTGCATTGCTATAAAGATACCTGAAAATGAGGAATCAACCTTGGAGTTGGGTAATGAGCAGAGGTTAGAAGAATATATGGAGGGCTCAGAAGAGGACAGAAAGATGAGGGAAAGTTTGAACTTCCTAGAGACTTATTGAATGGCTGTGACCAAAATACTCATAGTGATGTGGACAGTGAGGCCCAGGTCTCAGAGGTGAGGAATATATTGGCAACTGGAGAAAATGTCACTTGTATGTTAGCAAAGAGCTAAGGATCTGTGGGACCTTGGAACTTAAGAGTGATGATTTAGGGTATCTGGCAGAAAAAAATTCTAACCAAAAAAATATTCAAGATGTGACCCAACTGCTTCAAACAGCCTATGTGTGCACATGCATGAGTAAAGAAATGACCTGAAACTGGAACTTATATTTAAAAGGGAAGCAGAGTGTAAAACTTTGGAAAGTTTTCAGCCTGGCCATGTGGTAGAAAAGAAGAACCTCTTTTTCTGGCAATGAATTTAAGCTGGGTGCAGAAATTTGCATAAGGGGAGCCAAGTGCTGATAGGACAATGGGGAGAAGGCTTTGAAGGCACTTCAGAGAACATTGTGGCAGCCCCTCCCATCACAGGCCCAGAGGTCTAGGAAGACTAAATAGTATTTTTAGTCCAGGACCAGGGCCCCACTGCCCAACCCAGCCTCCAGACACTGCTGCCTGCATGCCAGCCAGTCCAGCTCCAGCTGTTGCTCAAAGGGACCCATTTATAGCTCAGGTGGCTGCTCGAGAGGGTGCAAGCCATAAGCCTTAGAAGCTTTCACATAATGTTAAGCCTGCAGGTGCACACAAAGCAAGAATTGAGGTGTGGGAACCTCTGCATGGATTTCAGAGGATGTATGGAAAAGCCTGGATGTCCAGGCAGAAGCCTGCTCCAGGGACAGAGCCTCATGGAGAACCTCTACTAGGGCAGTGCAGACGGGAAATGTGGGGTTGGGTAGTGGGGCACTACCCAGTGGAGCTGTGAACAGAGGGCCACAATCCTCCAGACCCCAGAATGATAGATTCACCAGCAGGTTGCACCCTCTACCTGGAAAAGCTGCAGACACTTAACATCAGTTCTTGAGAGCAGCCGCAGAGGCTGAACCCTGCAACGCCACAGGGTTGAAGCTGCCCAAGGCCTTGGGAGCCCATTCCTTGCACCAGTGTGGATGCAACGGTGTGAGACATGCAGTCAAATTAGATTATTTTGGAGCTTTGAGGTTTATGACTGCCCTGCTGGGTTTTGGACTTGCATGGAGCCTGTAGCCCTTTTGTTTTGACCACCTTCTCCCTTTTGGGAGTATTTACCCAATGCCTGTACCCCCATTGTACCTTGGGAGTAATTAATTTTTTTATTTTACAGGATCAAAAATGGAAAGGACTAGCCTTGTCTCAGATGACACTTTGGACTTTTGAGTTAATGTTGGAATAAGTTAAGACTTCAGGGGACTGTTGGGAAGGCATGATTGTATTTTGAAATTTGAGAAGGACATAAAATTTTGGGAGGGGGCAGGTGTGGAATCGTATGATCTGGATATGTGACCCTGTCCAAATCTCAAGTCTAATTGTAACTCCCAGTATTGGAGGTGGGGTCTGGTGGGAGGTGACTGGATCATGGAGGTGGAGTTCTCATTAATGATTTAGAGCTATCCCCTTTGTTATGGTATAGTGAGTGAGTTATCACGAGATGTCATTGTTTAAAAGTGTGTGGTACCTCCCACCTCTCTCTCTTAATCCTGCTCTGGCCATGTAAGATGTGCCTGCTTCCCCTTCACCTTCCTCCATGATTGTAAGTTTCCTGAGGCCTCCCCAAAAGCAGAAGCCACTATGCTTCCTAAATAGCCAACAGAACCATGAACAATTAAACCTCTTCTTTATAAATTACCCAGTTTAAGGTATTTCATTATAACAGTGCAAGAATGGACTCATACAACTCTGCTGACACCTTCATTTCAGAATCCTGCTCTCCAGAACTGTTTGGGAATACACATCTATTATTTTAAGCCAGTCAGTTTGTGGTATTTTGTTAGAGCAGCATTAGCAAACTAATACATCAACATAAGGAATGCAGTTAGCAAATGAATAGGCACTGAAACAAGATGTGTGGTGGGAATTACCAGCCTTAAAAGTGGGAACAGTAAAGACAACCCTCTTAAAGCCACTGGGGCACAGAAGGCAAGATCTGCTTTATAGACTTGGAGTCTGGAGAAGCCTGTAGGAGCCAGCCACACAGGACCTTAAGTGAGAGGCCATGGATCCTGAGCCTAACTAGGACCACAGAAACAGGGTGCGAGAGGTGACAGCTGCCAGAAATATACAAGAGACAAAAGTGGCAAGATCTGTTGATTGGTTGAATGTTGGGGGGACAGTGCAGTGGGAGAAACTTAGGTGGATGGTGATTTTGCAGTAAAAATGAGGAATAAAAGCCAGTTTGGGGAATAAAGGGAGTTTATGAATTCAGTTTTTGACATGCTGATTTGGGGAACCTTATGGAATATATAAATATGTTCAGCAGACAGTAGAATGTATAAATCTAAAGCTCAGGGAGATGTAATACACAAAGATAAATGTTTGGGAGTCAACAGCATGGAGGCCATTAAGATCAGAGAGTAGGCAAAGACTGGAAAAAGCAAGTGTCAAGGGGAGAACCCTGAGTAACATCATGAATGTGGTGGGCAGAGGAGCCCAGGCGAGAGACGGGAAAGTGACAGGCAAAGCTGAAAGGGCAGCACTGGGAGTGTAGGGTGTCTTGGAAGCTGTAACATGGCGTCAAGAAGATGAGTGTGGTCAGTGTTGTAAAAAGGGCAGAAACCTGGGAAGATACAGCATGAAAAGTCCGTCGTTTAAAAATGGTAGATGTGATGGGTGGCGGTGTTACCAGTTGAGTAAGCAGAGGGCAAGTGGCCCTGGTTCAGGTTGAGTGGTAGATGAGAAAGTAAACATCTAAAAGATGCATGGCAGAGAATGAAGGAGAAAGGGGATGTCACCAGAGAGAGATGGACCACAGTCAAGGGCAGAGGAGACTTTAACAGTCTACAACTTAAAGAGAGACTCCTGGGAGACTTTGATGACATAGAAGTGTCAGGATAAAGTGTTGGGGCAAGGGAGGAAGAAGAGGGGATCAAGTCTCCTGGGGAGCACAGATCTTGAACTGGGATGTATTTTAGTTTCTTCACTAAGAGGAAGGGATAGGGTGATTTCGAGGCAGATTAATTAGTAAAGAAAGCTGAGGGAGATCATTTTTCAAGGGATTTTTCTGTATTGGGATTTTATTTTTTGAGACAGTGTCTCTATTGCCTGGGCTGGAGTGCAGGGGTGCAATCACAGCTTACCGAAGCTTCAACCTCCCAGGCTCAGGTGATCTTCCCACCTCATCCTCCCAAGTAGCTGGGACTCCAGGTGTGAACCACCATGCCCAGCTCATTTTTTCTATGGTTTGTAGAGATCCGAGTTTCATCCTATTAACCCAGGCTGGTCTCAGACTCCTAGGCTCAAAGCTAGCTTTCCAAGGTGTTGGGATTACAGGCGTCAGCCACCATGCCCAGACAGGATTTTTTGTTTTTAAGTACAGTCTGGATTGAGAAAGGGACAGAGTGGGGTGGGGGTGGGGAGGGGATAAAGATTTGGAACTGATCCACAGGAGAGCAAGAAAGCAAATGGAATAATTTGCCCTCGGGGCCTTGTGGAGGCTGCAGCCAATGCACCTCTAGGGGCGCTGTCTGAAGGGTTGAGTGATTTAGGGTCTCGGGCTCACCATAGAGCACCATACGAGAGGAATTCAGAGAGGTTTGGGGCCGTAGCCCACTCCTGGGCTTCACTTATTGCTTCACTCTCAGGTTGGTTGTGACCTCCCTGTTCCTCATGCTTATTCATAGCTTCTGTCCCCTGCACCCCCTGCCAGCTTGACCCATAACCTATACTCCCTGAGCCCCCATTACCACTTCCTCCCCACCCATTTTTTTTATTGCGTATTGTTTCATCTCCCATCCCTGACTCAACCCTGCCCTCATGCTTCCCTTCCCTGAGGCTTCACTCCCATCCTTGGCCCCCTGCCCAGGTGTCTGTCCCTTCCCTGACACTTCTCTCCCCTCCTCGGCCCCCCACCCCAGCGTCTGTGCCTACTGGCGGGTCAGACCCTCTGGTATGAGAGTGTTTAGAACAGAAATAGGGGAGCAGAAAATGAGCAAAAGGAGGGAGATGGTGATTGGAATCGAGCGAATCCTTGAATGGTGGGAGTCGGGAATTTCTGGCTTCTGCTAAAGGAAACAGCTGGTGCTAGAGCAAAGGCTGGGTCCAGGCCATCTCCTCTCCCTGGTATTGTCATCACCTGCCTGTGCTGGATCATTTCCAACAGCACTCAAGCAGCCTCCAAACAAAACAGACACCATTTTTGCCCCATGTGCTCCACCGGCCATAGCCCTATTGCTCCCTTTTCCAGAAGGCCCCTGGAGGGATCATTACATACACAGGGACCCCATCCCTTACCCTCAGTCACTCCTCAAACCCCCATCTGGCATCCACCCTGCCATGCTTCAGAATCTATTCTTTCCTTTCTCCCCGGGAATTAATTCTTCTTCAGCCAACTCTAGCTAAAGCATTTTTATGTCATTTGAGAAAAGGACTGACTGTTGAAGTAGGCAATTTCCGATTACACAACCTGGTGTCTCACACAGCAGCCAGATGTTTGTGTTTGCTTCCTTTCTTGCGTGTGTCCCTGCTGCTACCACCTTTGGTTCCAATCCAAGCTTGCCCTCCCAGTCTCCTGGTCTATTCTCTGGTTGGTCCTCTTGTCTTGGATTCATAACCTGCTTCCTGGGGTGGCCCCCAGATGTCTTAAGCAATTATTGTCTGTGTCTAAGAGACAAGACCTCTGAGCAGAGTCACTCATCAGCATCTTCCCCCCACTCCCACTGAGTGTTCCTCATTTGTTTTCAAGTCTTTCCTAAGCAGATCTCCCTTTGGGGCACACTAGCTTATGGCAAAGCTCTTTGCTTTCTGTCCCCACGTCATTCAAAGTGCTTCATTTCTTCTCTACCCCTGCTCATAGTGCATGATGCTCTGCTTAAAAGACAGAAGGAAGCATTATGACCTCATCTGCGTTCACATTTGCTGTCCTCAAGTTTTATCCTTGGCTTTCAGAGATCACATACTTGTGACTTTCCATGTGAGCATTGACATGCTCACACTTTACAAAACTTGTAGGACCATGGAGAGCTTTCTGGGGAAATATTCAATTGTGGTGGGGCCACAGGGAGGAGGGGCAGAGCATGGATAAGAGAATCCAAGGTTAGAAAGAACCAGGGAAATGGCACAACACAATCATTCTGGGCATTAAGAAAAAGTAAGAAGGAGAAAAAGAGCAGCAAGATCACTTGGCCAGGATGGTGAAGATGAGCAGATTCAGGTGCAAGGGAGAACTCAGGGAGCTGCTAATGTGGGCCTAGACTAGCAAGGGGGTGCTGGTGCTGGCATTTGATTTGGTTTCCAGTGTGGGTCAGATGAGGTGGCATTGCAGGGCCGAATTGTGCAGGTGTGCTGTGGTCTCCCATCACACACCACCAGCTGTGGTCCCCTCTTGCAGGGTAAGAGCCCCCCAAAAGAAGTACATGCACTAATCTAGGAACCTGTTACCTTACATGACAAAAGGGACTTTACTGATACGACTAAAGTAAGGATCGTGGGCTGGGAAGAGTATGCCTGATTATCCAGGTGGGCCCAAGGTCACCACAAGGGTCTTCATAAGAGGGAAGCAAGAGGATCAGGATGAGTAGGAGATGTGACAACAGAAGCAGGAGGTCAGAGTGAGGTGGGGAGGGGGCCCTGAGCCAAGGAATGCAGGTGCTTCTAGAATTTGAAAGAGATGAAATGGATTCTCCCTGATGCCTGAAGAAGGAACACAGCCCCACTGACACCTTGCTTTCTTCTTGTCTTCCAGAACTGTAAAAGAACAGAGTTCTGTTGCTTGAAGTCACTAAGTTTATGATAGTTGTTTTATAGCAGCAATAGGAAACGAATACACTCCCATATAGTGGAGGGGGGTTGATGGGTGCACATGGGGGACTTTGGGCCTTTGCCGAAACTTCAGGGGGCAAGATACGCTTCTGGGCAGCTCTGTATATGGCAGTGTCATCCCTTTCTGAGGCCTCACCCCTTCTCTCCAGGCCAGACCCCTCTGAAATCCTCCTCCAGGTTGGCAGTTGCACTTGTTAGTGCCGGTGAGGCACAACTACTCAACCACTCACCACACCTCTTAATTCAACCATGGGCTGCCTCACTCTGCACTGTGGGGGGGGGGGGGCACTAGGGGGTCTGCTCTTCTTTCCTGACTGACACCTAGATAGAGCAGAGAGAGCCAGGGACGGCAAGTTGAGGCCAACAGCAAATGAAAGGAAGGCCCAGACAGCCCATGAGGTCAGCATCCAGCAACAACGTTCACTAACGACGGCCCTGCCAACTGTAGCCAGCATCCTAGGCACATGCACATTGAAGGCAAAGAGACAGGAGACCTCCGGCTGCCAGCAGGCACGCTTTCTTTACTCCGTGTGGCCCATTCTCATCCTAAAAGCAATTTCCAGTCTACCTCCCCACAGAGCATTAGTCTAATAGCCTGAGCCCTGACAGTATCATTGATTGTTCATTTGAAGCACATGTTCATTATATAATTTCTTTTTTTTAAATTTTTTTTATTTTTTATTTTTATTTTTATTACTATACTTTAAGTTCTAGGGTACATGTGCATAACGTGCAGGTTTGTTACATATGTATACTTGTGCCATGTTGGTGTGCTGCACCCATCAACTCGTCAGCACTCATCAATTCGTCATTTATATCAGGTATAACTACCAATGCAATCCCTCCCCCCTCCCCTGCCAAGATAGGCCCCGATGTGTGATGTTCCCCTTCCCGAGTCCAAGTGAACTCATTGTTCACTTCCCACCTATGAGTGAGAACATGCGGTGTTTGGTTTTCTGTTCTTGTGATAGTTTGCTAAGAATGATGGTTTCCAGCTGCATCCATGTCCCTACAAAGGACGCAAACTCATCCTTTTTTATGGCTGCATAGTATTCCATGGTGTATATGTGCCACATTTTCTTAATCCAGTCTGTCACAGATGGACATTTGGGTTGATTCCAAGTCTTTGCTATTGTGAATAGTGCCGCAATAAACATACGTGTGCATGTGTCTTTATAGCAGCATGATTTATAATCCTTTGGGTATATACCCAGTAGTGGGATGGCTGGGTCATATGGTACATCTAGATCTAGATCCTTGAGGAATCGCCATACTGTTTTCCGTAATGGTTGAACTAGTTTACAGTCCCACCAACAGTGTAAAAGTGTTCCTATTTCTCCACATCCTCTCCAGCACCTGTTGTTTCCTGACTTTTTAATGATTGCCATTCTAACTGGTGTGAGATGGTATCTCATTGTGGTTTTGATTTGCATTTCTCTGATGGCGAGTGATGATGAGCATTTTTTCATGTGTCGGCTGTATGAATGTCTTCTTTTGAGAAATGTCTGTTCATATCCTTTGCCCACTTTTTGATGGGGTTGTTTGTTTTTTTCTTGTAAATTTGTTTGAGTTCTTTGTAGATTCTGGATATTAGCCCTTTGTCAGATAAGTAGATTGCAAAAATTTTCTCCCATTCTGTAGGTTGCCTGTTCACTCTGATGGTAGTTTCTTTTGCTGTGCAGAAGCTCTTTAGTTTAATCATATCCCATTTGTCAATTTTGGCTTTTGCTGCCGTTGCTTTTGGTGTTTTAGACATGAAGTCCTTGCCCATGCCTATGTCCTGAATGGTACCACCTAGGTTTTCTTCTAGGGTTTTGATGGTATTAGGTCTAACGTTTAAGTCTCTAATCCATCTTGAATTAATTTTCATGTAAGGAGTAAGGAAAGGATCCAGTTTCAGCTTTCTACTTATGGCTGGCTAGCCAATTTTCCCAGCACCATTTATTAAATAGGGAGTCCTTTCCCCATTTCTTGTTTCTCTCAGGTTTGTCAAAGATCAGATGGCTGTAGATGTGTGGTATTATTTCTGAGGACTCTGTTCTGTTCCATTGGTCTATATCTCTGTTTTGGTACCAGTACCATGCTGTTTTGGTTACTGTAGCCTTGTAGTATAGTTTGAAGTCAGGTAGCATGATGCCTCCAGCTTTGTTCTTTTGACTTAGGATTGTCTTGGCAATGCGGGCTCTTTTTTGGTTCCATATGAACTTTAAAGCATTTTTTTCCAATTCTGTGAAGAAACTCATTGGTAGCTTGATGGGGATGGCATTGAATCTATAAATAACTTTGGGCAGTATGGCCATTTTCACGATATTGGTTCTTCCTATCCATGAGCATGGTATGTTCTTCCATTTGTTAGTGTCCTCTTTGATTTCACTGAGCAGTGGTTTGTAGTTCTCCTTGAAGAGGTCCTTTACATCCCTTGTAAGTTGGATTCCTAGGTATTTTATTCTCTCTGAAGCAATTGTGAATGGAAGTTCATTCATGATTTGGCTCTCTGTTTGTTACTGGTATATAAGAATGCTTGTGATTTTTGCACATTAATTTTGTATCCTGAGACTTTGCTGAAGTTGCTTATCAGCTTAAGGAGATTTTGGGCTGAGACAATGGGGTTTTCTAAATATACAATCATGTCATCTGCAAACAGGGACAATTTGACTTCTTCTTTTCCTAACTGGATACCCTTTATTTCTTTCTCTTGCCTGATTGCCCTGGCCAGAACTTCCATCACTATGTTGAATAGGAGTGGTGAGAGAGGGCGTCCCTGTCTTGTGCCAGTTTTCAATGGGAATTTTTCCAGTTTTTGTCCATTCAGTATGATATTGGCTGTGGGTTTGTCATAAATAGCTCTTATTATTTTGAGGTACGTTCCATCAATAGCGAATTTATTGAGCGTTTTTAGCATGAAGGGCTGTTGAATTTTGTCAAAAGCCTTTTCTGCATCTATTGAGATAATCATGTGGTTCTTGTCTTTGGTTCTGTTGATATGCTGGATTACGTTGATTGATTTGCGAATGTTGAACCAGCCTTGCATCCCAGGGATGAAGCCCACTTGATCATGGTGGATAAGCTTTTTGATGTGCTGCTGAATCCGTTTTGCCAGTATTTTATTGAGGATTTTTGCATCGATGTTCATCAGGGATATTGGTCTAAAATTTTCTTTTTTTGTTGTGTCTCTGCCAGGCTTTGGTATCAGGATGATGTTGGCCTCATAAAATGAGTTAGGGAGGATTCCCTCTTTTTCAATTGATTGGAATAGTTTCAGAAGGAATGGTACCAGCTCCTCTTTGTACCTCTGGTAGAATTCAGCTGTGAATCCATCTGGTCCTGGACTTTTTTTGGTTGGTAGGCTATTAATTATTGCCTCAATTTCAGAGCCTGCTATTGGTCTATTCAGGGATTCAACTTCTTCCTGGTTTAGTCTTGGAAGAGTGTAAGTGTCCAGGAAATTATCCATTTCTTCTAGATTTTCTAGTTGATTTGCGTAGAGGTGTTTATAGTATTCTGTGATGGTAGTTTGTATTTCTGTGGGGTCGGTGGTGATATCCCCTTTATCATTTTTAATTGCGTCTATTTGATTCTTCTCTCTTTTCTTCTTTATTAGTCTTGCTAGCGGTCTGTCAATTTTGTTGATTTTTTCAAAAAACCAACTCCTGGATTCATTGATTTTTTTGGAGGTTTTTTTTGTGTCTCTATCTCCTTCAGTTCTGCTCTGATCTTAGTTATTTCTTGCCTTCTGCTAGCTTTTGAATGTGTTTGCTCTTGCTTCTCCAGTTCTTTTAATTGTGATGTTAGAGTGTCAATTTTAGATCTTTCCAGCTTTCTCTTGTGGGCATTTAGTGCTATAAATTTCCCTCTACACACTGCTTTAAATGTGTCCCAGAGATTCTGGTATGTTGTATCTTTGTTCTCATTGGTTTCAAAGAACATCTTTATTTCTGCCTTCATTTCGTTATGTACCCAGTAGTCATTCAGGAGCAGGTTGTTCAGTTTCCATGTAATTGAGCGGTTTTTGAGTTTCTCAGTCCTGAGTTCTAGTTTGATTGCACTGTGGTCTGAGAGACAGTTTGTTATAATTTCTGTTCTTTTACATTTGCTGAGGAGTGCTTTACTTCCAATTATGTGGTCAATTTTGGAATAAGTGCGATGTGCTGAGAAGAATGTATATTCTGTTGATTTGGGGTGGAGAGTTCTATAGATGTCTATTAGGTCCGCTTGGTGCATAAATGAGTTCAATTCCTGGATATCCTTGTTAACTTTCTGTCTCGTTGATCTGTCTAATGTTGACAGTGGAGTGTTGAACTCTCCCATTATTATTGTATGGGAGTCTAAGTCTCTTTGTAAGTCTCTAAGGACTTGCTTTATGAATTTGGGTGCTCCTGTATTGGGTGCATATCTATTTAGGATAGTTAGCTCTTCCTGTTGAATTGATCCCTTTACCATTATGTAATGGCCTTCTTTGTCTCTATTGATCTTTGATGGTTTAAAGTCTATTTTATCAGAGACTAAGATTGCAACCCCTGCTATTTTTTTGTTCTCCATTTGCTTGGTAGATCTTCCTCCATCCCTTTATTTTGAGCCTATGTATGTCTCTGCATGTGAGATGGGTCTCCTGAAGACAGCAGACTGATGGGTCTTGACTCTTTATCCAGTTTGCCAGTCTGTATCTTTTAATTGGGGCATTTAGTCCATTAACATTTAAGGTTAATATTGTTATGTGTGAACTTGATCCTGCCATTATGATATTAACTGGTTATTTTGCTCGTTAGTTGATATAGTTTCTTCCTAGCCTCGATGGTCTTTACATTTTGGCATGTTTTTGCAATGGCTGGTACCGGTTGTTCCTTTCCATGTTTAGGGCTTCCTTCAGGGTCTCATGTAAGGCAGGCCTGGTGGTGACAAAATCTCTAAGCATTTGCTTATCTGTAAAGGATTTTATTTCTCCTTCACTGATGAAACTTAGTTTGGCTGGATATGAAATTCTGGGTTGAAAATTCTTTTCTTTAAGAATGTTGAATATTGGCCCCGACTCTCTTCTGGCTTGTAGAGTTTCTGCCGAGAGGTCTGCTGTTAGTCTGATGGGCTTCCCTTTGTGGGTAACCCGACCTTTCTCTCTGGCTGCCCTTAACATTTTTTCCTTCATTTCAACTTTGGTGAATCTGGCATTTATGTGTCTTGGAGTTGCTCTTCTGGAGGAGTATCTTTGTGGTGTTCTCTGTATTTCCTGAATTTGAATGTTGGCCTGCCCTACTAGATTGGGGAAGTTCTCCTGGATGATATCCTGAAGAGTGTTTTCCAACTTGGTTCCATTTTCCCCCTCACTTTCAGGTACCCCAATCAGGCGTAGATTTGGTCTTTTTACATAATCCCATACTTCTTGCAGGCTTTGTTCATTTCTTTTTCTGCTTTTTTCTTTTGGTTTCTCTTCTCACTTCATTTCATTTATTTGATGCTCAATCGCTGATACTCTTTCTTCCAGTTGATCAAGTCGTTTACTGAAGCTTGTGGATTTGTCACGTATTTCTCGTGTCATGGTTTTCATCTCTGTCATTTCATTTATGACCTTCTCTGCATGAATTAATCTAGCTATCAATTCTTCCACTCTTTTTTCAATATTTTTAGTTTCTTTGCACTGGGTACGTAATTCCTCCTTTAGCTCTGAGAAGTTTGATGGACTGAAGCCTTCTTCTCTCATCTCATCAAAGTCATTCTCTGACCAGCTTTGATCCATTGCTGGCGATGAGCTGCACTCCTTTGCAGAGGGAGATGCGCTCTTATTTTTTGAATTTCCAGCTTTTCTGCCCTGCTTCTTCCCCATCTTTGTGGTTTTATCTGCTTCTGGTCTTTGATGATGGTGATGTACTGATGGGGTTTTGGTATAGGTGTCCTTCCTGTTTGATAGTTTTCCTTCTAATAGTCAGGACCCTCAGCTGTAGGTCTGTTGGAGATTGCTTGAGGTCCACTCCAGACCCTGTTTGCCTGGGTATCAGCCGCAGAGGTTGCGGACGATACAATATTGCTGAACAGTGAGTGTACCTGTCTGATTCTTACTTTGGAAGCTTCCTCTCAGGGGTGTACTCCACCCTGCGAGGTGTGGGGTATCAGACTGCCCCTAGTGGTGGATGTCTCCCAGTTAGCCTACTCAGGGGTCAGGGACCCACTTGAGCAGGCAGTCTGTCCGTTCTCAGATCTCAACTTCCGTGTTGGGAGATCCACTGCTCTCTTCAGAGCTGTCAGACAGAGTCGTTGGGGTCTGCACAGGCCTCTGCTGCTTCCCCTGTTGTTTTTTAGCTGTGCCCTGTCCCCAGAGGTGGAGTCTACAGAGACAGGCAGGTTTCCTTGAGCTGCTGTGAGCTCCACCCAGTTCGAGCTTCCCAGCGGCTTTGTTTACCTACTTAAGCCTCAGCAATGGCGGGCGCCCCTCCCCCAGCCTCGCTGCTGCCTTGTGGTTAGATCGCAGACTGCTGTGCTAGCAATGAGGGAGGCTCCATGGCCGTGGGACCCTCCCGGCCAGGTGTGGGTATAGTCTCCTGGTGTGCCTGTTTCCTTAAAGCGCAGTATTGGGGTGGGAATTACCCGATTTTCCAGGTGTTGTGTGTCTCTCAGTTCACCTGGCTAGGAAAAGGGATTCCCTTCCCCCTTGTGCTTCCCAGGTGAGGCAATGCCTCGCCCTGCTTCAGCTCTCGCTGGTCGGGCTGCAGCAGCTGACCAGCACTGATTGTCCGGCACTCCCCAGTGAGATGACCCCAGTAGCTCGGTTGAAAATGCAGAAATCGCTGGTCTTCTGTGTCGCTCGCGCCGGGAGTTGGAGACTGGAGCTATCTTATAATTTCTTTCAAATAAATCATATTGCCATTTTTAAAGGAGAATATCGTGGCTCACGTGACACCCCAAGGTCAAGGACAACAGCACCACAGTCTCCATTCCGTGCCAAGGCAGCACTAGGGTCTTCCTGTCAAGAGTTGGAGCATGCCTGCAAACTGTATTAGGTTGTTGCAAAAGTAATTGTGGTTTTTGCCATGAAAAGTAATGGCAAAGACCTCAATTACTTTTGCACCAACCTGATAGCTGTGTTCCTGCTGTCCTCCTAAAATAAGGATCATTGTATGTTCCAGGGAATATTAGTTTGTAGGCACCTACCCTGTTTGAAGTGGGCTGGAAGACCAGGTTTTAGGATGGCAGTGTGGAGCCCCAGTCCAGGCTCCGGCAGGCTGTAGAAGGCAGTCATCTCAGGCAGAGGTTATGTGGATGATACTTTTGCCCAAGGCCCCCAAGTTACTGCGTGCCTCCTAAGAGTGTAATCTGGGGCTACCTAAATTCATGTCAGCCAGTCTTTTTTTCACCTAATTGTCTAAGTTGGGTTAAGGGAGCACTGTCTAGCGATCATTGATTGGTCAGAGCCCAGGGCATCCGCCTGGCCGTATTTTATTAGTGGGCCGGGTTACTGGGCCTTAAAGGTCCATGTTCCTGTGCACTCACTTACGCATGCCCCTGCTCCCCGTGGTAAGCACACCTGGTTAAGCCTCCTTCTCAGGGGAGGTTAGTCAGGGCTCTTTCTGTCCACCTCCACTCTACCTGTAACTGAGGGGCAGATTTAGGCTGGTGTCTTAAATTTTTCAGGGAAGGAGAGTGAAGGCTCTCTGGGCTCTCCTATCTCTGCATTGGAAGTCATTGCATCTGGCACTTAATGAATAGGCATAGTGATTTCCATTTGGCTATTAATCCTTGTGTATAAGCCTTTCACTTGGTAATCACAGTGAGAGGCAGGCGTGGCTGAGCCCAGAGCTGTTAACAGCTCAGAAAACAGTGCCATCGGAGGTCATGTGGCAGGCCTTGGTCAGTGAGTAACTGTAACTGAAAGGAAATGAAATGAATTACACAGTTTGAATGGTCCACACTTAATTATGGTGAAATCACATTATTGTATTTGGGCATTATTGAAATGACTTGAACATCGGTCAAGTAAAGTATTGGCCACAACTCAATCGTAAATCAAATGTATTTACTGGCTTGATGAATGTATTTACTGGCTTGATTTACTGGCTTAATAAAGCCAGTAAATATATTTGATTTAGGATTGAGTTGTGGCCAATACTTGCCTAACCAGGGCAGATCCTCTGTGGTAGGCAAAGTAGTGGCCCCCCAAAATGTTCACATCATAATCCTTAGATACTGTGAACATGCTGGTTACACAGCACAAGGAAATTATGGATGCAAATAGGATGAAGGCAGCTAATCAGGTGACCTGAAAACAAATAAATTATCCTGGCTTACCTGGGTAGACCCAATGTAATCTCAAGGGTCCTAGTAAGTGGAAGAAGGAGGTATATGAGGGAGAACCCGAAAGACACCAACCTAAGATGGACTTGGCAAATGTTGCTGGCTTTGAAGGTGGAGGACTGGAGCCACAAGCCAAGGAATGTGGTGGCCTCTGGAAGTAAAGAAAGGCAGGGAATAGATTCTCAGAACCTCCAGAAGGAATGCAGCCTGCTGATACCTTGATTTTAGCCCAGAGAGACCCATTTCAGACACTACCCTCCAGAACTGTTAAGATGATAAATTTGTACTGTTTTAAGCCACTATGTTTGTGGAACACTGTGACAGCAGCAACAGGAAACCAATATACTCTCTCAACCTGGGTTTCTCAGCTTCAGCAATATTTCCATTTTTGTCTGGGAAACATTTTGTTGTGGGGCTATCCTGTGAATTGTAGGATATGGAGTAGGATTCCTCACCTCTACCCACTAAATACCAGTAGATTCCTCCTTCCCAAGTTGTAACAACCAAAAACGTCTCCAGACATTGCCCAGGAGGTGGGAGTGGGAGAGAAGGGATGGAAAAAATCACCCCTGGCTCAGAACCGCTGCTCTAAACTCAGCGTGGTTATGCATTTACTACACCACTTTCCTTCACCCACTTGGGATTCTGGTCACTGCCCTTTTATATATGGATACTTCTGGTTGAGGCCTTTGATGCTGATTGAAACTTAAGTGCCTAGGGAGGTAACACACAAAGCTGTCATCAGCCTTAAAGTGAGTTTCCATCATTTCAACAAAGCTGGTTTGAAGGGAGAGAGAAAAAGGAAGCTGAATGTGCTATTAAGTAAAGAAAAGGACATAGAACTGAGATCTAGAAAGGTACAAGGTTTTTCCTTTTTTTTTTTTTTTTGTCCACTTCATGCAGTATTCTTCATACTATTTGTCTTATGTGTAAGTCCCAAGCTGGGCTCCATGCTGCAGTGTGCAATGAGAAAAACATGACTTCTACTCTGAAAGACTTCACTGTCTCATAGGGGAGACATGTACATCATTTTGTAAAACCCTCAATAGAGATGGAAAGGGCTATAAATATGTCATAGTCACATATTCTGAATCAAGGATCCACAATCTGGCTCCAAGGTATGAGAAAGTATAACAATGGGGCCAAGTATTTAAAATCAAGACTGTCTCAGAAAATGTGGCCGTGCCACCTGTAAAACGCATATGCAAATTGCTACCAGAAGCTGCCCAGAATAGAGGACGTGTGACTCAGGACTTGCATGGGGGGAGGAGGAGGAGGAGGAGGAGGAGAAAGGCACGATTCATGTGAGAGAAACGTGTGCACAAAGATACAGGACAGGAAAGCTCCACATGGCACACCATTTAGAATTAATCAATGATTTCAGATTGATGTGACCATTGGAAGATTTCAAGTATGCATCATCACTAAACTTGAAAAATAAGTAAAACAAAACAGGAATAATTTTTATTTAAAAATAACAATATTTTATTTAAAAACAATAGTACAGGTCAACAGATTCTTCAAGAACAGTACTGCCAAGGGTATAATCTAGCATCCTCTTTCTTGCTAATCACACACCATGTAACCTTGCATAAGGTACTTCTCTGCGTGTTTCCACATCTATAAAATGGGAATAATTGTGTCTACCCCAGGTTCATTGAAGGAGTCCTGTATACATGCAAAGCCCTTGGAAGAGTGCCTAGAATATAATAAGTGGTTTATACTTGTTCCTGTTAATATTATTGAAAATATTAGTGTTAATAGTGCCTAAATAGTTGATAGGCTGCAGTTAACCTGCAGGACTCCTTGGTACAGGGTGGGGTATTGGATTCAGTCCAACCAAGACACCAGCACACACTTAGTTGGGGAGAGCAGCTATGGCCTGGGAGCACTACCAGGGGAAAGGCAGCTGGTGGAGCACCTTGCAGGAAATTCAAGCCTCCTTGGCGATTAGGGAAGATTGACTGTGTGTTTACAGCCGTGATCACCCATGTGCTCTGTGGTCTCAGACTTCCATGTCCCTGCCCTATTGCACAGGGGCCCTGCAACATGGCGGTCACTGAGGACTCAGTCTGCAGCCGAGATAGACTTTAGGGAGTGGTGAGGCTTGTGGTGAACCAAAGGTGCAGATGCCTTCAGAAAGAGAAGGTCACCCCTCAATTTTAGCCAGTTGTTGTCATGTCAGAATATTAACAAATCATCTTGTTTTTTTGAGTATGAAAAGTAGGAATTCTGTGGAGAACTTGCCAGTTTAAAAATGCAAGAAAAATTAGCTCTTTGTCTACAAGCAAGTGTCAACCTGCAGGTCACAATTGTGAACCCCCAGATGACAGACTCGTAACATAATCCTCTTGCCATGCCCCTACTGGCAAGAAGTCTGGATACTTTTCTCGTATGATTCTAATCAGTCCCAGAGGAAAAAAAAACTATTTCTTTCTTTTCTCTGGAAGAATTTATACTTTGATTAAAGGAATGTTACTACCTTAAGACCACTTTTCTGCCACTTTTACTGCCTCTAGTCTGCAGTTCGCCAACCTGTTCAAGGCTAGAAGCTGGAAGTCATTTGCTATCCCCTTCTCCTCACCCTCACAGCCAATCCATGACCGAGTCTTAAAGAATGGATCACTTCAGTACTGCATTGCATAGCCCATGGAGAGCTATGGAAGGTTTAAAGCAGAGAAGAACCTTGCCTTGTCTAAATTCTGTAAGTCTCAACACTCTGCTTCCTTCACAGCACTTATGGAAGTCTGTAATTATTGCATTGACTTGTTTATTTTTTCCATATCTTCCACTAAATGTCAAGCTATGAGCAGAAATAAATTATGTCTGTTTTGTTCACATTTACTTCTCAACTACTCTGTAAGTCCCTGGAACATAGTATGAATTCCATAAAAGGTAATTGAATACATGAGTAAATGAAGGATGAATGCAGGAATGGATGAGTAGAATCAACACAAAATTAACCATGGGTTTCATTCAACACATACCTCACCACTCCTGCCTGTATATAAGATTCTTCTGAAATATACCAAAATAAAATGCAAATTATATTGAAGCTTGGATGCAACAGAATACAGCAGCAATGACTGGACCTGAATGATGTGCATCTTAGTAGTGCACAGGGCAGAGCGGACACTAGCAAGTAATTAGAGGCATAAGACCTTCACAAGTGCACACATGCCAGAATTAATGGAAAAATCTATTCATTTTTACTGGGGGCATAAATGTCAGGATTCGGTGTTCAGCTCCACCTGTAAGCATATAAAACAAAGACAGCTCACAGTCTTTATTAAGGTCTTCTTTCTTTTAATTCAAATAAATCAAGTTATTAATTCAGACATACACTGAAATGTTATTGGGGTCTTCTTTGAGTAGTGAGATTTTCTCAGTTGTCCAAAATTTTAATAAGCATGTATTACTTTAAAAATTAGAAAAACAATGAAGATTTAAGAAATGATTCTTGAGAATCAATTTATAATGCATTGTTTGAAGCCCTATAGTTGATATTTTTCAAATCCTTTTAATAACATTTTGATCCTTAGAACTATAAATTTTTAGAGTAGGTGGAAATCTTGCCAGACCATCTGATATAGCTCCCTGTTGTTTCACAGGTAAATTTTTGACGAGCCAGCGTCCCTCCCCAACTGCATGAGATTCTAATGAGACTGTCAATCATGGAGATAGGTAGGGAGTCAGGGAATTCAGAGAGGCTAGAGAACAAAATCCAAATTAAACTAAACTCTCAGAGCAACTTAAATATTTATTTCTCTGGAAACTAATTAATCCAAAACTGTTCACAAGACTCAAGCAGGGATAATCAGACTATTTCTATTGAGAAGAGGATTGTTCTCTTTATCACAAGTCAACAGAAGATGTATGTTTGGAAAGTCATTTAAACTTTGATAGATCTGCTTGACCCAACTTCTTGCACTTCCCAGGAGTTGTATTAAGCCGAAAAGGTGTGTGTGTGTGTGTGTGTGTATGTTTGCTGAAGGTTTGAATTCATTTTCTGTCACATACATCAGAAGGAATTCTTAATAAATAATCCCCCTTAACTAATGCCATCTGTCCCCTTTGTTAAGATCTCCAAACATGAGGACCCTACAATATTCCTGGATCTCTCAATTCAATGGTTTTTGTTTTTATAATAAGTGGTAGCAAAAACAAAATTACATTTAACTTAAACTTTCTGCTAAAATATAAAGTTAAGAACTTCTGTTTCCACCAGATGTAGAGTAACAGGAACTAGATATATGTTGGATATATGTTCTTACTGAAATAACCAAGAAAAACAGAAAAAATACATGAAGCAAATATTTTCAAGTTACTAGATATTAGGCAACAAATACAGTGATTCCTGAGACAACTAGCTAATGAGGTGAGCCCTGTCATTGTCCCATAATACCTTTTTCAGAGAGTTTACAGGCTACAGCATCAGGAGGAAAAGTCTGGATAGAACTTGACAGATTCCTTGAAGTCAGGAAACATAACTGAGAGTCTAGAAAGATGAAGAGAGGTAGAGTTTGCAAGACCGAGTACCGAAAAGCAAGAACTGTGCAGAGAGTGATCTGTGGAGGTTCCTTTTCAAGTATTTAGCACAGCACAGATTAGCATATGTTTTTAAGGAAATGACCTGAGGCTGAGGGAGAACCCACCTGGAAGGATCAGAGAACAGTGTCCAGGGCACACACAGGACAGTGAATAGTGCTTGTTCTAACCAGCCAGACTGGAAAAAAACATGATTCGTGGTAGATTGGTGGAGAACTCAGGAAAGTCATGCCTCAGTGGTAAGGAATACATAGCCCTAGACTAAGCACTGCTCTGGGCCCACCTAAACAATGACAAAATCAAGACCCAAAAGGATCAAACTGTTTCAGAGCAACTTGACTGCATCCCAGAATAAAGTTCAAAGATATTTATAGAGATATAAAAATAATCAGCACCAAGCAGGGCACAATTCACAATGTCTGACATTTAATCAGAGGTTATTGAATGTGCAATGCAAAGAAGCTAAAAAATAATGACCCAGAATGAGAATAGTCAATCACTAGAAACTGACACTAATGATGGAGCAGGCAGAAAAGGACATTAACGCGTTTGTTGTAACTGTACTCCAGCGTGTTCACAAAGTTGAGTAGAGACATAGAAGATATTTTTAAAAGATCCAAATGAAATTTGAGGAAATGAAGACGATCATGTCTTAGATAAAAAATACTCTGGATAGCATCCACAGCAGATTAGACATTTCTGAAGTAAAGATTACTAAACTGAAAGGCATAGCAATAGAAAATATTCAAAGTGAAATACTGAAAGTAAAAGGGATCTCTCCTCTTTTTCCCCCCAGAAAGAAGCATCAGTGAGTTGCAGGGCAATTATAAAAGCATAATACCTATGTATTTGGAGCCGCCAAGAGACAATGGAGAGAGAGGCGTGGACAGAAAACATATTTTAAGAACTAATAACTGAAAATGTTCCAAATTTGATGAAAACTGTGTATCTATGGATCAAAGAAGCTCAATGAAACATAAAACTATACCAAGACACATGCGATCAGATTGTTTAAAACCAGTGAAAAGGGGCAAATCCTGAAAGCATCCAGAGAATAACAATGTATTACACACAGAGAAACAAAGACGAGAATTACAGCAGATTTCTCCCTGAAAACAGTGAAAGTAGAAGGATAGTGGAGCAACATCTTTAAAGCACTGAAGGAAAAAAACACTGTAAACTTAGAGTTTATGTCCAGTAAAAATATATCCCAAAGCAAGGGCAAAATAAAGACATTTTCAGTCATTCGATAGCTGAAAGACTTCATCACCACTAGACGTGCACTCTAAGAAATGTTAAAGTCTTTCAGGCAGAATGAAAATGACAGCAAATGGAAATCTGTATTTACACATAGGAATGAAGAGCACTGGGAATGGTAATAACGTGAACAAATATGGACTTTTTTTCCTTACTATTAAATATTTAAATTTTAAGTTACTCTTTCTCACCTGGTCCTCCATGATCTCCAATTCTTCATTAAAGTCCTTTATATAAATGGAGATCAATCTAATGCCTTTTACTCATCTTTCCTTTTAATTTAACATTCTTTTACTATTGATTTTTCTCTTCTCATGGGACTCATCTTCAAGACTTGTACTGTTCCTCTTTCCACCTCCTTTAGCTTCTCCCCACCTTCCTGAACTGTCTAGCCAGATGTCCAAAACAAGCACCATTTGTGTCAATAAGGACACAGTGGCTTGGATGTCATCTTTTCCATTAGAATCTTTTTAGTTGCTTATGAAAACTTGCATGTTAACTTTGTCCTGGAAAGTCAGGTGCATATTAGCACATTAAAGTTTCTGAGAAAGTCATTACCGAACTATTCTATGCTATAGATCCCAGGATTTTCCCAACATATTGTCTACAAGATCCTTGGAACACAATTTGAAAATTATTAATCCCAACCTATGTCCTCACTTTATAAGAGAGAAAAGTTAGGCCCAGAGAAGTAAGGAATTTGTCCACGATCACACAGGATGTTAGTGTCAGAGCAGCAGCTAATACTGAAGTCTCTAGAATAAGACTACTCTTCTTTCCTCAGCATTCACCCAGAAATCTTGATATTCTTGAAATTTCCCTTAGGAGTTTTCTCTCTCTCCAAATGAAGCTCATGGCCTATAACTTTGTCTTTCACTATCAAGTTTGATTGTTTCTTCCTAGCGTAAAACTCTACAGCTCTGAATTAGTGGATGCCTGGGCATTTGGACAGGAATCCAGTTGGGTCCTCAGGCTCTGTAGCTAGCTCATTGTGAAAATGCCATCTGAAAAGACAATGCTGTGCCTTCTCAGAGGTGGCAGTTCTACTTGGAACTGGCAGCTATTTCTCT
>NC_045441.1:21637695-21667057 GCF_002776525.5 Piliocolobus tephrosceles | reverse complement strand
CAGAAGACTATTTCATCTCCATATGTGTGGGTGAATTATTTCTATTCTCAATGAAAAGCAAAGAGGAACAGTAAGAAATGATTCCGGATGGCACCTGAGAGGAAATGCACAGAAAGAAAACCTCAGGTGTTTGTGGTATTAAAATGGTTAGTAATCAGACCCCCCCAGCCCACAGATTTGCTCATCTGCGCCTGGCTTTGGGATTAAGGAAACGGAAGGGGGTGAGGAAATGTTATTTTTTGAAGCTGCCTGCTATTTAAGTTTGATGGTCAGTGAATCAATCTTTAAAAATAGTTCTGATTTTCTGGCTGGGAAAAACAACTGAATTGACGCATTTGATTATGAACAGGAAGCCTCCTAGGAACAGATAACCTAGATAAGAAAGTAAGACAAAAAGGAAATAAATTGTCTTGCATGATGAAGAGGAATCTAGGATTTGGCCAGAAGTGGCTCCCAAGTGACTGGAAGTGGGGGTGGGGTCTCTTGAGCAGTGGAGGAATGAGAGTGACGGGGAGCAAAGGACAGTGCCCCACAGAAGGGCAGTGGGCAGGGGCCAGGGAAGAAACATAGCAAGAAATTCCTTGTGGCAGAAATGACAACTTGATGGCAGTAAGTGTGACCCATCCCTTCCACTTGTCCCAAATCTCAGTGCAAGTCTGTGACATGCTGTGTCTTGAGTTGGCAGTGTTTGGAGGGCTTAAAGGAAAACAGGCTGCCTGCAGTGCAGGGTGAGGAGGAGAGAACAGCCATAGGAAAGGTGCTGCTCCTGTGGTCAAAGGCCAGCAAGAGCAAGCCGTGCACCTGTGTCAGGATCCCCAGCTGTTTTTATTGTTGTATTAAATGGAAGATTAAGCACTGAGAGCTGGCAGTAACTTGGTAAGAAAAATAAGCTCTCATTTAAAACTCACACCCGGGCCGTACAGAATCATGATGCTATTTTACAGACACAGAAACAGAACTTGAGAAAGTGAATTAATCACCTAAGATCACTTGCCTTTGCCTCTAGAGCATGGCAAAGCCAGGCTGCCTACCCTGATCTGACCCACTCCAAGACACATGCTCTTAACCAGTCTGCTTTCGATAAAACTTGTATGTCCTTGAACTTAACTGTGGATCTTGATGGCAGGGAGTGTGACTTACTCATTCTGTAATGCCTGGTGCTTGACATGCAGCAGGCGCTCAATCTGAGTATGGTAAATTGGAACACAGATGTGAAATGAAGTCCTGCTAGTTCTGTCATGAAGAATATTCCCCAGCTAGCTCAAAGGTAATTAATTTGCCTGAGTCATACAGCAAGAATGTGATGCTCTGTCATGTGACCCCTGTCAGCCCTAAGTGAACTCTCACTGAGGACCTACTATGTGCAGGGTGAAGCTAGTCAAGCAGATAAGTAAAGAGGGGACTACAAGTGAGGTATTGCAGGCACTAGGGGAGCACAGAGGATGATTCCCAGCTGAGCGGAAGGAAGAGGGGGTAATGACTAGTTACTGGGCAGGTAACACCTGTCACCTGACCAATGAGTGAGAGATGCCAAGTGCCAAGTCTTCAGTGAAGGCAAAGGCTGAAGCAGGGAGGCATGGGAGGGAACAATGGCTTCTTTCTCCGGATAATGTGGGTCAGTTGTTAGAATTTCCAGCGCAAACATCCATCTCAATTGGTCCCAGACCTCCCTGCCTGAACTTGAGTCTCAGGAGCTGTCCACCCTTACTCTATCAAATATAATCAGTTCAAGGGTCCTCAGCTCCTGCAAAATTTAAACAGCCTGGCTCTTTAGGGCTGCACTGTCCAATATGGTAGCCACTAGCCACATGTGGCTATTTAAACTTAAATTTAAATTAATTGAATTTAAAAAAGGTATTTCTCGATCACACTAGCCACATTTCAAGTGTTTGATAAGCACTTGTGGCTCGTGCCCAGCTTACCGACAGCACAGTTGTAGAATGCGCCATTGCTGCAGAAAGGTCTATTGGATTCTGCTGCTCTGGGCTTCTTTGCCTTCCCAGGGTGGCCTGGAACTCTGGCCTGGAAGTAAACGACAATTCCTCTCTGGCCAGTTTCCCATTGTTCCCTGATTTTTAGTCTCCCCTGGTTCCCAGTCTGAGGAGTTTGAGTCTGGGCTGCTTTCTTCTGAGTGTTTCAGCCCCGCTGCCCTGCTCACCTCTTGACCCTCATAGTGGCGTCAGGTTGCCACGCATTTTTCCGAGCTCTTCTCCCAGCCCACATTCCTCAGCAAGCTGTTCAGCTGAGTACTGTCTTGTTCTTCTCCAGTCAAGCAGCCTAAATGGCAGTTCTTCAAACGAAGCCTAGGTCTCCCCAAGAGACGAAAGCTCCACCAGAGGTTTGAGGCATGCTTCTGCCCCTTATGGGGTGATTCGAATAACTTTGGGCAAATCACTGAACCCTTCAGCAAAGCACAGAAATACATCAGAAGGAAATGATGAAGTTTCCATAATCTTACAAAGTTCTCCTCGTGGTCCTTGGTCTACATTTTCTTCCTGTGAGATGGTAGTCAGAAATCCTCCTGGCTTCTCCAGTGAAGGCATGCCACATCTTATTGAAGGCTCTACCTGTCAACCCTTTCCTTTCACATCACCCCCCTCCCCTGTCTTAAGATGCCCTCCGGTCCAACCCGAGTCTCATGTGTGCCACTTGTTCCACTGGGGACCCGTCGAGGCCTTGCCTTGCCCAGAAGTCATCCCAGGTGGGATGGGGCTCCTGACTTGTGGAGAGCTGAGTGACAGTTCTTGGCCAGGACAGAGGCTGCTCCTGTCCCATTGGCTCAGCTGTCTTTTTGCTGCCTGTTTGCTGCTTCAGAACACAGTGTGTCCAGAGTCCTGACATCACTCCCTAACGTTAGACCTACATCAAAGTGGATGTCTATTAAGAAGAACGCTGTGCCTTCTCCATCCAGCCTCCTTAACAAGGGAGACTTTCCACAAAGATGTTGACAATTATGGTGTCTGTGTATAGGATCCCTTTGATGTGAGTGCTGGGCATTGCATTGGGTTTCTTGTTGCTGCCTCTCACAACAACCCTGCAAGCTAAGTAGTATTGACTCCGTACTTTCTGATGAGGAAACTGAGGCTCGCAGAAGTTCAGGATTTCAGATAGTAGATGACTAAACTAGAATTAGAAGCCGGGTGCACCTGGCTCATGACTTTGACCTTTCCATTGGCCCAGCCTCTCTCTACTGCTGATTGAGAGGGGCTTAGTGTGTTATGCCTTCAGGGGAATTTGCTTTCTTTTTCAGAAAGTACTGGAAATGAGTCTTAAAGACTGTCTTTCTAATGATGGGTTTATAGCACCTGGATAGGCAAGGGAGTCATATTTTGGGGCAGCAATCTGCTTGGTATCCTTCGGCCAACCTCCCAATGACCCTGTGTGGGCATCAGAGAGCCCCAGCCTCCCACACCTCTGCTTAGGGCCAAGCAAAAGGTCCTGAGTCAGAGCTGAGAGATAGTGTCACATAGTGCCCCCAAAAGTAGGAATATGCCCGCCAATCCCTTTCCATGCAGGGCGAGATCCCAAAGTCAGGGCAAAATAAGGGGCAAGGAGAGGTGAAGTAAAGGGAGAAATCAATAAAGGAGTCCATTTTTCTTTAAAAAATAAAAATAAAAATTCCTTTGCACAGACTGTGAATGATAAAGCTTCCTGGCTTCAGGAAATTGATTCTGGCAGAAATCTTGGTTCAGCTCGATTCTTAGTTCCCATAGGGATCTTTGGGTGATAATAAAAGTTCTGTGTCTGGAGCAAACATGGAGCCACAACATTTATTTGCAAAGTGAATGTCTAGTCATCTGGAACCAGAAATAAATTCAGTATGAGTATCGAAAGTAAAAGTCAAGGAGCATAAAACACTTAACTAGAAACACCTATATGCCCTCCTGTGTGTAAACACACCCAGAGAAGTCCTGGGCTCTTTATCCGTCATTGGAGTATTGTGCTTTCCTGACTGGGTGTGTGTTTGGCTGATGACACCATACCATTTCAGCCTACTCCCCTTCTGCTGCTCTCATGGGTAGGATGTAAAGAACTAGGATTCATTACATTTGGATTATAAACTTTTGCATACAATACTTCAATGCAAATGTCCTAACAGCCATATGAGATGCTGCTCATTATTTCTTGTACACATTTCATTCAGGAAGCAATGTGACTTCAAGAACGTAATTGACTTGTGCTGGCTCACACAGCTAAGTGTCAGTAGATTCACTATAACCCAAGCCCATGGTGAATGGGGTGTCTTGGTTAGAACCCAGGAATCAATTTTTAAATTTCAGCTCTATTACTAAATATTAGTGTGAGCTTGGGAAAATCTCTTCCCCTCCCAGAGCCTGTTTCTTGATTTGTAAAAAAGAAGATAATTGGCTTCAATTTTGTCGGCACTTTCATCTAATAGTCTGTGATTTTATTATCCTACGTAGCTACTGCTGGCATCATAAATAAGACACTATAAATGAGCTCACATCACATGTATTCTTCTGCAAATTATACGTACATATTTTTGCTTAACAACATCTTCCTGAGTCATCAATATTGTTGCCTATTGCCATTTTACCATTTTACATATTCGATAGGATCATACTGGATGATTATACTCAATGTCTTTATCCTTTCTACTATTTACTCCAGACACACATTCAAGTGATTTCTGGGTTTTCTGCTTTTTTGAACAATGCAACTGTGAACATCTGAAACATGTCTGCCAATCCCTTTCCATGCATACATGTAGGAATTTTTCTGGGGTATGTATCTACGGAGTGGAGATGCTGGGTTGTATTTATTAGGTAATGCCATTTATTTCCAAAGTAGTTACCCTCCATTGGGAGTAAAGGAGAGTTCGTGATGTTCCACGTTTCTCAATACTTAAAAATTTTGCCCATGAGTTATAAATATTGTTTTGTTTTGCATTTCCCTTATGAGCTGTTTGTATTTTTTTTTTTTTTGGTGAAATGTCCATGTCTTTGGAGTTTTTCTAAAGGGTTATTTGCATTTTCTTACTATTTGCAGTTCTCTTCTCTAATCTTCTGTCAGGTACTCAAGTTGCAGATACCTTGAACACATCATGACTTACCTCATTCTCTTTTTGATATCTTGTAGGGAACAGAAGTTATTAACCATAACAGTGAATGTATTGATCTTTTACAGGTAGTGTTTTTTGGGTCTCAGGAAGTCTTTCTTTAAGGAAATCTCCTTGAGAAGGTAAAGATATTATCCTATATTGTCTTCTAAGTTTTACAATATTGCTTTTCATGTGTAAATGTTTAATTTCATCTGGGGACTTTTATTTTTGTGTATAATGTGAAGTAGGGGCTCAATACCATTGTTTTTGATATGGATAATCAATTATCACAGCCTCATTTATTAAATGTATGCACACTTGCTCCCAAGCCATCTATTCTGCTCTATTAAATTTTTAAAATATTCCTGTGCCAATACTTCTACAGGTCTTGTAATAAATCTTGACATCTTATAAGAAAAATGCCCTTATCTCATGTTCTTCTGACTTATCTTGATTATTCTTTACCTATAAAAATTTTATATTGTTTGTTGGGCTCCATAAAAAGTCTTACTGAAATTTTGATGAAAACTTTATATAAATTTGAGAAATGACATTTTTATATCTTGTTAAATTTATTACTAGGTTCTTGTTTACATTTTTATTAATGATTGCAATAGACATGCAATTTTCCTTTATTGCATTGACCCTACTGAGCTCTTGGTATTAATGTTGCAGTCACCTAAAGAACTGAGTTTATTTGCTATTTTTTGGACGTTTGTGTAAGACTGGAATAATCAGTATCTTGAATGTTCAGTAGGAAAAGCTTGTAAAACTGCATATGTTGTTTTCTTCAGGGGAAGATTTTAAAAAGTTGTTAATCCAACTTCTTTCCAGGGGATGACTGTTATTTCTAATTTCTGTTTCTTCTTGGATCAACTCTGTTTCTTCTAGGAATTTAAACATTTTATGAAAGTGTCCAAATTTATTGACAGTTTGTTTGTAATATCCCCATTACCTTTTTACTTTCTGCAGCTTCTGTAATTTGCCATTCTTTATTTTTTATACCTTTTCTCTTATCTCCTGATTAAGGTTTCAAACAACCAACTGATATGGTTAGGCTGTGTCCCCACCCAAATCTCATCTTGAATTCTCACGTGTTGAGAGAGGGACTCTGGTAGGCAGTAATTGAATCATGGAGGCAGGTCTTTCTGATGCTGTTCTCGTGATAGTGAATAAATCTCATGAGCTCTGATGGTTTTATAAGGGGGAGTTTCCCTGAACAAGCTCTCTGTCTGCTGACATCCATGTAAGATGTGACTTGCGCCTCCTTGCCTTCGGCCATGATTGTGAGGCCTCCCCAGCCATGTGGAACATAAGTCCATTAAACCTCTTTTGTAAATTGCGCAGTCTCAAGTATGTCTTTATCAGCAGTGTGAAAAAGGGCTAATACACCAACTTTGATTTTGTTCATCTATTTGTTTTCTGTTTCATCAATTTCTGCTCATTATTCCCTTCAAATTGGGGTGGGGGAACTATTCTGTTATTTATATTCCTGATATAGATGTTTATTGATTTTTGGCTTAATGAATGCATTTTAGACTAAAGGCCAAAAAAAAAAAAAAAAAAAAAAAATCTCTAGAACTGCTTCAGTCATATTCCACATGCAATTTGTATCATATAATTGTTCTATTTCTCTCAAATTTTCATAGTAAATTATGAATTAATATTTAAAACTGTTTCATTTGTGCTGATTTCCAACGAAAGGATTTTCAATCCTTAAGGTTGTTTTCTCCCCTAAGAATTGCCATTTGGCTCTAGGTATGATAAATTCTTTACTTTAACAAATATTGGGCACCCACATGTGTCAGGTACTATTCTAGATGCTTACGTTACATCTGTAAACAAAATAGGCCAAAATGTCATGCTTTCTTGGAGCTCATGTTCAAGTGTTTTTGTTTTTTTGGAGGCAGGGGTCTCACTCTGTTGCCCAGGCTAGAGTTCAGTGGTACAATCATGGCTCATTGCAACCTCAACCTCCTGGGCTCAAGTGATCCTCTCACCTCAACTTCCCAAGTAACTGGGAATACAGGCACGTACCACCCTGGCTAATTTTTTGTAGAGACAGGATTTTGTCATGTTGCCTAGGTTGGTCTCAAACTCCTGGGCTCAAGAGATCTGCCTACCTGTGCCTCCCAAAGTGCTAGGATTAGAGGCATGAGCCACTGTGCCTGGCCAGGAGCTCATGTTCTACTGTCAGTTCTTGGAAAAGTCCCATATACCTGAATAGAATGTATATTCTTCACTTGTTGGGTGCAGTTCTACATATGACTGTTAAGTCAAATTGCTTTTATTACTCAAATCATGCATTTCCTTACTGATCTTTTTGCTTGCTTATTATCTCAACTTCTAAGGAGAGGTGTATTAAAATTTCTTGCTGTGATCGTTCATTTGTCTATCACTCTTGTTTCTAATTACTATCTAAAAGCCATGTTCTTTTAAAAGACAAGAAACTGATGTTCAAGAAACATGCCCTATTTCACTAAGTTTGTAAAGGATGGATTATGGATTCCAGTGTGGTTGTCTCTATTATGACAACATTAATTGTGTAACTGTTGTCATCTGTTTTGCCTAATATCTACACCCAATAATAACACAGCAGTCTCTTCCCATCCTTTGGGAAATTCCTCTTCCCAGACTTTTAATCAAATTACCAGAGTTCCTTGCTCCCTGTTCAGCAGCAAACGTGTCAATGGCTCGTCACCATAGTATCCTGAGTCATACACTGAAATTGGGTCAATGAGTCCCACCCCCGGACATATGTATCTGTCTTTATCATATTGCCTTCCAATAAATTCATACGGTCACTAGCCATGTCTGAAAGTACCTACCAAGGATATGTTATGAGGTTAATTATTGTTTAGCTGTTTGAGAAGGATATTTTCCCCTATCATATTTATCTCATCTGATGATGTCCTGCATTTCCTTGTTATTTCTTCTCCATGACTGGAAAACATAAACTGTCTTTTAGTCCTAAAAATAACTTTTATTGCCATCTGGAATGTACTGCATTGTTGAATAAAGTATGGTTTATTTCAAAAAATCATTAAGCAGTACTAATTTCCAGGAACTGTGCTAGGAGGCACTGTGGATTCAGAATGGAGTAAGACATGTTTTTTTTTTTTTTTTTTGAGGCGGAGTCTCGCTCTGTCTCCCGGACTGGAGGGCAGTGGCCCGATCTCGGCTCACTGCAAGCTCCGCCTCCGGGGTTTACGCCATTCTCCTGCCTCAGCCTCCCGAGTAGCTGGGACTACAGGCGCCCGCCACCTCGCCCGGCTAGTTTTTGTATTTTTAGTAGAGACGGGGTTTCACCGTGTTAGCCAGGATGGTCTCAATCTCCTGACCTCGTGATCCGCCCGTCTCGGCCTCCCAAAGTGCTGGGATTACAGGCTTGAGCCACCGCGCCCGGCCAGACATGTTCTTTTTATGAAGAACACAATAGAGTCGGGGGAAAGTCATGCTGATAAATGTGTGCAAAGGGGTTATGGGCACGTGGGCAGTGGGAGGCAATGCACTCAACCAATGGCAGGCAGTCAGGAAGGCCTCACAGAGGAGGTGACATTTGAGTTGCATCTGAAATACATACTAAGAAAAGCGTATTCCAGGAGGGGCAAAAAGCATCTGCAGAGAAGACACATGATTCTTCACACATTAAATTTTCAAAGTGATTTTTATTTTTTTTCTTTTTGCTGCTATATTCCCATTTCTTCTTCACATTCTAATCAGGGTTTACAAATACGTGGCACCTGCACCGCCACTCTCCCCCTTCTCTCTGCCATTGGCAGGCATCCATAACTGAAGACAGAATTCTTTCCTAAAGAGTCTACTCAACACTAGGTGCCATGATTAGAAATAATGTAGAAATTAATAATCGTGATGAATAAAGTGTACATGACAGACGCTTGCCATTCCTACTTTGACTGGGTGGAGATGTGGAAACCTTGTTATTCAGAGGTGAAGTAGGGAGGACAAGTTCTAAAAGGTTAGCCCTAGGGCACTAGAGTCACTGGGAATTAAAAAAAATTCCAAATCTCAGGCCACACATCTCTAGGGGTGGGAAAAAGGCTTCAGGGTTTTTTGAGGCTCCCCAAGTGATTCCAAGGTGCAGAGAAGTTTGAGAATTACTGCCATAGAAGTCTTTGTTCAAAAAAGTCAAATTCGTTACCCATGTAAAGGACTGAAGGGATTACCAAATTGTACTCTTCTGGGAAGAGAATTTTTCAGAGCAAGAGGGAGGCCTCTGAACCTGAAATCCGGTCACTAAGCGGATAGCAGAGTAAAGACCTGAGGACCCTGGCCAAAGAGCAGGATATCAGCAGCAGGGGGCAGAGCCAGAGGTGGCCTGCAGGCATCTTTCTGTCCCAGTTTTCATGACATGATGCCAAATCTACTTAGCAATGGTCATTTCTTATTTTCATTTCTATTTTTTCAGAAATGCATAAGGACTAAGGGTGTCAGGGTCAGCATAACCACACGAGCTGCAGTCTGCTAAATTCAACTCCCCCAGCCAAGATATTAAATTTGCCTACAGGAAAAAAGCCCACCAGGTACTTAAAAAATCAATGAAATGATACTATGCTGCATTAAAAAGAACCTGCCTATGAAACAGAATACCATGTAGTGCTACCATTTATTTGAAAGTCATTTTGACGACACTGTGCATACTTAATTAGAGTTTTGGGTTAAAGATAATTGAGTATAGAAAATTATAGAAAACATTGCTTTGAAAGTGGAGCCAGTATCAATGTTATCCTAATCTCTTTGCAAAAAAAGAAAACTATCTCTTAATTACACTACAATTGAATCGAGTCTTCAGCTCTTATATATTCATTCAGAATTTTACAATCTCTCTCATGGGAGGAAATGTAAAAGGGAAGTTTTCAAGACCTTTTTGTACCTTAATATCCTTTTCAACTTCTAATGTAAAGTGTATTCGTCCTGATACAATGCTGTGAAATAAAGACCAATTCAGGAATGTAATGAAGTTTAAAAGTAGCTCCTCTTTTTCTGCATTGAGAACAATTTGATTGATTCAAATTAGAAAGTTCTAGTTGGGAGCAGGAGAAAAAGGAGGAAGAAGAGAGAAGCAAGCGATCTGTGACCTAGCGCTGATTATTGGCTGACCTCTAATAAAGGAAGAAGATTCGGATTTCTGGTGCCAAAACAAAAGTAATAAAGTGGAAAATGAATTTTTGCAGTCCCCACACATCACTGAATTTATCTATTGTCTTCTAGACAAAGTAATCCTACAAAAGGAAGTTCAATATCAAGGATTTTCACTCCTTTTTCATCTCTAAACTGAAAAGAAACAAGGTGCAGTTTGCAGCTTCAAAATATGTAGATAATCTATAACTCATATCAGTGTTCCGATTAAAAATTACCTAATCTGTTCTTTGCTCCTTGCAAGTTTCATTGAAGCAGCGCCCCCCAACAGGCAAAGACGGTACGTGGTAAAATTCAGTTCCTGGTAGATTGTCCATCAACCAGCTCTGGTGGGATTGCTGTCAGGCATGGAGCGCCCCCTGGAGGCCAGTCATCCAGCCAGTCTGTTCCCATCCATTAGAGCAGAGGCTCTCAAGTATGGTCCCTGGACGAACAGCATCACCACCACCTGAGAACTGTTAAGAAATCCAAGTTCTGGGGCTGCACCACAGGCCAACTGAATCAGAAATCCCTGTGGTGGGGCCCAGCAATCTACAGGCCTTCCAGGTGCTGCTGATGCCTGCTAATTTTGAGAACCACTGTATTAGAACACCTCATTCCCCAAAGATGTCAGAATCAAGGTGCCATTGTGTTAAGAAATTAATTACACAGGAATGAACAGAGCTGAAATGTCTTTCTTACACAGAGAAAGAACCAAGAAGTGATGTTTGTATCAAGTAAAACATTAAGCTACAATTTAGAAAATTTTGATACCAATGTATTTTTTAAATAGATTAAAGCAACTTTTAGCAACTCTTTAATTATTCCCAATATATAGTTTGAATGAATTATTGTGTCCCTTGATGAAAAGGAAAAAGGAATGTAAGTGACTATACCATAAATACAGGAAACGTTTGGATAATCTCAGTACCTACCACTATCAACAACAAGATCAAAGAGGCTACCCCCACTGTTGTGATCCCTCCCTCTCTTCTCAGGACTGCCATCTGACTCAAACCAGTTCATGGCTATCTGACTACAAAATGACGCTGAACTTGATCACAATCAAGGTGGAAATGAAAATAACAATCAAGAAAAATACTTCCCTCATTTTAAAAAAATTTAACATATATAGTACATGTAAACAACTGGCATAAAATTCATAAAAATACAATACTCTTATGCAATATCACTTTATTCCTGATACATACTTTCATTTTCTCATTAATATCACTGCCTATTTTAACACTATACTTTTTCAGCCAAGCATTTTTAGAGGCTTATCTTTTCAAAGAAATACAGCACCACTTTGTTTTCGAAAATGTCATAGCAATAGCTATTTTGATCGCCTCTTTGCCCATCCTTACCTTCCTCACACTAAAGCAAAAATATTTTTAAATGCTAAAAGTATGCAAAACACTGTTTTAATACTGTTTTGTCACGCCTATGGAGCCTGCTACCACTCTGCATTGCCATCAGAGGTGCGGGTGCTCCACAGCACTGGTGCTGTGAGCTGTGGCCACGGCTGCATAGCAGGGACCTTCAGGCCTCTGCTCCAAACTGGCTCCCCTAATATGTAGCCACATTTTTCTGGGGGTTACATTCATGAATACTGCTACAAAGGATCCTTCTGGAAAAAGCTAATTTAGACTACTTTTAATGGTTCCTAGCAAATGAAGCAGTTATAATAGTATTTTTAAAGTTTTTTTCCTATATGGTATTTCTACTTATTACATGTGAACTTATTTGGAAGGAAATTACTGGGGGTGAGAAAAATACAGAATAACTGTAAAAGTATAATTTTTAAAAGTTGTAACTGCTGGATGTACACAATCAGCCACACTCAGGTGAGCAACAATCACAGATAAGCAGAGCGCACCTCCCTCTCCCCGCCCATGTCGACTCCCATCCTCAGCCTCAAGTGTCCACTGCCCCTTTTCCTGGACTGTTGTGCATCATAGCTCAAATGTCGCCTTTAATCTACAAATCACGGGCTGCTTCCCTATTTTCTAAAACTAGCAGAAGCCTAAGAAATAAAAACAGTCAACCAGCAAATGAGAAACAGTGGCCACAAATCTGAAGAACACTGCCAGAGTCCCTCTCCTGGGCCACTCCCAGGGAAGGAGCATCCCTGGGAGCTGCGACTCTGGGTTCTGGGGCAGGGTTGGGGGCGGTGCTTCTCTGAGGGCACACTCCTCAGGCTTCGCAGCTGACTCAGGTCGGCAAGCTGCTGTTTCCCCGAGACCAGGCCTGCCCTTGGGCTCTGGTAAGAAGGTAGAAAGGGAACAGCGGCTTCCAGGGGTGGGCACCAGAAACCATCCCTGAGGACTAAGGTCTCAAGGACAATCCACAGTGAGGTTAATCTGCCTGTGGTTAAGAAAGAGAAGCTGGATAATTAAATGTGTAGTCAGCCATAGTCATGGTGTGCTTAGAATTTAAAAGCCTAAAACCTTTTCTCAGAGCTATGAGGTTTCATTGTTTTGAAGAATCTCATTTCACACAAATTAACTTCTAAGAAACAAAAATTCATACAAGGAATTCAAAGAAGGTGTAGAAATTTTTCAAAATAAAAATAAATAGAAAAAAAACTAAAGAGGAGGACAAAATATACTCATTCTGTCAGGCCTCTGAGCCCAAGCCAAGCCATCGCATTCCCTGTGACTTGCACGTATATACGTATATACGCCCAGATGGCCCGAAGTAACTGAAGAATCACAAAAGAAGTGCAAATACACTGCCCCTGCCTTAACTGATGATATTCCACCACAAAAGAAGTGAAAATGGCTGGTCCTTGCCTTAAGCGATGATATTATCTTGTGAAATTCTTTTTCCTGGTTCAGCATGGCATTCTCATGCCATTCTCCTGCCTCTGCCTCCCGAGTAGCTGGGACTACAGGTGCCCGCCACCATGCCCGGCTAATTTTTTGTATTTTTGGTAGAGATGGGGTTTCACTGTGTTAGCCAAGATGGTCTTGATCTCCTGACCTCGTGATCCGCCCACCTCGGCCTCCCAAAGTGCTGGGATTACAGGTGTGAGCCACTACACCCAGCCACATCTATCCTATTAGTTCTGTCCCTCTGGAAAACCCTGACAGATGCTCTTGAGTTGTTTTTATAAAAATGGAATTACTCTGGGACTCTATCTATACTGAACAATAAAATGTGACACCATTTTTCCATCTCAGTGCATAAAGACCTACTCTATTGTTCTAAAAACTGCTAGTTCTCATATGTATTAACCAGTTCTTTACAGACACTTTGTTTCCCATCTTGCCATTATAAAGCAATGCAGCTACAAGCAGTCTTGTACCAAGCTCCCTTCTACAAGCTAAACCTCTAGAGCAATGGTCCCCAACCTTTTTGGCACCAGGGACTGGTTTAGTGCAAGACAATTTTTCCATGAACTGGAGAGTGGGGGCGATGGTTTTGGGATGAAACTGTTTCACCTCAGATCATCAGGCATTAGATTCTCATAAGGGGCATGTGCCCTAGATCCCTGGCATGTGCAGTTCTCAATAGGGTTCGTGCTCCTATGAGAATCTAATGCTGCCACTGATCTGACAGGAGCCAGAGCTCAGGCTGTAATGCTCACTCACCCTCCGCTCACCTCCTGCTGTGGGGCTGGGTTCCTAACAGGCCACAGACCAGTACTGGTCCATGGCCGGGGGCTTGGGGACCCCTGCTCCAGAAGCAGCATTATCACTCTGCCAAAGGACTGCACAATTTTTTCTTACCTTCCCTTCATCAAACTATCCCCTAGAAATGTTTTGCCAATGAGAGTTCCCATGAAGAGGGTTCAAGTGCACACTTTTTGCACCCCCTTGCTGACACTGGTTTCTGCTGACATGGAACACCTATGATCATATGGCTGGACATGGGTTTTCTACCTTGTAATTTTCTCATACACGTCAAGGCTGAACTGTTACAACACTGAGGGCCCATAATGGCAGAGAGTGAGACACACAGAAAGTAGAGAACCACCCACAGTTAACAGCTTTTAGGAAAAAGAGAGGGCAAACAGCTGTCTTGGAGAGCTCTGGGTGCCTTGTGCAACACTATTTAGTCCTCATCTGAGTTTCCCAAGGTTTCCCCAGGCCAGCCATCTGCAAATAACATTAGTGGAAATCTGAATAATTTTCTTCTAAACACATGTATTTTATGTCAACTCTATTATTGGAGTAAAAGAAAGCAGAGAACTGTAGTTAATTAAAAACTAATCTACAATTTGCATGCAAATAGATTTGAGTGTTTATATTTAAACACAGTGTCAAATATTTAAGGAATAATCAAGCCATACAATTAAGCCACTTGTAAATGAGATCATTTAAACATAGTGCGGCCGGGCGCGGTGGCTCAAGCCTGTAATCCCAGCACTTTGGGAGGCCAAGATGGGCGGATCACGAGGTCAGGAGCTCGAGACCATCCTGGCTAATACGGTGAAACTCCGTCTCTACTAAAAAATACAAAAAACGAGCCGGGCGAGGTGGCGGGCGCCTGTAGTCCCAGCTACTCGGGAGGCTGAGGCAGGAGAATGGCATAAACCCGGGAGGCGGGGCTTGCAGTGAGCTGAGATCCGGCCACTGCACTCCAGCCTGGGTGACAGAGCGAGACTCTGTCTCAAAAAACAAAACAAAAACAAAAACAAAACAAAAACATAGTGCTCACCAACTGCCAGGCACAGATTAAGCACTAGATGAATATTGGTCCCTCTTTCCCTTCCTCTCCTATCTGAGTTCCCCATCTGCTTCCCCCATTCCGACAGACTTTCATGTCCCAGCAGTCTACAGGGCTTTCAGGCTGATCACAACTGAAATGGAGAGTGAAGGCCAAGGAGATAAGGAAGGTCCCAAACCTGGCAGAAAGCTTTGTCAAGAAACTTCCTACTGTAAATGTAAACATTAGGTAAATATTAGTCATTCTTCACTTTCCCCTCCTATCTGAACTCCTCATTTGCTTCCCTGTCGGGACAGAAAGCACAGCTTCTGTTTTGTGTCAAGGTTGAAGCAGAGTGGCCCTGTCCAAGGTTTCCTGCCAGTGCATCATCAGCCTGGCTTAGATCTTGTACTAGATGGAGAGTGTTGTTTTGATGAGTGGGAAAACAGATGAGAGAGTCACTTTCGTAACTTCCTCCCACTCAACTCCTGCTGTGACAGACACAATAAATGGCAAGTCAAGGTCCAGATGGGGAAATCCAGCACCCCCTCTTCTGCACCCCACCTCTCAGTCTGAGTGCTCGTTTAAGTGACCTGAAGTCAGTTCAATGTCTGCTATTTTGCTTAGTGTGCAAAGTTTATTGCCATACTTCCTGAATTTGCCTTCGTATCCCTTCTTGTGTGGGTAAAACAGTGCTCTGCCTACTCTGCAAACAGCATGAACCCGAACATGAGACTGTTAGAGCTATGCAAATCCAGGGAGCTCTCCCAACACTCTACAGCACAAAGCCTCTGCAACTTTCACATATTCAGGCTCTATGTGGTGGTCTAGGGAAAAATGAACTCTTGCATCAAGGCTCATTGTTAGCTTGGAGAAAAAAGGTTATGAAAATTATTTTTATGTTCCAGCAACTTACAGTTATTTCGAGAGAGTGAAGCCCACAGAAATAAAGAAGATCCCAATTCTGGTAGAACGCTATGCTAAGAACTGAGTTCTTCCTATTGCAAATGTCAGCCTACCATTCATTTCATATAATTTCCTGATAAGATCGTCATAAGATGCTTAGAACTTTTCTGCCCTAAATTTATATAACAATGTTAAAGGTGAGTATGTGAATTTCATATATATTCACAAATGCTTAAAACACTTTCTGAATTATTACAAAATAACATTTTCTGTAAATCCTGACTGAATTCAAACCATGGAGCACACATTCATAGGAAAATCATTCTATAATCAATTATTTTAGTTGCCTGATGAGCAAAGCTGTAAATACTATGTCACAGAACTATTTTTCACTCACGACTCAGTATTTAACAATGTTGTCTTAATCCCATATGTGTCAGTGAAATATATGGTGGGCAAGTATGATCAAGCCACAAATATAACAATCTCTTGAACACTTTTGTTTAGTTACAGAGTAGTAAGAATTTTAAAAATATTATTTCATAAAATAGTGTTTATTTCTGATAAAATTGTTCCTGTACTGTGCTCTTCATGAAGTGAATGTTTTGGTACTTTAAAAGCAGGCTACTGTAACCTGCTGTCCAGTCACTTACGTGCCACATTCTTAGCTTTAGACTCACATCTGCTTTGAAGATCTTACTGTCACTTGGGGCTACACTCAGCTTAGTAAACATCTCTGTGGAAATAGAAACTTTTGAAAACTATAAACCCAAGAGAATGTGGGTCGCAGTAAAGTTATTTTCCCATTCAAATAAGATGTAAAATGCCGGGAAAGAAAAGTTTCATTCTGAGTTGATGCTGACAGGGTATCCCATCCATCGACAGGACATGGTGTAGCACAGAGACCTAGTACGGATAATGCGGCCCCTGGTGCTCAGCTGCCTGACTTCACCAAAAGAGACTCCCTATTACTTGGTTTCAGACCCTGGAAGTCTTTTGAAAGAAAATACATCCAACTTTAAATAAAAGTTTCTTTTAAAACATCAAAAGCAAATATGAACAATTTGGGAGATTATCAACTAGTGCCAATAAAAATCTCTTTAAGGTAGTACACATACAAATCATTATTTAAAAAAAAGATATTTATAAAGACTAGAAAAGAAAGTCTCCAAATCACTATCTAAAAGGTTTTTTCAGGCCAGGCGTGGTGGCTCACGCCTGTAGTCCCAGCACTTTGGGAGGCCAAGGCCGGAGTAGCACTTGAGGCCAGGAGTTTGAGACCAGCCTGGCCAACACGGCAAAACCCCATCTCCACTAAAAATACAAAAATTAGGCGGAGACTGCAGTGAGCCCAGATCATGTCAGTGCACTCCAGCCTGGGCAACACAGTGAGAGCCTGTTTAAAAAAAAGTTTTTCCACATATACTTTATGTTATATACACACCCGTCACCAGCAAAGTATTTGCCATGTGCTTGAATTAACCTTCATGTCTTCTGATTATAAAATGTTAATTGTGTTGATACTTTAACTGTGTTGATACTCACTTGGATCTTCTTACACACCATGACTCTTCTAGAATGTAATAGTTCACTTTTAACTTTATCAGTTCTCGCTTCACTTCTTCAGCTGCTTTCCGACTATACATTGAGTATACTATTTTCATTCTGGCTCTTTAAAGAAAAATAATTGTGCACAAAATTTTCAAGATTAAAACGATATAATCAACACATTTGGAAGAAAGCACTGAATTAGACTAGACGACGATGAAGAGGAATCCAGTCAGGAGGAAATTCCCCATGGAAGTTCCGGCTAAGGGCATCAGTGAGGTCAAAAGCAGAAGGCAGAAGGAGGACAAGTCGTGGGAGATGAGAGTCACCTTTAACGTACCCCTACATTTCCAAACTTGGTCATCTTTGTGTTTGTTCACCTATTTATTTGTCTTAAATTCTTCGCTACTCCATCACATGTAAGAGTGAGGTACCCTGTGTGTGAACAGGGATGAACTACAGCAAACACAACTACAGGACTACTCTGAAGCTGCAACAGTCCCAACTTCGACATCAACAGTAATTCACATTAAACGGTTCTTCGTTTTATTTCTAGACTTAAGAAAAACTAAACTTATTTAACAAAATTGGTCTGGAAATTAGCTTGATGAGATTGATTTTTTAATGAAAAAGCTTATTTGTAAATGTACATGCCATTGTTATGCAAAAGAAGATGCTAATGAGATTCACCTAATCACTTAGAAAATGAATAGCTTCACCTGCCTTAGAAACTGCATGAAAAATTAAATTAAAAAATAATTTAGACAACACGTCTCTAAATTATTTTCTAAAGTCTCAAAAAAAATCTAAAAAAACAGAAAACACCCAAGATCATTCTAACAGGCTATACTGGTGAAAACCAGAATAAAATCCTCTTTGAATGGGATTCTATTTCAAATCATTTCTCCAAACTCAAGAAAAATCACCTATGAGAAAACCTTAATAAACACTCTAAGCTAAACTCTTCAGGGAGTTACAGGATGAAAAGAACTTAGACATTTTAGAGCCCTGTTAACCTGTGGGAAAGTGCTAGAGTATGACTTCCTTTTTCTGCCTGGTAGAGAAGATGGCCCCCAATGTTGTCACTTTTCTGCCCTGTGAAGCCTTAACGGATTTGTTTAGAGCTTAGCAGTCTTATTTCAGCCTTCTGCTCCCCGACTCGACAAGCCTCAGTTCATCATATCCTTTTGGAACATTCATCATTACTTTGCTGGTGTCCTCCATTCACAGTCCATTTGCATGGAAGGTTTGTTTTGATGATGCAAGACTGTGCACTGACCTCAAGCCTGCGTCTTCATAATGTGGATGATTCACAATGGGCCGAAGTGCAGAGAGCTTAACACTTGCCATCCTGGGCATGGCACCCGCAAACACTGCATCTGAAAAGCAAGAGGAAGGTCTCAGAAAGACACTCAGTAATGGTGAGAAGGGGTCTCCTTCAAGTTTAAATCAATTATTTCACAGGTAACAGAGTGGAGGCCCAGCAGGTTCATGACTTCAAGATTCAAGGGCAGAACTAGAATGAAGTCAGATGGTTGATAAAGTAGCAGTTGGCAGCCAGGCCTAGGTAAACTATTTTCCTTGCAAAATAGAACTTCATCATCTCATCATTAAAGATTTCTTTCTTTCTTTAAAGAAAAAAATCTTAGAAATCTTTCCTGAATCTAGAAAAGAAGTATCAAATGGACTAGGAAAGCTTTATAGTAACAAGGAATTCTGGAAGATGATTTAGTATTCAATCATTTGACACTCAGATGACAACAAAGATTCCCTTTCCACACATGAGTAAAATATCACATTCCATGAGTGAGATTATTTCAAGAAGGAATGTGAAGGACTAATATTAAAAATTCATTAAGAAAATAAACACAGTAAAAATTATTCCATGAGTGAGTTTATTTCAAGAAGGAATGTGAAGGACTAATATTAAAAATTCATTAAGAAAATAAGCACAGTAAAAATTATTTTAAATGTGGCATTTATGACTGTGAATAAATTTTGAAAAAATTAAAATCTATAAAAAATGGCAGAATAAATTACTAAGAACTTATGTATAACATTTCCCCTGCAAATCATTTAAACAGGATTGATATCTCCCTTGTTTTAGATATTCTAAAAGCAACATTGCTTAGAAAGAGTAAGATCAGTGGAAGTAACTAGGGTTTAAGAGTTTGCAGTGGTATACAAAATTGTGGGAAAAACAGCTAAAAAATATGACTTTTTTTTTTAACCTGGTTTAGTACTATATTTGATCCACTCTATAAGTTCTTCTTGTGGCAAATTGCTGAACTCCCCTACAGTATTCCACTGGGTTTGCAGATTTGCTGAACCTTGTATTGACATTGCTGCTAATATAGCAAAAACAACAGCACCAGGATGTATTTGCAAAAGAGCCATCCAAATAGCTGAAACCAAATTAAGAATACATTGGCAATTGTTAGTATAAAGTAGTATGCATCTGTTATGCAAAACTTTTTCCCAGAGAGGAATGTGGCCTCTGCTAGAGTCCCAAAAAAGGATTAATTATCCTAAAGGAAAAGCCCCAAAATAATAATCTTTGGGATCAAAAGAATTCTACCATCAGCCTCATATAAGTGGAACACAATGTAGGAAGCTCTTTTCTCAACCTGCTTTCTCTACTCCCAGATTCAAGTAAAGCCACAACCACCAACGCAATTTACAAGGCCCAGTGCAAAACAAAAATGTGGGGTCTCTTGTTAAAAAATTATTAAGACGTTCAAAACAGCAGCAGCAAACATTCAACCAAGTTCAGGGTCCTTCTGAATGCAAGGTCCTGTGTGACCAGCAGGAACCCCACACTTGCAAAACCTGCCCTGGGTGACACTTTCTATTAGATTGGTGCAAAAGTAATTGCGGGTTTTGCTATTTTAATGACAAAACCCGCAATTACTTTTGCACCAACCTATATCATCAGTCATGCTGTGGGATAAAGACTCAAGATTAAAGGCTTCCAACCAGCCTCCTCTCCTGTGCCAGCCTGAAGGGGTCAGAAAGGAGGAAAGTAGTGCCTTTCTAACATAATACAACATTCTGATTGGGAACCTTGAGGCTGGCTACTTTTTTCCACATTCAAATAGTCCACACTCCATAACAACACTTTGTTCTCTTGATCTTTCTCTACATGTCTACAGAGCTAGATTTCAAGTTTTTTGAGGGCTTATAAACACTGGCTTTTGACTTTTCTGTCCACTACTCTATCCTCCATCCCTAGAGTGCACAGTGTAGGTGCTTAGTGACGATCTGCTACGTTTAAGGAGGTGCTGTTGTACGTAGGCTGGTTGACTGATGGAAAGGTGACACTATGAAGAAGCATCAGTATGCGAATACAGAGCAAGGAGGCAGTTATCCAGGAAAAATTAGCAGCAAACCACCAAGGAAGGCTTAAACTAAATTTTAAAAAGCACAAGTCAAGAATGTGCACTAAATGTGTACCAAATGAAAAAAAAGTTTAAGTTTGACACTAAAAAAAAGAACATATAATTTTCAAGCACTTATAACTTGACATTGTTAGAATTCTTTGTGATATGAATGTCAAAACAAAAAAAGTTACTATTTGTACAATTAAGCTCTGCTTTCTATCAGCACCTGCAGTAACCACCCATGACCTCAGTCTGTACTAAATCAGTGTTTGCTGTACACCAACAACTATTTTAAAGTCTTTAGAAAGATACAAAATGATCAGCTTTGGCCCTTACCCTTTAAGAAAGATAAGTACAAAACCATGAAGAGCTTTAACTGTAATCACTTAAAAGACTTTGTAATTCATTATTTTAGGGCCACTCAATAATAAAGGCTAAAATTATTATAGTAGCTATACTCCAACATAACATGTTACCTGTCTTGAGCAGATCAGTGATGCCATAATAACACGTGTGGTGTCAAGAAGAGTTTTAGTCTCATAATTAAAATACCAAGGGCTGTATATGCTAACAATTCCTGTCCCGACCTGCAGGACAGTCGAACGGACCCTGAAAGGGGGAGTGGGAATGGAGGAGACAAGAAAACACAAGAAATGGAGACAAGACAAATAGCCTGATCAAGTCTCGTTTAATGGTGGCAGTGCAATGCCTTATATAGGCTGGCAGGGGAAGAGGTTGGGCCAGGGCGGTAACGGGGGGCTGGGTTCTCTCAAATTACAATTGCGCATGCGCCGTGGGTTTGTAATTTTCCCAGGCGTGGGATCGCGCCTGCGCCGTAGGCTGCATATCTTCCTGGGCGTGAAAATGTTTGCGCGTGCGCGTGGGAAAGGTTGGCGCGCGCGGGAAAAGTCTAGGCGTGCGTGGGAAAAGTTTAGGCGCGCGCAGGAAAAGCTTTAGGCGCGCGCGGGAAAAGTTCATAATAAAGAACCCGGAAATGTGCCATCTTGTCTCCGCTTTGCAGAGATCAAGCAACAGAGGTTGGCTAATTCCGGGCCTCATGGCTCCGGACAGGTCCCCCTTTCTTTTTTATTATTTGTGGCTAGAAGATTGTCCCTCGGGAACTGCGCCTGTCTTAGGTTGGAGTAACACATCTCTTCACTGGTACCCGTCATGGGATTAGGCAGTAGCTATGACGGCCCTCCTGTCTTAGGTTAGTGAAAGATGATACTCTCTTAGCTGTCGTTGGCTGTCCAGTTCAGCGCACAGGGAAGGTGGTTTACGGTTGGTGTAAGTATGAACCACCATAATCTTCTTGCTCAAGGCGATGATAATGGACCTGTATGGGTTTGGCTTGGATAGCCTCGACTTGTTGCTTAAGGAATGTTATGAGCTTATTAAAAACCAGAGGTCCTACAAAGAGTAAGAGCAATAGGCAAAGCAGGGGGCCTAGGAATGGCATAAGATAGGGAAGGAGTCCATGGAACCCAGTCCAAAACAGGTTATCGGTTATTTCTTTTCATCGTTTCTCTAGGTCTTCTTGTAGACGCCTGATTTTATCTCTGACGATCCCGGATTTGTTGGCATAGAAACAGCACTTCTCCGTATTGTTGTTGTATATATGTACAGGCCTCATGGGGATTACCGAAGCCGGCATAAACCTGGAATGCTTGGCAAATCAGCACCATGGTCCAGAAGGGCTTGTAGTTGGAGTTCATCTCTGCAATAGAGGAAAAAAGTACTCTCAGGGAGAAAATTACTCCCTGGATTGGCTATTGTTAGGTACCTGTCTTACCAGTCGCTCTGGTAGCCATCTGGCTGCATCATGAGTTTCGGAAAAAACACAAACCGAGCCTCTTCCCCAGATTAACACTGGGTCTGGACCATGCCATGTGTTGTCTAATGGGTCTTTCCACATAACCATGGCAAATTGTTTTTTTGATTCAGAATGCCAAAATTGATCGGCTGCTGATTTGTTCAGATCATCTAAATTTAAAAAATTCAAAATAAAAAGTGTGTGATTAAGGATATTTCTAGGGGTGCCCTTAGAGGGTACCATTCTCCCTTTTTTATTTTGTCAATGGTAGTTTTTAAAGCTAGGTGTGCTCTTTCAACTATTCCTTGTCCTTGAGGGTTATATGGAATTCCAGTAATGCGTTTTATTTGTAATTTAAGACAGAAGTCTTGAAAGGCTTTGGATGTATAGCCAGGACCATTGTCTGTTTTTAGTTGTTTAGGCTTTCCAACTATGGAAAAACAGTGTAGTAAATGAGCCATGACATGTTTGGTAGCTTCTCCTGTTTGTAAGGTGGCTAATATAAATCCACTAAATGTATCTATACATACATGGATGTATTTTAAGTTACCAAATTCTGAATAATAGGTGACATCCATTTGCCAGATCATGTTGGGAACTAGTCCTCTTGGGTTAATTCCTAAGTGAGGGACTGGCAGGTATGTTATACAGGTCTGACATTGTTTGTCTTGCTTGTTCTCTAGTTATTTTAAACATCAGTCTCAAAGTTTGAGCATTAAGATGGTGTAAGGCATGAGTAGACTGTGCTTGGGCTAGGTTTGTATTTGTAGCTATGGCTACTGTCATGGTTGCCATATCAGCCAGTTGGTTGCCCTGGGATAGAGGTCCTGGTAATCCTGAATGAGCTCTAATGTGTCCAAGAAAGAAGGGAGTTGATCTGTCATGTATTAATAGTTGGCATTGTAAAAATAACTTGGCTGTGTTTGACACATGTTTGATTTGTGCTACGGTCTCAAGTAAAGGTATTGAATGAGCTAAGTATGCACTATCGGTATAAATATTAAGAGCCTGATCAGGGAAGGCTGACAGAACCGCGATTAGGGCCTGCAATTCTACTAACTGAGCCGAGGTATGACTAGTTTTGAATTTAACAGTGGTGTCAGCAAAAGTATATGCAGCAGTTCCTGTAGATGACCCATCAGTGAAAACTAGTAAGGCATTGTCTAAAGGTGTTTTACTGATGACATGAGGAAAGACAAAAGCATGTAGCTTACAAAATTGGATAAGCTTATTTGGCGGGTAATGGTTATCTAAGTTACCGGCATAAGAGGCGCAAGCAATTGGCCACGTTTCAGTGTTTTGCATTAGCCAATGGATTTGTGGCTTAGAATAAGGTTGTATAGTCATAGAGGGTTCAATTCCAAAATATTTTTTGCTATTGTCTCTACCTAAGATGATTAAATCTGCTATGGCATCATAATAGGGGAGTAATACCTTTTTGGGTGATGAAGGCAAATGGACCCACATAATAGGGTTATTTTGCCAGAATAAACCAGTAGGTGTTAGTGTTGTGTTAAAAATTAAAAAGGTTAATGGCTGTGAGTAGTTTATGTTAGTAACAAATTGCTCAGCAATGGCCGCCTCTATTTTATTAAGTGATAAAAGAGCTTCTTTTGATAAAGACCTAGGGGATTTAGGGTTGGGATCACCTCTCAGGGTGTCGAATAAGGGTTTTAAGTATCCCATGGTGAGTTTTAAGTATGACTGGAGCCAATTTATGTCTCCAAGGAGCTTTTGGAAATCATTAAGGGTTTGTAACTGATCTTCACGGATAACGGCCTTTTGATTGGTAATTTTAGGTCCATTTATTTGAAAACCTAAATATGTATAAGGGTTTTGTAGTTGTATTCTTTCTGGAGCTATTTGTAACCCTGCTGTGGTTAGTTTTTGTTTGAGTTGAGCAAAACATTGTAAAACTTGTTCTCCTACTTGTCCTGCTATAAGAATGTCATCCATATAGTGTATAATATACATTTGTTTCCATGTCTCTCTGAGTGTATGGCTGTAGCCACATATTTTTGACACAAGGTGGGACTGTTGGCCATACCTTGAGGTAACACTTTCCATTGGTATCGCTTCATTGGTTCTCTAAAATTTATAGATGGTAAGCTAAAGGTGAATCGTTTTTGGTCAGTGGGATGAAGGGGAATTGTAAAAAAGCAATCTTTAAGGTCTATGATAATTTTAAAATATCCTTGCGGGATTGCTACCGGGGAGGGTAGTCCGGGCTGTAGAGCACCCATAAGTATCATGGTAGTATTTATTGCTCTTAGATCTTGTAGGAGCCTCCATTTTCCAGATTTCTTTTTTATGACAAATATGGGGGTGTTCCAAGGAGAGCTGCTTTCTGTAATATGTCCTGCCTCTAATTGTTCCTGCACTAACTGTTGGGCAGCGGCAAGCTTCTCATTGGTTAATGGCCATTGATCAACCCAAACGGGCTCATCTGACTTCCAAGTGATTGGATCAAATTTTTGGGGTGCAGGCATGTCAACGGCCATGGTTAAAAATTTCCAAACCCCTTTTTATCTAATTGTCCTAAGGCTGGGATTGGTTGTAGAATGCCATCTTCCTTTTTTCCTAACCCTTTTCCAGGGTGGTAGCCCCGAGCTAACATTTGTGCAGTGACTATGTCACTTGGGCTACACATCATGACCTTCATTTGGGAGAGAAGATCTCTACCCCAAAGGTTAACAGGCAAATTAGGGATAACAAATGGCTTGATGAGACCAGAATTATTTTCTTTATCTTTCCAGGTGAGGTATTTGGAACTTTGTCTAGGGTTATTACTTTGTCCAATTCCTCGTAAATTTGTTAAGGTCTCTGAAGTGGGCCAAAAGGCGGGCCAGTCTTGCTGTTTAATAATTGTTACATCGGCCCCTGTGTCTATCAGTCCTGTAAACAACTTTCCATCTAGCCATAAGGTGAGAGAGGGTTTTTGATTAGTAATGGGCTGTACCCAGTATATGTCTGAGGATCCGAATCCTCCTTCTCCTCTCGAAGGCCATTGAACCTTGTTAGTTGTTTTTAGCAATGGTAACAGGAGCAACTGTCCTATTCTATTTCCTTGAGGAATGGTGATGATGTTGTTAATGGCCTTAGCCATAATTTTGATTTCTCCTGTATAATCACTATCAATTATTCCCGGAAAGACCTGTAGGCCTTTCATAGTGACACTGCTTCTCCCTAGGATTAATCCAAACATGTTTGAGGGTACGGGTCCATATATCCCAGTACTCAAGGCCTGGGGTGCCATTTCAGGGGTTAATACTGTGTGGGAGGTGGAACAGAGGTCCAATCCTGCGCTTCCTGGGGTTGCTCTACTAAGTTGTGAAACGGATTGTGGTTGGTTGGTACAAAACTGACCGCCCCATAAGCTTGTTTCGGGGCCTGGGGCCGGCCCCTCAATCCGTTTTCCTGTTGAGGTGTTAGGGGATTTCCTTGATTGTCAATTTTAGATTTACATTCGTTGGCCCAATGTTTTCCTCTTTTACACCTAGGGCAGAGGCCTAGAGCTTTTGCCTCTAAGGTCTTAGCTAGCTCTCCCTTACAATCCCTAGCGAAGTGTCCCATTTTTCCGCACTTGAAGCACCCCTTGCTATTCTTATTTCTACTAGCGAGGAAGTCTTTTACAGTTTGTCCACTAAAGGCCGCAGCCATTGCTAAACCCTGTCGATATGAGGGCCCTATGTCTGAACAGAGGCGGATGTAGCCTGTTAAGTCTGTTTTCTTTCTATAAGGTCTGATTGCTGCCTGACAAGCCGGGTTAGCATTTTTGTAAGCTAGCTGTTTTACATAATCCACCCCTGCCTCGGCATTTCCAAATATTCTGCTGGCCGTGGTTAAAAGTCTATGTACAAAGTCTGCAAAGGGCTCATCAGGCCCGTTTGACCCCCGTGAGCGAGGCTCCTGGATCCCCTTTAACAGGGAGTTTTCTCCAGGCTTTGGTAGCCGCTGCTTGGATATGAGAAAACAGTCCGGGATCGTACTGCATCTGAGCATCGGTTTCTGTGTAATTACCCGAGCCAGTTAGCATATCAAAATCCCAACCATTTCCGGCTTGTTGGTTTCTCTTGGCCGTATCTCTACAATTTTCATAAAATTCTGACTTCCAAATCAGATGGTCGCCTCTGGAAAGAACTGCTCTAACTAAGGTATTCCAATCTATGGGAGTGAGCCAATTTTCGGCCACAGATTCGACTATGGCCAGGGTGTATGGGGCAGTAGCTCCGTATTGCGAGACAGCGGTTTTTAGTTCTTTTATTACAGTAAATTCAAACCCATTGTGGTGTCTCCAGGCTCGGCCCTGCGCATCTGTAGTTTCAGTTACTGGAAAAACATCTCAAGGAGAGGAATCCTCCCTATCCCTACTACCAAGCGACCTTCCTTTTGGGGCATGCTGTCCGGGTCTCTGAGGGTGAGAGTGTTTCTCTATTCCTTTAGGGTATTGAACGCTCTCACTTCCTGTCCTTAATTTCTGCAATCTAGTGATTAAAGACTGATGTAGTTCTTCGAGCTTTATTTGCTCTTCAAGTTGTGCAATCTTTTCTCTAAGCTCCTCTTTTGGGTCTATTACTGCCATAACTGCGGGGGCAGAAGCCTTATTATAGGGAGGAGGATAAGTAAGAGTTTGTGGCCAGTCAGAATTATGATATTTTGCTGCCTCTTCCTCTAAATTATTCCAGTCTACTTCTGAAGGATTAAGGTTATTTTTATTTTTGTTTTCATTAGTTGTAGGTAAAACTAGGTATTTTTTGGCCTTTTCCTTATTTGATGTTTCTATATTTGTTATCGAGGGGGCCCCAGCCTCCTCTTCGTCGCTCTGTAGTGATATCAAGTCTATTTCTTTACTAGGTGTGGGTTTTTCGAGGTCGGTTTGGGAGCTGCCTCTTAATATTTCCTCAGTCTGAGTAACTGCTGCCATTACGTCAGGATCTTTTTCTTTTTTATTATATCCTTGATTAAGTTCCAATAAGAAAAGGTTGTTACCAGAACCTGGTCCAAAAGTACTATAATAATCTTGAAAACAGTCTCCCACCCTACGCCATCTTTTATGTCAATGGTCCCCTCTTGTGGAAACCAAGGGCAGGTATCCTTTACAAAATCAAAAAATCTAAACAAATCATTACTTTTAACCTTTACTCCTCATGTTTTTAAAGCCTCTTTTAACTGTCCTACATAAATCTGATGTTGGCTTAATTCTTGTCCCATAATCAGGCACTGTTACTCACCTCTGGTTCTGACGCGGCAGGCTCCCGCGGCGTCCGGAGGAGTTTTTCTTCCACTTTTAATTTCAGCCGACTTTAGTGCCTTCTTCCTCACTTTTTCCCCCGTGTCCAGGTCCCTGTCCAGGCGCCACGTGTCCCGACCTGCAGGACAGTTGAACGGACCCTGAAAGGGGGAGTGGGAATGGAGGAGACAAGAAAACACAAGAAACGGAGACAAGACAAATAGCCTGATCAAGTCTCGTTTAATGGTGGCAGTGCAATGCCTTATATAGGCTGGCAGGGGAAGAGGTTGGGCCAGGGCGGTAACGGGGGGCTGGGTTCTCTCAAATTACAATTGCGCATGCGCCGTGGGTTTGTAATTTTCCCAGGCGCGGGATCGCGCCTGCGCCATAGGCTGCATATCTTCCTGGGCGCGAAAATGTTTGCGCGTGCAGGAAAGGGCGCGCGCGGGAAAAGTCTAGGCGCGTGCGGGAAAAGCTTCAGGCGCGCGCGGGAAAAGCTTATAATAAAGAACCTGGAAATGTGCCATCTTGTCTCCGCTTTGCGGAGATCAAGCAACAGAGGTCGGCTAATTCTGGGCCTCATGGCTCCGGACAAATTCCAATGCATGATAAACCAGCTCAAAGAAAGAAGAAAATATTTTTTACTCCTACTGTTAGTGAAGTTTAAGAATACTAAGCTGGCAATATGCAGAAAGGGGTACGTTCTCCTTAGTAACAAAAAATACTACTACTACTTTGGTTTCTGAAATTTATAAAACAATTCTTAAAATTCACTTTCAAACTGTTCCATTTTAGCGGAAGGCTAAAATTATAAAGTCATTAAGGCAAGTGCTTCTGTGATTCTCAGAGTCAAACCTGTGGTTAATAAAGCCCACATTTTTGAATCTACCTTGATGCTACCATCAGACCAAGAAAAGACAGTGGTAAAAGAAATGACAGCTGCCTCAAGATCTGAGGGCTCCATTTTGGAACTGCCCTCAAAACCAGACTGGACCACCAGGAGATGGGAGCAGTAACCAACCACATCTCTGAGGCCTCCAGCAAGGTGAGCAGAGAGGAAAGTGATTTCCAATCATGCAATAGACACCTCACATATATGTCTAAATGGGCTCCAGAAATCAACTGCCATTAGCGTAAAGATGATCACAGCAGAACAAACGAGTTTCCTAGTTAATTTTAACAAATGAATGGTCAGTGAATCTACATGTGGCATTCTCATAAAAACACATACCTTGAGGCTGGGCGCAGTGGCTCACGCCTGTAATCCCAGCACTTTGGGAGGCTGAGGCGAGCGGATCACAAGGTCAGGAGATCGAGACCATCCTGGCTAACACGGTGAAACCCCATCTCTGCTAAAAATACAAAAAATTAGCCGAGTGCTGTGGCGGGCGCCTGTAGTTCCAGCTACTCGGGAGGCTGAGACAGGAGAATGGCATGAACCCGAGAGGCAGAGCTTGCAGTGAGCCGAGATCGCATCACTGCACTCCAGCCTGGGCGATGAGCAAGACTCCATCTCAAAAAAAAAAAAAAAAAAAAAAAAAAAAAAAAAAAAAAAAAAAAAAAAAAAAAAAAAAAAAAAAAAAAAAAAAAAAAAAAAAAAAAAAAAAAAAAAAAAAAAAAAAAAAAAAAAA
>NC_045441.1:21619677-21637595 GCF_002776525.5 Piliocolobus tephrosceles | reverse complement strand
AAAAAAAAAAAAAAAAAAAAAAAAAAAAATGCCAGGCTATTTGCAAGATGATTGCTGACAATTGCCAACAAAGTTAGAAACTGGAACTAGAAAGGAAAGTCCAAATGCATGCAACTTTAAGATAAGTAAAATTATAGTGATATTAAGTCTTTACCTCTCCATGATCAAACTGGTGTTTTCTGGAACAGAAAACAATGTATTTCTATCAATTCATTATTGAAGCACTTACTTCATATATTTGCATTTCAGCTCGCAAATAGTTTTACAACTTCTATAACATTCTCTCAGGACACATAGAGGCAAATCAAAATAACTAAAAGTCACATGCCAAAACTAGTGCTATATTCTTTTAAGAAAGTTAATGAAGAAATGATAATGCTGTATTATATCCTATTTGACTAGATGGGTATTTATTAGGACAACAAAGTCATACTGTGCTGTCCCAGCTCCCTCACTGGTGATACCCCAGCAAAGCATGGAATGAAAACAACCTTTGAGATTTTCACTAGGCAACCAAGTAGGGATGACAAATAGGTGGTTTTATGTGTAAATCTCAGTTAAAGGGAGAAGTCTGGGTCAAAGACAGAAATGTGTGAGTTGACAACACACACCTTCTCTTTCTTAAGCACTGATATGTTCCCAAGACCTAGAGTAATACCTGGCACTTAGAGCTCAACATTTTTAATGAATGAACAATTGTATCAATAAACCATTAATCCAGGTAGCATAAAATCTAATTTGAGAATCTGGCCTCAAAAAGACTGATATATTAGCAAACTCAGGACACATAAGGGGGTAGTGAAGGAGATGAAACAGTTCTTTCTTTATTCTTCTTTCACACCAAGTAAAAACTATCAGTTACCATTTGTTGAGTACTTACAATGTTAATATGCTTAGCACATTCCATTAACTCTAATCCTACAACCATTTATTACCCCAGTTTACAGCCAAGGAAAGGGAATCACAAAGCTACTAAGTGGTGGCCAGGACTATATTCTGACTGACTTCGGAGCCAATATACTTTTTACTACATCATGCTGCCTCTATCCCACTTTACTTCCTGGGTCTTTGAGTAAAGAGAATATTGGCATTCACATCTTTGATAGTTAAAATTTATGTCCTACTCTTCTCCTTTTTACATGGGCTTTGGTAGTTATGCAAAATAAAATGTCAACATGCCACTCCTCTTCCAAAAAAGAGCTCTGATCCTATTTGAACTGAAAACCCCATGAAACTCAATGGTTCCCTATAATTATTTCTATAGGTGAGTTATTATTCTTGAAGGGATGGCTTTGTTTCTGTGAAAAGTTCTACCTTCCTCTTCCAGAGTTGCATACTAGAGCTGAAACTTCGTAGCTTCTTCCTCAGCTCTTCAAAAATAATTGCACCTCAAATGAAGAAAAATTTTGGCATTGTAAACCAGAATCTTTTCTTTCCCCCTTAGCCCTCCACTCAAATGTTACAGGTATAAACAAGGGCATAGTTACAGCAAATTGTTTCTAAATGAGAACAAGGATTATCTCAGGAGTATGTGCAATAATTTATCATTATGTTGGCAGAGACTTGGAGGTGAGGGAATAATATAAGGGTGTATATATTCAAATTATAAAGGAAAATATAGGGCCAGGCGCAGTAGCTAATCCTAGCACTTTGGGAGGCTGAGGCAGGCAGATCACGAGGTCACGAGTTCAAGACCAGCCTGGCCAATATGGTGAAACCCCATCTCTACTAAAAATACACAAATTAGCCAGGCATGGTTGCCTGTAGTTTTAGCTATTCAGGAGACTGAGGCAGATGAATTGCCTGAACCCAGGTGGCGGAGGTTGCAGTGAGCCGAGATTGTGCCATTGCTCTCCTCCAACCTGGGCAACAGAGCGATGCTCTGTCTCAAAAAAAAAAAAAAAAAAAAAAAAAAAAGAAAGAAAGAAAAGAAAATATAGATACATACATTCGACAATCCTTGTCCCCCCAAAATCCCCACAAAAGAATAAAAGTAGAGTTAAAACTACCTTGATTCCATCCTCCAATCCCACACTCTTAATAATTACAGGTTTTATCTTTCCAGATCACCTCTATGCACAAACACATAAAAATCTCCAAATTTTAAACAGAATTATATTCATCCTATACACACACACACACTGGCAATTTTTAAAATTCAATAATGTATACTGAACCTATTTCCATAAAGATGGCCTAACATTCCACTCTATGATTGGATCATAGGATATATTTTGGATGTTTCCATTTCTCACATTACACACAGTACTATCAAAGGCATTTCTCCCCATCATCTCTGTATTTCTGTGAGCATCTCTAGAGGGTATGTTTGCACTGGTGAAACTGCAGGGCTGAAGGACAGGCCCACTATATGTTTTACTGTGTACTGCCAAACGTCCCTCCCATCCACCACCTCCCACTCTGGCAAGCATTGGATATACTATTAATTTTTAGAAATAGGAGAAGTGAAAACGTCTTCACTTTAACCTGAATGTCTTTCCCACAGGATCAAGACTACCTTTTCATATTCATTAGTCATATGTAAATACTCACTCATTCAACTACTATTGTTTACTATCTTGCAGGCACTGTATATAAACTGTTGAACAAAAATGATCGCTCCCTTCAGGAGACACAGGTCACACATCAACATTTAAGTACAAAGGGTGATAAATGGTAAGAGAGTAAAATAAAGGGTGTGATGGAGGAAAATACCAAGCATGCTATCGGCCTCTCTTAACTCTCAGATTATAAACATACTCTCTTGGTTAATTTTGGGGTTTTATTTTTTTTTCTATACCTAAGTGAGGTATGAATCCAGTTTTGTATTTCCCTGCTCATTTCTCAAAAGGCAATCCACTGGTCCTAAAACCACTCACATAATAATTTACTTTCCCTACTGAACTGAAGTACAAAACTGTGTCCTTCGAGTGTAGATTATGTGCAGGGCTACTGTCAGATTGTACTGGATGACATCTGAAGGATGAATAAGTGATGTGCTGTGTTCTGCACAGATAGGAAATAAGAAGAAATGCCAAGAAGGGAAATGACCACAACAAAAACATCAATTATCAAATATCAGGTACACAACATGTAAGCATAAAATTAATACACTGTAAATATCTATTTAATAAATGAACAGAGGAGGTAATAAAATTCTTAAGAGCATATTTACCTTACATGTGTTTGTTGTTTAGCTAAGACACCCCACATATCACTAAGAACCTGTAAATAGATTTTGAAACACTTTAGAAAGGCTGTGTTGGGAAAATGGTATTTTCACTAAAGTATCTTCTAAATTGTAAAACTTTTAATGAAAAATATAAGTATAGCGATAAGAGACGACTCAGAAAATAATAATTACAACAACATAATCTTGTATTTGTGTAGTATCTGATCAAAGTCGATATTCAACAGCCCTGTTGGGTAGATGATATCATCCTCATTTTGTAAATGAGCAACAAGCTCAGATGGATTAAATGATCGCCCTGTAGGTAGACAACCACTAAGAAGCACTGCAGTCTTGAAACCAGATCTTCTGGCTTCAAATTCACATTCAGTGCTGCTTCCACCATGCCAACGTTGTTGGCAACACCTCTCCTTAACAGTACACACAGAAAACTGGAGAGTTGGTTCAGAGGTTGATAATCACCGCTAGAAGCATTCAAAACACAGTCACTGTGCTTTCATACTTAGCAATAACGGGAGGTCGTCTAATCTAAAATCCTATCTCCAGTAAAATATTCTCTACAACACTGCTGACACGTTGTAATCCAGCCCTTAGAAGAACCGCCCAGCTGCTGCTTGAATCTATAACACTTTCCTTATCAGTCGAGATCAGTTCTGGTCAAAAGTCCTACTGCCTGGAATTGGCCATGATTCTAAGGAGCCAGATTGTGTGTAACCTTATTTTCAAGGGGCAGGCTTTTAACACATTTCAAAATAATTATCCACTTTCCATCTGAATCTTTTCTTCTTTAAACGAAACAGCCCAGCTAATGGTTTTCATCATCTCTCACCACTCAGGTTGCCGTCTTCTGCATATGTTCTGGATGGCCAAAGCTTAGTATTTTTTGAGTACCCACTAGGTGCAAATCCATATAAAGTATATAAAAGTGCAAAGCACACACAAAGCCTAACACACAGCAGGAACAATTTTTTTTTTTTTAGACGGAGTCTTGCCCTGTTGCCCAGGCTGGAGTGCAGCGGTACGATCTTGGCTCACTGCAAGCTCCGCCTCCTAGGTTCATGCCATTCTCCTGCCTCAGCCTCCCCAGTAGCTGGGACTACAGGTGCCTGCCACCACGTCCGGCTAATTTTTTGTATTTTTAGTAGAGACAGGGTTTCTACCAGTTCCCTACCGTAATATGTGCAGATTAAAAATTCCACAAGAGGCTGGACACGGTGGCTCAAGCCTGTAATCCCAGCACTTTGGGAGACCGAGGCGGGCGGATCACAAGGTCAGGAGTTCAAGACCATCCTGGCTAACATAGTGAAAACTAATGTGAAATCACTCGGTGGGGGGAAGTCAACAAATAAAGAGTTGAAAAGAGAAAGTAAGCACCTCTTAGCGCTAACCATTTTTAATATTTTGGTGATTGGCCAGGCACAGTGGTTCACGCCTGTAATCCCAGCACTTTGGGAGGCCAAGGTGGGTGGATCATGAGGTCAGGAGTTCGAGACCAGCCTGGCCAACATGGTGAAACCCCGTCCCTACTAAAAATACAAAAATTAGATGGGCCTGGTGGCAAACGCCTGTAGTCCCAGCTACTTGGGAGTCTGAGGCAGGAGAATTGCTTGAACCCAGGAGGTGGAGGCTGCAGTGAGCCAAGACAGTGCCACTGCACTCCAGCCTGGTGACAGAGCGAAATTTCATCTCAAAATAAATACATAAATAAACACGTAAGTAAGATTACTTTTTTTTTTTTTTTTTTGAGACGGAGTCTCGCTCTCTCGCCCAGGCTGGAGTGCAGTGGCCGGATCTCAGCTCACGGCAAGCTCCGCCTCCCGGGTTTACGCCATTCTCCTGCCTCAGCCTCCCAAGTAGCTGGGACTACAGGCGCCCGCCACCTCGCCTGGCTAGTTTTTTGTATTTTTTAGTAGAGACGGGGTTTCACTGTGTTAGCCAGAATGGTCTCGATCTCCTGACCTCATGATCCGCCCGTCTCGGCCTCCCACCAAGTGCTGGGATTACAAGCTTGAGCCACCGCGCCCGGCCAAGATTACTTTTAAATACGTTGGAAGAGTCTTGTGTTCTCAAGACCAAGATGACAAGTATTCCAATCCTACTAACACTCCTGAAACTTACATAAGCATGCCACTTATGAGCAGATAAGGATTGCTGATCAATCAAATAATTCAATGATAACCAAAAGATGGGAGTTCTTCATTAGATGTCAAAGTAGACAAGTGGTATTTTTCTGACTCAACATTCTTTGCTTTAGGAAATCACCTCTTTCCATGTGGGCTTGAGGGATCTGTTAATCATATTGCCTCACCCTCTTGGCAGATATGGGATGCCACTCAACTCAGGTTGGCCACTCAGAATAGGCCCCAACCCTCAGTCTTCAGAGCAGGCCCACACTGTCACTCCATCCTGAGGGTGGGTGGTGATGGGGTCTGTAGAAGTTGGACGATAGTCGTGATCAAGAAATCCATTGAGTAGATACTGTTATCATCCCTGCTAGATAAGAGGAAACTGGGCTTAGTGAAGGACAGTAACTTGCCTGAGTGTTCAGTGCCAGACTCAGATTTTGAATCTAGTTCTTTCTGACTCCAGAACCTTGCTCTTCACCAGTGTGAAGCACTCACGCTGGACTCACACCAGATCTTCTCCCCTCCTGCCCCAGGGAGAGCAACAGCAGACTCAGCCCTGGCAAGACGGGGCTCTGGCTTGAGAGGGGTCTGGGGTCCCCAGCGAGAGCCCTGGCACCAGGCACAGGGCCACCTGCAGCACATGGGTCACAGCAGCCTCTCCTCCCCACTATGTTGATATCAACCTCACTTTCCTTGCTTAGCTCTTTCATTTCCTGCTAACTAGAGCCCTATTCTGAATGCATACCCAGCCCCCCAGCCATGATCTCCTCCTTAACTACTGTGGTAAAAAAAAAAAAGTCAATATATTAATTAATTGAGTGCTCAATTAATTGCATGAGCCATGCAATCTGCTAGTCAGAATGAAGAGTGTATTGAAACAAACACTTACGAACACTCTCCAGAAGAAAGGAAGGGGACAGCACGCCTCTCCGGGAGGCATTGTGTTTCTAGGAAACCCACACACGGAGTCTGAGCTAAGCCACTCTGGGAGTCCAAATATGTCATAATCTGCTCCCCAGCACTCACAAAATCATATTTTCATTATGAACAGAATACGTGTTTATTATAGAAAGTCAACTGAGAAAGGAATAAAGAAGAAAAACCTCTATCATCCTACAACTCAGGTATAGGTGCATGTGAGTGTGTGTGTGTTCACAGAATTGGAGTTATACATTTATTATATACTATAAAGTATATTTCATATATATTTACAAAATTGGACACACTCTTAGCTACCTTTTGTGAAGTCATTTTTAATATTTGGATAGTTGTATTGTTTTGTGTAGATCAATATTTTCCAAATTTGGCCGTGCTTCACAATTGTCTGGGGAGTTGAAACATTTTTGCAAATTCCTGGGCTCTTTCCTGCATGTTATTGCATCAGAATTTCTAGGTTTACAAGTCTGCCTTCTTTGCCAGGTGTGGTGGCTCACACCTGAAATCCCAGCACTTTGGGAGGCTGAGGTGGGTGGATCACTTGAGGTCAGGAGTTCGAGGCTAGCCTGGCAAACATGGTGAAACCCCATCTCTACTAAAAATATGAAAAATTAGCCAGGTGTGGTAGAGGTCGCCTGTAATCCCAGCCACTGGGGAGGCTGAGGCAAAAGAATTGCTTGAACCTGAGAGGTGGAGGTTGCAGTGAGCCAAGGTCGCACCATTGCACTCCAGCCTGGGCAACAATAGTAAAACTCTGTCTCTCAAAAAAAAAAAAAAAAAGAAAGAAAGAAAAAAAAAAAGTCTGCCTTCTTATAGCTCTCCCTGGTGATTCTGAAACAGCCCATCAGCCCATCCTGCTGTGACCCATTTTGGGAACCACCAGTGTTCATGTGCCCCGGTAAGCAGTAAGTGGCACCAGGCACATGGCCACCTGCAGCACAGGGTGAGAGCTGTCATCTTGGAAGAGCCCAGGAAGGTACACCCGGCCAAGTACCCTTCCAGTTCTCTCTTTGAGGGCAGAGCGTTAGGGCAGCCTCCTGGAGCTGATGGGGAGGGATTTCCCTGGGAAAGAAGAAAGGCTTATTGAAATGTATAGGGACCTGGGTCTTCCTATTTGCATAAAAGGAAGGAATGTGTGACCTCACTGTGGTCATTTCTCATAAGATATAGTCTACCTTCCACTCGGTTCTTCACTTTCTACTCAATACCACCACAAATAGCCTTTTATTTTGGGTGACAGCTCTGCTTCGTTCATCTTCTTTAACTCGTTCCTAAGGGCTGGGCCCTGCTGCCTCTTCTGGGTGTCTGTTTTAAGTGACAACTGGAATTGTGGCCACTTCAGCTGAATGTGGACAGCATCTTCGAGCACCTGACTCAAAGCCTCCCTGGAGGCTTTAGAATTACTCTAGTGACTCTGCAGCCATTTCAGTTTTATAATTCTAATGGGCACCAACATGTTCTCCCACATCTGTCACCAATCCTACCCTGTCGGCCACCTGTCAGCCAACTGACCCCTCTGCCTCTGGACTCCCTCGACTCCTCGAGTGGGTGGACCAGTCCTCATCAGGCATGTGCAGTCTGCTACCTGGGCACTCAGTATTGCTCCCTCCAGCTTTTCTGAGGCTATGCCTCTGACCATCCCCTTCCCAGACCCCCAAATAGTGCAGTGACACTTGTCCCAACACCCAGGGCCTGGCTGCCACACTCTCTCTAGAAGCCCTTGTCTTGTCTTCCACTGCCGTCTCCTCAAGACTGTTTGTATGGAGGCAGGAGTGGGCCACCCTCTTGGTGTCAGGTTTTGGATAAGGGGCCCTAAGGGCCACAATTCTGATCTCAGCTTGGCTCTGTGCTCTTGCCACGCCACACCCCCATGCATCCAAGTCCCACCACCTGTGGGAACATTACCTTCCTAGCCCTACCCATGAGAATTGTAGCTCACCAGTGCTCAGTGGCTCCATTGTCCATGATGAGATCCAGATCCTTTTGGCTATCACAATCATTGTCATCTTGGTGGCTCCATCTTGAGGTTCATGAACCAAACGTAGACCTTCTAACTTCCCAACTCCTTTGGAGCAGTGGGTACGGATGTCTACTGTCCAGGAGTTGGGGGCAGGCCCAGGTTGTGTGTCTGTCTGGGGGACTCATAGGCTCTGCCATGTGACCCGCAGCCCTGACTTTCCCAGGCCTGATTCCCCAGTGACTCCTGCCACCCACTGACCCTCACTGCGGGAGTCCTGCAGCGGAGCCCCCGGCATTCCAAGTCTTTTTCTGCTGGCAGAGCATTTCTCTCTAACCTTGCTCAATGAATGCTGGATTCAGCTCTTATTCAATGGTCTCAGACAGAGGCTGAGTAGGAAAGTGGTCCCATAGCGGTCATGACTCAAGAGATATCAGCCTAGGTCCTTCTCAGACCTCCTGATACCATTTCCATGATTAGAGAGTCTCTCTTTCTTTCTTTTTTTTTTTTCCCTGAGATGGAGTCTTGCTCTGTCTCCTGGGCTGGAGTGCAGCTGTGCGATCTCCGCTCACTGCCAGGTCCGCCTCCCGGGTTCACGCCATTCTCCTGCCTCAGCCTCCCAAGTAGCTGGGACTACAGGGACCCGACACCATGCCCAGCTAATTTTTTTGTACTTTTAGTAGAGACATGGTTTCACCGTCGTCTCGATCTCCTGACCTCGTGATCCGCCCACCTTGGTCTCCCAAAGTGCTGGGATTACAGGCATGAGCCATCACGCCCGGCTGAGTCTTTCTTTTGAAACAGAAGCCATTGACTCTTTTGAAGTCCCCACTTAAACACAAATATTAAGTTGTATTAAAAGTAATGGCAAAAACTGCAATAGCTTTTGCACCAACCTCTAATATCTTGAGAGGAATCATGCCTTAAGCCTTTCTCAGGGGGTGACATGGGCAGCGCTGGGGTGGTGATGTATGTACTAGTTGATAGGCAAAGGGAAGCAATTTCTAGTTCTTTCTGAACTAGAATTCACAGTTTATGTGTCAAGAACTGCGCTAAGCACTTTCCTATGCTTCGTTTCAGTTAATTTCATTGGCATGTCACTACATACAGCTAATATCAGCATCTGCATGTTGCAGACCCGGAAAATGAGATCCAGAAAGCATAAGCAAAATGCCTAAGTCACATAGCCAGTATGTGGGGAAAGGGTTTTGAACCTGGGCTTCCTGACATCCTGCCCCATGATGTGGGACAGCAGTGATATTTCCCTGCCCTCTTCTTTCTCTCCTCTCTTCCAAGCTGCAGCACAACATTTGCAAATTCTGCTGTCTGCATCCTTCCCTGATCTGCTTGTGGTCTATGGCTATTACCTCCTGTCCCACCTGTCTTTTGCCCCTTCAGCTCTCCCTGCCCCACCATCCCTCCCAATCCCCGGCAAGTTTGCTGTAGCTTTATACCCTTTTCCTTGAGGAGAGACAAATAGGCCTTGCAGTGTGTCCAAGTAGCCACAGTGTTTCTGAGGAGGGTGGTGGGGCTCAGGAGGGGCTACAGGAACAGTGGCCATTATAATAGGGCTTTTAGGACTGGACTAAGCATGTGCACACACAATGCCTTGACTTTTGTCTCTTAATCATTTCCTGGTCTATTTGGCTGGTTCCTGCCATTGAAATCCCGTAGTAAAGGGCCATTGTGCTTCTTTCCCAAATAGAATTGGGTCTGTCATTCCAAATGCAGATAGGAGCCCCGCCTTTTAGTCAGCATGTACAGTGCCACTGTTCCCGCAGCTCCTCATTCTCTCCTAACAATAGCAGCCAGGTGCTGCCAAGAGCATGACTCTGCACAGCTGGAGACCTCCAGGAGTCGCTGGGGCTTGACACCCTCTCAGGGAGCACTTGATTCCTTGCCTCATACTTGGGGATCTCTAGGCCAATCTGGGGCGGAGGGTGGACCGATGATGGAGCCCCAGGGCCAGAGACCTTACTGATCTACCTGCATTTGCAGCCTTCCATCTCATTCCTTGAATCAGACCCTTGAAGTAGGGCGCTGGAAGCAGCTAAGCTCTCTGGAAGACGTTACCCCTTAGAGCAGGGTTTGTTAACCTTCCATATGTGGGAATCATCTGGGGGTCTTGTTAAAATGCAAGTCTGGATTCAGCCTGAGAGTCTGTGTTTTTAATAAGCTTCCAAGAAGACCAATGTTGCTCCAGGGGCCCTGTTTTTACTAGCAAGGGCTCAGGAACTTGCTCAGTTATAGTCACTTTGACCTTTAATTACTTATGTGTGGGACTAGGACCTGCATTTCATTGTCAGGAAGAGTTCCATATATTCATTAATTCATTCACCCAATAAATATGCAAAGAGTGTCTACTATTGTTTTGGAGTGATAATGCCACAGGGATGAAGACAGAATATACCTGATTGTAACTGTCAGTGGTGGAAGCAGGCAGTTAAGCTGACAACTAGGTATAGTGCATCAGGTGAGATAAGTGAAGTGATAGAGGAAGTACTTCCCAGGAGCAGGATCCTTGAAAAATACATCTGTTGCTGAAAAAAGCAGAGGAAGTGGGAGCCAGGAGAACAGAGGAAAAGGGAGAGCCAATGGTCTGCTGAGCCTTGATGGAGCAGTAAGTCCAGAAAGGGGAAAGGGAAGCGACATGGCCTGCTGGGGTCCTGTAACTTGGTACTGCACATGGGACCTGGGTTTTCCTGTTAGTTGCTCATGCAGGGAGAGTTTGCCTGGCTCTGCTCAGTTTAAATTCTTCTCTCCTTACTCCCTTCCTCCCTCATTGACCATTCCTAGGGTCCTCAGAGGATGTTACCTGGAAGCTCCATAGATCCAACTCTTTCAGCTCTCAGTGGTTTTAAGCAATAAGACAAGATGGTCCCATGGTTTCACTGAGGTTTCATTGAACATCCCATGAAACAATCCATTTCTGACTATTGTGGCCCTTGCACAATTCCAGGGGTAGGACCTGGGGACAACATGACAACCCCACCCCCAAATTATCTCTCCTTTTTTTTAACTGGTGCCCATTTTCATCAAGTCTCTACCCAGGAATCTTTGAATTCCTTGGAGCAGCCTGATGGTAGGGTGAATCTTAGGGTAATGTGAACTCAAATATGACACCACTATGTTTTAAAATATTAAGTAATTTAATTCTTACAAGAAGACCCTGACAGGCAGTATTATTGTTTCTACTTTACATTTGAGCAAAGGGAGGCGCACACAGATAGATAAGCACTGCAACTTTCCTAGCATCACTGGGCTGGTGGTGACCAGCGTGCCAAGGCTCCCCTTAGCGGACAGGGTGAGGACAGTCCTCTAGTTCCAAGAGCACTGGGCTGGGGTGGGAAGCCAGATTCCAGTCTCAACTCTCTGCTTGTTGGGAAATTTACTCATTTCTCTGGGCCTCAGTCTTCTCTTTAAATAGAAGACTGTGTATCTTTAGGGCTCTTGCCAGCTGTAACTCACCATGGCCCTTACAGGTATGAGTTGTTACAACTTTAGTTATCAATGATCAGTTCAGTTAAGGGCTGACAATAAAGCCCCTTTGCTGCACTCAGGGGAAGTTGAATGATGAGGAGCCTGCTTTGTTCCCCACTGCTTCCTGCTGCCTTGTCTTCCTGCCTCCCACCTAGGCTGTTTCTGAAGGCTGTTCCTGGCTTGCCCCACCTAGTCCAACTGTCTTGGCATTCATCTCTGTTATGGTTTGGATGTTTGTCCCCTCCAAATCTCATGGTGAAATGTAATCCCCAGTGTTGGAGGTGGGGGCCTGGTGGGAGGTGGCTTAGCCCTATCCACTTGGTGAAGAGGGAGTTCTTGCTCTGGTAGTTCATGTGAGATCTGGTTGTTTAAAACAGTGTGGTACCTCCATCTCTTTCTTGCTCCTGATCTGACCATGTGACACATTGGCTCCCCTTCACCTTTCACCATGGTGTAAGCTCCCTGAGGCCTCCCCAGAAGTGGGTGCTAGCACCATGCTTCATGTAAAGCCTGCAGAACCATGAGCCAATTAAACCTTTTTTCTCTATAAGTTAGACAGCCTCAGGTACTTTTTTATAGCAATGCAAGAATGGCATAACACAAAATTAGTACTGAGGAGTGGGGCACTGCAATAAAGGTACCTAAAAATGTGGATCCAGCATTGGAAGTGGGTAATGGGCAGAGATTGGAAGAATTTGGAGGTTTCAGAAGAAGACAGGAAGATGAAGGAAAGTTTGCAACTTGTAGACCGGTTAAATGGTTGTGACCAAAATGCTGATAGAGATATTGAAGTCCAGACTGATGAGGTCTCAGATGGAAATGATGTTATTAGGAACTGGAGTAAAGTCACCCATGTTATGCTTTAGTAAAGAGCTTGGCTGCATTTTGTCCAGGCCCTAAGGCTCTGTGGAAGTTTCAACTTAAGAGTGATGACCTAGGGTATCTGACAGTAGAAATTTCTAAGCAACAAAGCATTCAAGAAGTGACCTAGTTGCTTCAAACAGCCAGTGCTTATATGTGCGAGCAAAGAAATGACCTGAAACTGGACCTTATATTTAAAAGGAAAGCAGAGTGTAAGAGTTTGGAAAATTTTCATGCTGGCTGACATGGTTAGGCTGTGTTCTCACCCAAATCTCATCTTGAACTCCCATGTGTTGTGAGAGAGACCCAGTGTGAGATAATTGAATCATGGGGGGAAGTCTTTCTTATGCTGTTCTTGTGATAATGAATAAGTCTCACAAGACCTGATCATTTTATAAAGAGGAGTTCTCTCTCTCTTTGCCTGCTACCAGCCATGTAAGACAAAACTTGCTCCTCCTTGCCTTCCACCATGATTGTGAGGCCTCCCCAGCCATGTGGAACTGCAAGTCCATTAAATCCTTTTTCCTGTATAGATCACTCAGTCTTGGGTATGTCTCTATCAGCAGCATGAAAACAGACAAATACACAGGCCACATAGCAGGAAACAAAATCATTTTCAGGAGAGAAATTCAAGCAGGCTGTGGAGTAACCACTTGCTAGGGAGATTAGCCTGACCTAAAGGGAGGCAAGTGTTAATATCTAAGACAATGGGAAAAAGGCCTTGAAGGCACTTTAGAAGTCTTGGGGCAGTCCCTTCCATCACAGTCCCAGAGGCCTTGGAGAAAAGTGGCTTAGGGGGCCAGGTCCAGGGCCTTGCTTCCCTGTGCTGCCACACTGCTCCCTGCATCCTGGCCACTCTGGCTTCAACCATGACTCAAAGGGGCCAAGGTACAGCTTGGACTGCAGCTCTAGAGGGTGCAAGCCATAACTTGGCAGTTGTCACATGATGTTAAGTCTTCAGATGCTCACAATGTAAGCATGAATGAGGCTTCCACCTAGATTTCAGAGGATTATGGAAGAGCTTGGGTGCCCAGGCAGAAGCCTGTTGCAGGGTGGAGCCCCAACAGAGAAACTCTACTAGGGCAATGGCAGGGAGAAATGTGGGATTGGAGCCTCTACACAGAGTCCTCACTGGGACACTGCCTAGTGGATCTATGGGAAGGAGGCCACTGCCTTCCAGACCCAAGAATGGTAGATTGGGAGCTTGCAAACTTTGCTTGGAAAAGCCACAAGCACTCCACTCCAACCCTTGAGAACAACCATGTGTGCTGTACCCTGCAAAGCCACAGGGGTGGGTCTGCCCAAGGTCTTGGGAGCCCACCCCTCATACCAGGGTGTGGGACGTGAAGTCAAAGGAGATTATTTTGGAGCTTTAAAATGCGATGACTGTCCTGCTTGGTTTTAGACTTGTGTGGTGCCTATTGCCCTTTTATTTTGGTGAATTTCTTTCTTTTGGAATGGGAATGTTTACCCAATGCTTGTACCACCATTGTATCTTGGAAGCAAATAACTTGTCTTTGATTTTACAGGCTCATGGTGGAAGGAGAATGAGTCTCTGATGAGACTTAGGACTTTGGACTTGATGCTGGAAATATTTAAGACTTTGGGGAAATACTGGAAAGGTATGATTGTATTTTGTAATGTGAGAGGGACATGATATTTGGGGGCCAGAGATGATATGGCTTAGATGTCTGTCCCCTCCAAATGTCATGTTGAAATGTAATCCCCAATATTGTAGATGGGGCCTACTGGGAGATGTTTGTGTCATGGGAGTGGATCCCTCCTGACTGTTTTAGCCCCATCCCCTGATGATGAGTGAGTTCTTGTTCTGGTAGTTCACGTGAGATCTGGTTGTTTAAAAGAGTGTGATGCCTTCTCCCTCTCTCTCTTGCCATGTGACATGCTGGCTTCCTGTCACCTTCTGCCATTATTGTAAGATTTGTGAGGCCCTCAGCAGAAGCAAATGCCAGCATCATGCTTCCTGTAAAGCCTGCAGAACCATGAGCCACTTAAATCTCTTTTATCTGTAAGTTACCCAGCCCCAGATACTTCTTTATATCAATGCAGGAATGGCCTAATGTAATCTCACTTGCCACCTCCACTACTAAGCCATTCACAACCTCTGCTTTCAGAGATCCATCTATCCATTCATCTACCCTTCCTTTGATCCATCCATCTATCCATCCATCCATCCATCCATCCATCCATCCATCTTACCCACTTCTTCCTGATTAAGCTGTCAAATTAGGCCATGCTGTTTTTCCATGTCTAGACGAGATGAGTTTAAAGCTCTAGTCCAAGGATTCTGAAGTATCTAGAGCTTCACAAGATTTTCATAAATTCCTGGGGGGCTTATTAATTGTGGTCACTTCTGGCTCCAGCATCCTTATTCTGAGGAAATTCAGTCTAGGGATCACCATGTTTGTTGCTCATGTCTTCTCTTCCCTGTTCTGCACCCCGTTAACTCAGTTATAGAACTCAGCCATTTTTCTTAATATTCAACAGTGCAGCCATTTACATAAGGCATTCACATTGTGAATATATCTTATAGGTATGGAATAATTTTAGCTCAGAAAAGGAAATCTCAATGTTACATATTACTGTACCTAAATATCCCATGGTCATTTCCACAATTTGGGCTCATTTCACCTCATACTTGATTCCTTTCCTAAAATGAAGTCTGATGACAGCTGTTAAAATAAGATACATATTTTTTTTTTTCCTGGCTCCAAATGTATTCAACAGGAATTTATTTTAGAGTGGTCCAGAAACTGAGCCAGGCACTATACCAGGGACTGGGGATATTGATGAGTCACGTCTGACTCATCCCTGGCTCCAGGAAATCTACAGTACAGTGGGGTGACAGTCACATGACTAGGTAAGTGCAGAAGGTGTTCTGGGTGTGTGCATGGTACAGAGGCAGCTCAGAGGGAGGAGGAGTCTGCTCTCCCTCTTGGGTCCAAAACTGCTTTGATATTTGAATTAAGTCTTGAAGGTAGGTATTCATCAGGCAGATGACAAGAAGAAGAGATTTCTAGGCACAGAGAGCAGCATGGACTAAGGTACAAAAGTATGCTGGTAAATGTTTAACAATCTGTTCTTGAAAAAGAAAAAGCCTAGTGTCTGCTTATTTGTAGTGACTTCTTCTGATTTCTATGGTGTAAATATTCCCATCCAGGTTGATTTCAAGTTACCAAAGCAATATCACTGAATGCAATGTTGGAAAGAGATGTGCACCCTTGGTCTCCATGAGCTGGTAAAAGCCCATGCCCACACCACTGAATGTAGAAGGGCTGAACACAGAGGGTGCTAAATTTTGCCCGTGGCATGTAACTTCCTAAAGTCAGGGACTTTTGGTCTTTGGTTTACTGTTCCCTACCACTCTTAACAGTAGTCTGGGATGGAGTTGGCACTTGATAAATATTTGTTAAATGAATGAATGAATGGATGGAGGCTATTATAAGGCCTATAATGTGTGTAGACTTTCGCCCCAAAGGTATAGGAAGTCGGGGAACATTGCTAGAGGTAAGAAGGGCCCTGATGAGTTTGGAGATTTACACAGATTGTTGTGAAAGCAGTGGGGAAGTGGAGGAGTGCGGTGAGGTGAGACTGGTGACAGTCAGAAGACTACTGCAATAATCCTAGCAGTAGTTCATTATATCTGCTAGGAGAGGGTGTGTGGGAATGGAGAAAAGGCAGAGATTTTAAACAGGATCTGATGTCATCAAATTTGCATTTTAGATTAATCACTTTGCAGTAATGTGAATGACTGGGCCTTTATGTCCCCCCTCCCTTGAATTGTTTGTTGTTTCACTTGAATCGTTTCATCGTCTAATCCATGCTTCACTGGTTTTTGCTTCCACTTGGTTATGCAGGACACTTTTTCCCCATGCTTTCCAAAGGCTGTCATTGATGAAAAGTCCTGTCTGCTACCATACTGTGGCAGCCCTGTGATGGAGTAGACCTTCTTCCTGCCAGTGTTGTGGGACTCATTTCCCCAGAACCTTGATCTTAAACGCTAAATAGAGTGGTGCATGTGGCATCTTTCCTTTATCAATGATAGAAACAATAGGTTCAATGAAAGGCAGCAAGGGGCAGGTCCTCAGGAGTGGTTGGTCTCTCCCGCCAAAGTCCTGTCTTCTGCAAGCAGGCTTGGTGCAAGCAGGCAGTTTGCTCTGGGCCACCCCTATTCAGGCCTTTGGAGGTTTAAGGATCAGCAGCATCTCTTTCTTCATCTGTGTTATATTTTGTCAAAGGGGGACAGAGTAGTCCTAATGCCTCACAGATTTCTAGTGACCCTGCCTGCCTGCCCCCAGGGTTTAAACGGGAGTCCATGGAAACTGACTCGGGACAAACACAAGTGATGAAGACCACAATACTGTGAGAGCTGCCCCTCTTATTTTGAGGAGAAGGTTTGTCTTACTGGGCCAATTTCATGCACCCAGCTCCTTCTTCCCTTAGTGGGAGGTTTCTCTCTTCTGCTGAGAGCAAGCTCACCCCCGCCCCCCCATTTCTGCTGGACAAGCATAGCCACTGCTGTGCCCAATGGTGCATCCTGCTGAGGGTCATGCTAGATGTTGAGTGCAGCTGTGTGTCCAGATCTCATTCCCTTTCCTTGACTTTGGGGCTTACTTTTTGCAGATTACCCCTCCATCTTTCTTGGTCAGGAATGCTGAAATTCCCAACTTTGTTTTTCTCCTTACTTGGGTTAGAGTTACTTAGGTCAGGCTAAGGGAGAGACTAATAGGCCAGACGGGAGTAACAGAGGGCTGTGTGGTGCAGTGGGGCTGCCGCCTGGTCCCTCCCTCCCCAGGGCTGGCTTTCTAGTGAAGGGGGAGCAGAGGTTTTAGATCCTTCCTAACTCTCACTTTTGGCTATCGCTGAGAAGGCCTACATCCCCACATTCCCGGGGCTTTGAAACCTGCTGACTTCTTGCTCTTTAATAAAGAAAATTTACCAGGGGTTTATTTAGTGACAATCCACTATCCCACTGTGCCTGCAGATTATTTGGCGATTTGGCTAGTTGAACTGTCAACCTTAGATTGCTCTCATTTGATTTCCTCCCTAGCGTCATTGTTTTTTGGGGAGACTCAGATACTTTAGTATAGTATAGCTTTCCATGTTATAAATTTTAAAGACTGAAAGGTTTTAATAATACTGGCTGGACTTTCTCAATTTAGGATAGGCATACCTCATTGCTTTCTTTATTCTACAGATTTCGAAGTTCTCCCTTTTCCACAGGTGAGCTTGGAATTGAGTTCCAAACTGTTTTAGACTTATCCTGAAAGACTGGGAGTACAATGCCACAGACGCCACTGAGCAGGGGAGCCACTTGCTTTATAATTTCATAAAAGAGATTGCTTCTTAA
>NC_045441.1:21617334-21619667 GCF_002776525.5 Piliocolobus tephrosceles | reverse complement strand
AAGCCTTTACTGAAGATAGAAACAGGAGGTGCAATGAGAGGCAGCAAGTACCAGGACTTGTGAGGCATCAACTGGGATATCCTATCTCACATGGCACTCCACATCTACCACGCTTTCCACCTGCCACTTTGCCATCTTCTCCAGGGCTTGGCTTGGGAATAAGCCTTCTCACCATCCCTCCTCCCATCTGCTCTGTTTTGGAGGTTCAGTCCACAAAGCTTTTGGCTCTTCAAACTCTGTCAGGACAGTCAGTCCCTTTCTTAGAGACATTTTCATTGCCTTTGATGATTAGGGTTCTGGGTTCCTATTTTACAGCAGCCCATGTTTATGGGTACTTGTACTCAGAGTCTCTTTCGCCTTTGCTTAGAAGGGTCTTATTCAGGCCTCAATGTCCCACAGTGGAAGGGCTCAGTCTTGCTCCTGGGTGGAAAGATGACACTGAGGCCTGACTTTAGTTCTCCCATCCCCAAAAGAAGAGAAAGTCAAAATCTCTCTCTCTCTCTCTTTTTTTTTTTTTACCAGCACCATGATTTCCTTGAAGACCCCCCATGTGGTCTAAAGAATTTTTCAATTTGCCAGGGGTTTTGCTGCAGGAAACTTTTTTTTCTAACCGTAACCTCCAAACCTCAAAGTAACCTAAAGAATATCCCAATAATTCACCTAGCTTACTCTCCTTTCTCCCTAAAGTGCAAATCTTGCAAAACTATCTAGTGCTTATTCATACCCTTTTCCCAAAGTTTGTAGCTCAAGGCATCTGCTATTTTAGGTAGGAAGAGGAGAAGCCCATATGATCACGGTTTTCTGGATCACTTATCACAGTCTAATTATGTAACTGTGCAAATGAGTTGTTTCAATCAGGCAAGGCACAGTGACCTTGACCACCCAAGTCAGGTCAAGGAAAAACGGGCTTATTATAAACATAGACATGGAAAGAAAGCACTGAACAATGGACAGGTTCCACAATATCTCTGTGAATAGTTTCCTCCAGGCTGTGTGCTCTGCCTCCTGTCCCTCCGCTATCCTCTCATCATTTGCATGTGTCTCTATAACTGTGCCATTGTCCTTTCTCCATGAGCTGATTTCCTCTGTTTACTCATGGCTCCTGCTGTCTTATGGTTTTGAGATGGTTCGTTGTGACTTATCTCATTTGAATTCTACAACATGAACTTTGGGTTTCAATTCCCATTAACTGGCTTATCTCTCAGCCATAGTGTGCCGACCAATCTATGGGCATCCACCTCTGCCTCATCTGTTTTGGTTGGGAGATGGAGGCCATGTGGGACCAAACGTTGGCCCAAGTATCCAGGGCTATGCAAGGCATTATCCCTCAGTAGGGACTATGAGCATGGCAAGCACATTGAAGTGGATTCATCCCAACATTAGTTTTGTTATGATGAAGATTGGAGCTTTTCTCTCTCCTTTTCAAATAGAGGCAGAGAAGGAAGGTAGATCTGAAAGGCAGGTGGACTCTGGGCATTGCTGTGGGCACAAACTTCCCTTAGGAAGAGCCTGGTGATTTGTGAGGAAATGACTTCATTGTTAAATAGAAGAATACATCCAGGATCCTTATTATGTCTGGTGAGAATGACCCTTCATGGACTCTGCAATCTGAAGCAGGTGGGGAGAGAGGTTGGGAAGGGCTGTTTCTCCTTTAACTCTCACCCAAGCTTGCCCAAAGGGGACCATATGACTGGCATTCATGGGCTAGTCAGAAGACAGAAAAATGTAGTGCCCCTCTGTCTTACACCTGCTAAGGATGCTAAGAGCGGGTGTGTCTTGAGAAACAGTATATAGAATCTGGATGGGGAACAAAGGGAAAGATTTCTAGAGATCAAGAAAAGAGCTGCACAAAAAGAAAACACATTTTCAGTGGGGAGCTGTTTCCTTCCATGTGGCGGTGTGATTATTTTAGCCTCTGGAAAGAAGCTCCCTCACTCCTACCAGGGAAGAAAGAGGGGCTTAAGCTGCTTGGTTTGAATGTGGAAAGATTCTACTGAGCATGCTCAGCTCAGCCTGGCCCTCTTTTTCGTGGGGGGAGCTGTCCCTAGGGTCAGAAGTTTCTTCTGCATCTCTGGATCACCTGAGCAGTTCACTTCCTGCCACAGGAAACCTGTCTTGCATCAGGGCTTCCAGGGATTTTCTGGGTGTATCAGGCAGGATAGGCTAACCAGTGAAACAAACAACTTGCAAACATTCCGTGGCTGAACAAAAATAAATGTTTGTTTCTCACTTATGTCACTGTTCAATGAGGACTGGTGGTAAAGAAACAGGCTCTATTGCATGCAGTAATGCTGAGACCTAGTGTTCTTCCATCTGGTGGCTTTGCCCTCTTC
>NC_045441.1:21601420-21616934 GCF_002776525.5 Piliocolobus tephrosceles | reverse complement strand
TAATGCTGAGACCTAGTGTTCTTCCATCTGGTGGCTTTGCCCTCTTCCAAGCCCTGAGAGTCCTCTTCATTCAGCTTGCAAATGAGGGGAGGCTGTGAAAGCATGAAATACACTTGGGAAATTTTTATGCAGCATATTAGGAGGGTGCACAGAATTTTCTTCCACATTCCATTGGCCAAAATTCAATCACATGAACAGAGTTAACCATAAGGGAGGCTGAGAAAGATATAGCATAGCTGTGCCCAGAAGAGGGGACAAGCACAGACATGGGTGAACAGTAGCTGTTTATGCCACAGTGGGGAAGACCAGTTCTAGAGTTCACTGTTAGCAGGCTTTCTTGCCTGTAGGCACAAGCTACATTTGTTAGTAATAAGGGTGTTGTTTTAGTCTCTTCTCTGTTCTCTTTATTTTATAATCTGTTCAAGATGCTCATGAGGAAAAAAGAAGTTATATTTGGACGTCTCAACTCCAACATTTTGTACATGGCCTGGGAACATTGAGAAATATAACAAAGCAGTTGAATAAGAAATTGGGATATATTTTGGACATTAATTTTCTTTGAACTTTTAATTACAAGGTGAAGAGAATATGATTTTGGATTTTAACTCCTTTGGGGTTTAATATCTTTGTACATTAATCATTGAACTTAACCATTTAATTTTAATTTCAGAAAATTCATGAGGAGGAGGAGCTTATATTCTAATTTGGAACATCTTGTAATTGGTATTTTATTGCTGGAGTATCTTTTTTCGTCTTTTTTTTTCTTATTATACTTTAAGTTCTGGGATACATGTGCAGAATGTGCAGGTTTGTTACATAGGTATACACATGCCATGGTGATTTGCTGCACCCATCAACCCATCATCTACATTAGGTATTTCTCCTAATGCTATCCCTCCCCTAGCCTTCCAACTGCTGACAGGCCCCAGTGTGTGACAGTCCCCTCCCTGTGTCCATGTGTTCTCATTGTTCAGCTGACACTTATGAGTGAGGACATGCAGTGTTTGGTTTTCTGTTCCTGTGTTAGTTTGCTGAGAATGATGGTTTCCAACTTCATCCATGTCCCTGCAAAGGACATGAATTCATCCTTTTTTATGGTTGTATAGTATTCCATGGCACATATGTGCCACATTTTCTTTATCCAGTCTATCATTGATGGGCATTTGGGTTGGTTCCAAGTCTTTGCTATTGTGAATAGTGCTGCAATAAACAAATGTGTGCATGTGTCTTTATAGTAGAATGATTAATAATCCTTTGGGCATATACACAGTATGGGATTGCTGGGTCAAATGGTATTACTGGTTCTAGATCCTTGAGGAATTGCCACACTGTCTTCCACAATGGTTGAACTAATTTACACTCCCACCAAAGTGTAAAAGCGTTCCTATTTCTCTACATCCTCTCCAGCATCTCTTGTTTCCTGGCTTTTTAATGATTGCCGTTCTAATTGGCGTGAGATGGTATCTCATTGTGGTTTTGATTTGCCTTTCTCTAATGAGCATTGATGATGACCTTTTTTCATACGTTTTTGGCCACATGAACGTCTTCTTTTGAGAAGTGTCTGTTCATATCCTTCACCCACTTTTTGACGGGGCTGTTTTATTCTTATAAATTTGTTTTAAGTTCTTTGTAGATTCTGGATATTAGCCCTTTGTCAGAAGGATAGATTGCAAAAATTTTCTCCCATTCTGTAGGTTGCCTGCTCACTCTGATGTTAGTTTCTTTTGCTGTGCAGATGCTCTTTAGTTTAATTAGATCTCATTTGTCAATTTTTGCTTCTGTTGCCATTGCTTTTGGTGTTTTAGTCGTGAAGTCTTTGCCCATGCCTATGTTCTAATAGTATTACCTAGGTTTTCTTCTAGGGTTTTTATGGTTTTAGGTCTTACATTGAAGTTTTTTTTTTTGAGACGGAGTCTCGCTCTTTCGCCCAGGCTGGAGTGCAGTGGCCGGATCTCTGCTCACTGCAAGCTCCGTCTCCCGGGTTTACGCCATTCTCCTGCCTCAGCCTCCCGAGTAGCTGGGACTGCAGGCGCCTGCCACCTTGCCCAGCTAATTTTTTGTATTTTTTTTTTTTTTTAATAGAGACAGGGTTTCACCGTGTTAGCCAGGATGGTCTCGATCTCCTGACCTCGTGATCCGCCCGTCTCGGCCTCCCAAAGTGCTGGGATTACAGGCTTGAGCCACCCCGCCCGGCCCACATTGAAGTTTTTAATTCATCTTGAGTTAATTTTTGTATAAGGTGTAAGGAATGGGTCCACTTTTCGTTTTCTGCATATGGCTAGCCTCTTTCCCCAACACAATATATTAAATAGGGAATACTTTTCCCATTGGTTGTTTTTGTCAGGTTTGTCAAAGATCAGATGGTTGTAGATGTGTGGCATTATTTCTGAGGTCTCTGTTCTGTTCCACAGGTCTATATATCTGTTTTGGTACACAGTACCACACTGTTTTGGTTACTGTAGCCTTGTAGTATAGTTTGAAGTTAAGTAGCATGATGCCTCCTTGCTGGAATATCTTAGTGTTGTCATTGAATTTTGCTGTAGAACATATGATGGTCTATATTTAGAGTGACCATATAATTTATCACTCAAACTAGATAGTTTTGAGAGAGAAAGGAGGCTATATTAATGATTTTGCTGGGGTAACAGGCAAAAACCTGGACTGTCTTGGGTGCATTGGTGTTTATGGTCACCCCAGTTACATTAGGCAATTCGGAAGAGCATATTTTGGAAAGAGAAATGAAATAAGGAATGGATGTGCAGTCTTTTAGAAATTTAATTAGTAAATGTTCTGACCCACATTAGAGCTCCCTGGGGATGAATTTTAACTTGTCCACTGATGTTCCCAAAAGTATCTACAGAGAAGCTGTATGAGTTAGGGTCCATCCAGGCAAGGAAAGAGAAACCACACTAGGTATTTCAGATAGAGAGACTCAATGCAGGGAACTGATCCCATGGCTATTAGAGGACTGAAAGAGCAGGAAGGAGGAGTAACATAGAAATTCTAACTGCAGAAAACTGCTAATATTCCTAAGACTGGAGGAACAAAAAGTAAATGGTAGAATTGTCCTGAGAGTTCAGAGGAGGCCCCAGGGCTGATGCTGGGACTCTAGGGGTGAGCTCCATGCAACTGAGGACAAATAGTGCCTGGATGCTGCCAGTAACTGAGGAGATGGAATCATAAAAATTATACATGAAAGCCATATATATTATTTTAAAGCAAACAAATGCATTGTCATTCAACAATGTGCTGATATAATGACAAAGCTTTTTCTTTGAGTGTGCCAGGAAACTGTTGGTATAAGTTGACTTTCTTATATGTATCATAATTCCTCTTCCAACATTTACAATTTTGGTATCTTGGAAGAGGAGCAATAACTTTTAAGACTCTTGCAAAGTAATAAGAGTTCACATTCTTTCTAGAATTTCAGAATTTTTGATGGAAAATTTTTCTAATACTCTGACCTATATGTCTTAGAAGTCATTTTAAAGTTTGTATGAAAATTTAATACTTTCATTATATGCATCACATGTGTAGTTCACAAATACTTCTCGTTGTTTTTAAAATATGTACCTAACCTTTTTAAAGTATGTTTTACAAATTCTGAGGCAATCTTAGCTATTCGAAGTATGCATTTATATTCATTCATACTTGTTATGTAGAAACTCTATTGGTGCTTGCGAGTGATCTAGGTGACATTTGTTTAGGTATTTGTCTTGGCATGCATATATCCCAAAGCCTGGGATGCAGGATCATACCTTCAGAGCTGGGCTGTGGATCTAGTTAGTTGGTCAGTCACAGAATTCTCACAACTCTTATATGTACAATCTTGTTTGTCCCTTGGGTTTCCTTTTGCTGGGTCTGATACATCTGTTGCTGGTTTCTGGACATGGTAGTTAATTGCTCTCTACTTAATGGCCTCATGTGTTAAGAGAGCTTCAAAAACTGAGAAGCCATGCCAGACACTCAGAAATGTGATCTAGTGAACCTAGTATTAAAATTACGAAAACAAACTCACCCCTGGTTTTTAAATGTTTGTTGTAGTAAACATGTTGTAAAGTGGGCATTTTGTTGATTTCATGCCACCTGTGTGACGTGGACACCACCTCTCCATGAAAGTTTTTCCTATCCATTCCTTGTACTTCAGATGTATATTTTAACTTTGATTCTCAGGTAACTTTGATTCATAAAACAAAGGCAAATAAATTATAATTTAAGTTTCTTAAAATATGCTTCAATTCAGCACTTTGGGAGGCTGAGGTAGGTGGATCACTTGAGGTCAGGAGTTCAAGACCAGCCTGGCCAACATGGTGAAGCCCCATCTCTACTAAAATACAAAAATTAGCCAGGCATGGTGGTGTGCACCTGTAATCCCAGCTACTTGGGAGGCTGAGGCAGGAGAATTGCTTGAACCTGGGAGGCAGAGGTTGCAGTGAGCTGAAATTGTGCCACTACACTCTAGCTTGGGCAACAGAGCGAGACTCCCTCTAAAAAAAATACGTAAATATGTATTTATATATATATATATATACTTCAACCTATGAAGTTGTAATTACCAAATTTAGACTATCTTTTAGTTATTTTAAAAGTAAATTGAGTATAGAGTTAAGAAAATAATTCAAAATTGCTATGTAAAAATTGCTCTCTGGCTGGGTGCGGTGGCTCAAGCCTGTAATCCCAGCACTTTGGGAGGCCGAGACGGGCGGATCATGAGGTCAGGAGATCGAGACCATCCTGGCTAACACGGTGAAACCCCGTCTCTACTAAAAAATATGAAAAACTAGCCGGGCGAGGTGGCGGGCGCCTGCAGTCCCAGCTACTCGGGAGGCTGAGGCAGGAGAATGGCGTAAACCCATGAGACGGAGCTTGCAGTGAGCTGAGATCCGGCCACTGCACTCCAGCCCAGGCGACAGAGCGAGACTCCGTCTCAAAAAAAAAAAAAAAAAAAAATTGCTCTCCATTTAAGAGTGTAGGCTACAGGTTTTAGATAACTACATTATGTTTTAATAAACCAAAAGGTATGTGTTTATATACAGTTTGCCAAGATTCAAAAGTTTTTGAGAAACAATTACATTTTCTCTTCAAAGTTTAGGTACTTTGACATTGTTTTCTAACCCGTGGTTTTGATGCTGTGCAATGAAAAGTGTTTTGTGTGAAATGAATTTGGGAAATGCGGAGTTAGATGGATAAGGAGTACATATATTTGCATATTTATGAAGAATTTCTGAACAACCAATGTTTCTAATAGGACAACCCGTTTCATTTCAAACTTTTTTTTTTTGGATACTTTTTTTTTTGTAGGGACTACATTTATAAGCATTTCAGATATTTAAGAGGTCTGAGAAATGAACAAAAAAAAAAACCCCATATGTGGTAGAATAGTATAAATAGCCTTATCAGAGAAATAAGTTTGATAGAATACTAACGAGAACTCTCACTGAATGAAATCATGATCACTATCTCCTCCAAACTTCCAGAGGATCCCATTCTTCACCTACTATCCCTGGCAGATTCTGCCTTATATAAAAATCATTTGTTTGTCTTCCTTGTTTTTTAGAACAGTACATTTGTGAATCATCCACACATACACAAATTTTTATTTATTTCTTTAGAGATGAAGTCTTGCTCTGTCACCCAGGCTAGAGTGCAATGGCGTGATTGGCTCACTGCAACCTCTGCTTCCCGGGTTCAAGCGATTCTCCTGCCTCAGCCTCCCAGGTAGCTGGGATTACAGATACACACCACCACCTCCAGCTAATTTTTGTATTTTTGGTAGAGGCAGGGTTTTGCCGTGTTGTCCAGGCTGGTCTCGAACTCCTGACCTCAAGTGATCCGCCCACTTCAGCCTCCCAAAGTGCTGGGATTACAGGCGTGAGCCACTGTACCTGGCTAATTATATGTATTTAAAAGTACTACTGGAAACAGGGACCACGCCATATTTATCTCTTTAACCACGGAACACTGCACATGTCCATGCAAATATTTGTGGCACTCAGATAAAGCTAATTGAAGAGTGGTAAATAGTAGTGTACTGGGGTGGCACAAACCTTGAGAATGGAGCAGGCTACCTTCTGATTTCTTACCAACCTGACGAGTATATTCTGGGGTTGAATTTGGATTTAGGAACCTCCTCCTCATTCAGATCTCTAAATCTTTGCTCTACACTTTGCCTTCTCTCAAAGATTAGGTGATGGAAGCTGCCCATTCTTCATCACCTCTTGCTATTCATTCCCAGTTTAATTCCTAGGAAGGTGGGTTATATTTTTTTGAAGTGATATCAGTCTGGTCAGTCAGGGGTTTCATGGAATAAAATGCTTTAATTAGAACATTTATGGTTGTATCATTGAGGGCATGTGCTATACTCTGTATCTTAGTCAAAAGTAATTTTTGTTTGAAAAATATAAGATTACAAAGTACATAATGAGTATTTTATGATAACATTAGTAAACAGTATGAACATTTAGACTTTTTTTGAAAATTTATATACGGTTGTACAAAGATTCATCAAAATCCAATACAGCATTTATAAAAGGAACAGTTACAGTTTTATTGTTTAGGTAAAATATTTGTGTTTCTTTTTTCATATCTAAAAGTTACTGTAATTCTGTATGGTAAAAGTTATTGGTTCCTAATACATCTCAGTGATGCAGAATGGACCATTTAAACTTCCACGTGCTTCAGCTAAATTCTAGAATGATTTTTTAATATTTTAAGATTCTTTTTCCTTAAATTTTTCCATAGTTGTTAACTTATTACTTCGTCAGCACTTAAATTTCTCTTCAATGTTTTTTGAAACATAAAAGTGGTGGTATATAAAAGTTGTTGCTGCACATACAGGAGAAGCATGTTGAGGTGTGCAGGGGCAGTGCCATGTCCTATTTTCTGACCTCCTTGCTGGAGTATTAAATTTCTAGTGTCATGCATATGTAGAGGAAAATGAGCTTTTGTGTTTAAAATATTTAATGGTAAATTACAACGTTATTTTTAAAACTCTAATTTTGATTGCTTCATGCAAGCCCTGTAGTATTTCAATTTATTTTTAGTATACTTTATAAAGTTAACTATATATTTTGTTGTATGAATAGTAAAGGTAATGGAATAATTTAGATTTTATCATTTTGCAATTAGTCTTTCTTTTTAGGGACAGACTATTTTCAGGGTGAAACTTATTGGTATCAATTCTCTCTATTAAGGACCTCGAGCAATGATAGACACCCCTTTGTTGCACTCTGTCTTTCTAATGTTGCTTTTATGCTTCCCTGGCAATTTTTTCAGCTTATTCTTTTTACACAGGTAAGAAGATTTTTAAAATTAATTTTTATTTTTATTTTAAGTTCTGGGGTACATGTGTGGGATGTACAGGTTTGTTACATAGGTAAATGTATGCCATGGTGGTTTTTGCACCTATCAACCTATTACCTAGGTATTAAGCCCAGCATGCATTAGCTATTTTTCCTAATGCTCTCCCCACCCCATCCCCCAGCAGGCCCCAGTGTGTGTTGTTCCCCTCCCTGTGTCTATGTATTCTCATTGTTCAGCAACCACTTATAAGTGAGAACATGTGGTGTTTGGTTTTCTGTTCCTGTTGCTGAGGATAATGGCCTCCAGCTCCATCCATGTCCCTGCAAAGGACCTGATCTCATTCCTTTTTATGGCTGTGTAGTATTCCATGGTGTATATGTACCACATTTCTTCATACAGTCTGTCACTGATGGACACTTGGGTTAATTCCATGTCTTTGCTATTGTGAACAGTGCTGCAGTGAACACATGGGTGCATGTGTCTTTGTAATAGAATGACTTATATTCCTTTGCATATATTAATTAAGTTGAATGCAAGATGTACTTGGTTGTTTCCATAGAAATTTTTTAATATGGTGACATTTATGCCCTAAAAGATTTTCAAAATAGGGAATAAAGTTTACTTAAAGGTATGATTTTTATGAAATAATATAATTTCACATTATTTTACTGTGTTGATTAGTTTGACAGATTTTAAGGCTCAACATGTGAAAGAGTTTTTCTATTATATTTATTCACAAATGTTATTTTTGCTGTTTGAGATAGTTTCTGTATATATCTACCTATAGATTTTCCTTTTGTCCTGGGAATCATTCTGTGTGCCAAGCTACACAGCATGCTAAGGGCCAATCCTACTCTTCACAGCAGGACGTTCTGCTTCTAATCCAGCTAAATGTTGGCTGTTTTGACTGTGGAGCAGAATTTTACCTGGCACCATTTCTGCGAGCTTTAATCATAAAGCTCATCATTGCTTAAGTGAGCTGAGCCCATATCCTATTTCCAAAGCAGCTACGTAACTAGTACCAAGAAACTGAATTGGGAAAGCAGAGAGTAAATGGAGAATTTTGATGAAATTTCATGATACTAAGATTTTCCATCAGTGTTCCTTCCTGCATAACAAATACTGATGATAATAATAATATTCTGTATTGGAAGTGAGAAATTCTGCTAAGAAGTCTCATGCTGCCAGTAGCCTACAAAGAATGAAATTATAACCCCAGCTCAATTGGTGCTGCATGTTTAAAGTATTCCCTCCGCTTTACTTCATAATAGTTGGCCCCTTTCAGGTTATAATACAGACATTATTCTATGGTTTTCATAATTTGCACATGCCAACAGAGTAGAATAGATTTTTAATGAGCATCACTTCATTGCAAGCACATTTATTAATCCAGTGGTAATGATGCAACTAAGAAGCTCTTTGGGTCCGGGCACGATGGCTCACGCCTGTAATTCTTACACTTTGGGAGGCTGAGGTGGGTGGATCACGAGGTCAGGAGTTCAAGACCAGCCTGGCCAAGATGGTGAAACCCTGTCTCTACTAAAAATACAAAAAAATTAGCTGGGCGTGGTGGCGGGCGCCTGTAATCTCAGCTACTCGGGAGGCTGAGGCAGAGAACTGCTTGAACCCCGGTGGAGGCGGAGGTTGCAGTGAACCGAGATCATGCCACTGCACTCCAGGCTGGGTGACAGAGCGAGACTCAGTTTCAAAAACAAAACAAAACAAAAAGAAGAAGCTATTGGGTAAGTCTGATATTGCTGTGATGATTTTCTAGCCATTCTCTGGATATATACTAGGCTTTTATTTTTCTTTACTAATGTATATAGTTTTGTTTGTATGTGTGCATTTCATGCTTACAGAGGGATAATTCAATGTTATTTGTTATTTTCTGGGATTACTTTAAGATTTTATTTTTAATTGTGTTTTTTATAGATTAAGGTTAAAATTAGTTTATTGTACCACCACACCTGGGTAATTTTTTAGTTTTTTGTAGAGATGAGGTATCAACATTTTGCCCAGGCTGCTCTTGAACTCCTGGGCTCAAGCAGTCCTCCTATCTTGGCCTCCCAAAGTGCTGGGATTATAGGCGCAAGCCACTATGCCTGGCCCAATTTTTTTTTTTTTTATGACTTCTGTGCTCCCCTGGAATTTTCAATCCTATCAGTTATTCCTTGAACATTTGAAGCAAGACTAAAGATATATCTGATTATGCCAGACAAGTGTATGAGTGATCTCCAAGCTAAGAATAGCTTTTATATAGGTAAAGGGTTATAGAACAAAAATACAAAAAGAATATACAAGAGACTGTATGTGACCAACAATGCATAATATATTTATTATCTGGCCTTTTATATAGCAAATGTGCTGGTCCCTGATCTAAATCTTTTGTGGATCTATTTCTATTGTGTTAGTGATAGTGTCTTATTTTCATCTATGCTGGGTTATTTTTGATTTGGTGCTGGACATTATACATGAAAAATTGGAGAGGCAAGTAAAAAGCACCAAAAAATCTTGAACCACCTTCATGCAATCAGATTGAGATGATCCGTAGATGGGTTTCAGTCTTTCTGAGGGCTGCTTGATTTCTGGTTCACTATTATAATATGGCCTTTTGAAACTCCAAGCTAAAGCACCCTTCTTGGTGCACTCTGACTGCTGAATCTGCTGAAATGCCTGCTCAGCTTGCTGGTCTCCCAACTGCCTCTCAGCTGGTAGGCATCTGCCTCTGGTGAAATTGGCAGATACCTCTGGGAGAAAAGTGGCCCAAAATGGCATGCTCATCACTATAGATTGCCATCTATCTTTTAAATTCCTCATTTGTTTTGTTAATAATCTGTGGCTTTCATACATATTTTATATTTATATATTTATATTTTTCCTAGCCATTCTGGTTCTTAGTGGGAAGGAAGGTTGGTTCAAATTCCTTTACTTACCATTATTAGAACTGTAGCCCTCCTCTTATATTTACTTTGCCTGTGAATAGTAAAGTGTTAGTTTTCTATACTTTTTCTCACTTTTGCTTTTTTATATTATTTCAGATAGCGTCATTATTTCCCATGTATGTTGTGGGATGCATTAAACCAAGCAAATTTCGGAAGATCATTTATCTGAACATGGTAACATTTTTAATATATATAAGTCAAATATTAAGATAGGTCCTCGGAGTTTATAAAATCGAAGTGATTCTGTTTTATAGGGTACCTCCTCTTTGGTAATATTTAATACATATGCTTTTGGTGATATCCAGAAGAATAACTGGAAATGTATATTATAGATGTCATATTATAACAGATTATACTTTCAAGTAGACTGTATATGTGCTTTACTCTCTCAAACTTTTATTTTTATGTTTTATTTATTATTATTATTACTACTTTTAAAACTGCCTTTTCTTTCTCAGACATGAGATTTTAGCATTTTGCCTGAATGACACTCTAACTGAAATTTTATATTCTTGCAATTTTGTTTTTGGCTTAGGTCCCAAATATAGCTTCCTTAAAAACACAAAAAGTTAGTAAAGCTTCATAAATAATAGAAGTCCAGAACTCTAACAAAAATAAGATTAATAAAACTGGTATTTACAACTAAATCTTTCTTATTATGTTACTCCATTGATAAAACAATAGAAATCATAGACTTATTTTTCATTGTTCCAAGCAGCAGATGGAGAAAAAGTTAAATTCTGCCAGATAGAGTTTATAGTCTTGAATTTTAATATTTAGAATCTAGCAGTGACTTGAAAGTCTATTATCATTTGCCTAAGAGTCATTCATCTTTATGCAAATAAATTTGCATTAGAAATGGCTATATACCTACAAAGTATGTGTTATGCCAATATATGTAATAACCATAAAATGTATTTTTTTCACTTTTTTTCAGATTTCAGTTATCATTAGTTTCATTTTGATGTTTGGAAATTTAATGTACTTATCTTCTTCTTCTTCTTCTTCATCTTTGTTAATGATGTGGGTAAGTGTTTAGTTCATAAAGTTGGGTTTTTTTAACCTACCAAATAGCATATTTTCCTGTCTAAAACAGGTATAACAGAATAAATAGGCCCTTTCCTGATTATCGTTCAACATGACACAGTTCTTCCCAAGCAAACCTGTCTTATCCTTGAAAAATATTACAGTATGAAGTTTTTCTTTGTAAGACAGTGCCCAAGTAAATATTGGAAAATTATTATAAAGTAATAAGACTTACTTTAATCATATCCCATTTTATGATAAAAATGACTTCTTTCTCCTAAGTCACTTGAGGAGGTTAAGTACTCATTGCAGTGACACTGCCACTGCCCAAAACATTTTTGGAACTCCTCTGAGTTTCCTTCACAGATACGGCACATTCTTTAGAATGTCTTCACTGATGGCAAATCTTTGCCTTTCAAGAGTGGATTTGATTTTTGGAAATGACCAAAATTTTGTGAATATTTTGTGTAATTGGGCTGGGAAATACAGATCTCGCTCAAACGATGGTGTGACGGTAAAGTCATAAGACCAATTATTTTGCACCTACAACTAAATTATTTCTGAAGGCAGTTTAGAAAGTGTAGTTCCAAATTACTTTGAGCAATGGCAAGACAATTAGAATAAGTGTGTAGTCTGCTCCCAGGAACTACATGGAATGACACTCATTTGGATATGTGTTTGGAAGGGTGGTTTAGTGAATCTGTTCTACTACATTGTAGTCATATTTCTGATATCTCTAAGCCAGAACCTAGAATATTCTCCTCTACCTCCCATCGCCACACTGATCGAAATGATACCAACTTTCTGATATCTATAAGCCAGAACCTAGAATATTCTCCTCTACCTCCCATCTCCACACTGATCAGAAATGGTACCAACTACAGTAATGCCAAAATACAGCACTTTTCCATGTATGGTGCAGTGATTTAATCTTTTGGGACTGCCCTTATGTTTTAACATTTTTGCTTTCCATATCTGTTTCCTTCATAGTAATTAATCCCTCCTCTTTCTCTCCCCCCAGAAAATGCTCTTTCTTTCCAACATTTTGCCAAACTATTTCACCATTACAGAGTAGAGGACTCCTAATAGTGTGCTCATCTACCTCTTTCAGTGAAAACTTTTTTATTTTGAAATATAATACAGATAAAAACTACATAAAGCAAATGTTTTGTGTGCTGACTTAGTGCTGGCTGATACTGATGAGTACAATCTCCCCTCAGTGTCTGCAAGGATTGATTCCAGGACACTCCCAACTCCTGTGGATACTAAAATCTGCAGATGTTGAAGTTTCTTACGTAAAATGGTGTGTTATTTGCATATAATCGATGCATGTCTTCCTATACACTTTAAATCATCTCTGGATTACTTATAACATCTAATGCAATGTAAATACTATGCAAATAGTTGTATACTGTATTTTCATTTGTACTTTTTAAACTGTTGTATTATTATTATTATTTCAAATATTTTCTATCTGCTGTTGGTTGAATCTCCAGCAATTGGAACCCATGGATGTGGAGGGCTGACTGTGTTATGTATTATGTGGCAAAGATTCTTAAACTACCATTATATCAAAATTATAATTTTCTAAATGAGTCTAGAAGCCCTTCATGTGACCTGTCCCAAAGCATTCCCTTGTACTGTCCTAAAACAATAATGACTGTCTTGATTGCTATGATAGTAACTTTCCAGCATTCCTTTATAGTTTCATTACTTAAGTTTCTCTTTTTAGCTACAAGTTTCCTGCGTATCTGCCTGGTTTTATCCTCATGAAATTTATTTGTTGAAGAACTGGAGTCATAGAACATGTGGAGGAGTTCATGGTCCAGATTTTGCTTTTTGAGTTCTTGTGGTGTAGCTAAGCATGTTCCTTTGTCTCATGGTATAACTTAATATATTAGAAACTGGATCTGAAACTTGGATTGCTTCAGGCTTGATCACTTTGGCAAGTCTGTAGTATTGTCATCAAAAGCCACATAATGTCTCTCTTTATGGTACTAGCCCTCAGTGCCTTATGACGGATCTGTTAATTCAATAGGGATTACAAAGTGGTCACATTCTAATCCGTCATCTAGAGTTCATTTAGGAAAAGTTAAGTAAGTGTTGATTTACCTCTTTATTTGCAAGTTTTAAAAATAATGAATTAATTCCCTGTCATCTTCCAAATGTGGGCTCTTTGGGCTGTGTATGTGTGTGTTTAAGTTTTGTTAGGAACATAGGAATTTAAACATTTTTTTGAGCATTAATGTCCTTTTCTTTCAGATTGAAGAACTTCCTTTAGCATTTCTTATAGGATAGGCCTGGTGTTAATGAAATTTCACAGCTTTTGTTTGACTGGGAAAGTCTTCTCCTTTAGGTTTGAAGGACATTTTCTCTGGATACACTACTCTCAGGTAAAAGGTTTTTTCCTTCACTTTAAATATGTCATGACATGCTCTCCGGGCCTGTAAGGTTTCCACTGACGAGTCTGGTGCCAGATGTATTAGAGCTCCATTGTATGTTATTTGTTTCTTTTCTCTTGCTGCTTTTAGGATCCTTTCTTTATCCTTGAACTTTGGGAATTTGATATTAAATGACTTGAGTTAGCCTTTGGGTTAAATCTGCTTGGTGTTCTAGAACCTTCTTGTGCTTGAATATTGATATTTTCTCTAGCTTTGAGAAGTTCTCTGTTATACTTTTGAATAAACTTCCTACTGCTGTCTCTCTAACTCCTTGTCTTCAAGCTCACTAATTCTTTCTTCTGCTTGATCAATTCTGCTTATTAAGAGACTGATACATTCTTCAGTATGTCAGTTGCATTTTGCAGCTCCAGAATTTCTGCTTGATTCTTTTTAATTATTTCAATGTATTTGTTAACTTTATCTGATAGGATTACCAATTCCTACTCTGTGTTATCTTGAATTTCTTTGAGTTTCCTCAGCACAGCTATTTTGAATTCTCTGTCTGAAAGGCTGCATATCTCTGTCTCTCCAGGATTGGGCCCCTAGTGCCTTATTTATTTTGTTTGGTGAGGTCATGTTTTCCTGGATGGTCTTGATGCTTGTGGATGTTTGTCAGTGTCTGGGCATTGAAGAGTTAGGTATTTATTGTAGTTTTTGCAGTCTGGGCTTGTTTGTACCTATCCTTTTTGGAAAGACTTTCCAAGTATTCAAAGGGACTTTGGTGTTGTGATCTAAGTTTCTGGTCACTGCAGCTGTATCTGCACTGGGAGGCACCCCATGCCCAGTAATGCTGAAGCTATTACAGACTCTTAGAGGTACTACCTTGGTGGTCTTGGATAAAATCCAGAATTCTCAGGATTAGCAAGCAGAAGTTCTTGTTTCTCTTCCCTTACTGTCTCCCATATGGAGTCTCTCTCTCTCTTTCTATGTGCTAAGCTGCCTGGAGCTGGGGATGGGGTGACATAAGCACCTCTGTGGCCACTACCACTGGGAATGTGTTGGGTCAGACCTGAAGCTAGCACAGAACTGGGTCTTGCCCAAAGCTCATTGTAACTACTGCCTGGCCACCACCTATGTTTGCCCAAGGTGTAGGCCTCTACAGTCAGCAGGTATCAAAGCAAACCAGGCTGGTGACCTTCCCTTCAGGGTGGCAAGATCCCCCAGGTCATAGTCAGGTCCAGAGATGCTGCTGTCCAGGAGCCAGGGCCTGGAGTCAGACACCTTAGAAATCTACTTGATGCTCTATTCTACTGCAGCTGAGCTGGTGCTGAAACCACCAGACAAAGTCCTTCCCACCCTTCCTTCCCCTTTCCCCAGGCAGAGGGGTCTCTCTCCATTTTCACCACTACCACAGGCCCATGGGAGGTACTGCCTGGCTACCGCCAGCATTCACTTAAGGCCCAAGGGCTCTTCAGTCAGCTTGTGGTAAGTGCTGCCAGGCCTAGGACTCACCCTTCAAGGCAACGGGCTCTCTTCCAGCCCAGGGCAGGTCCAGAAATGCCACCCAAGAGCCAAGACCTGGAATCAGGGGACCACAAGAGCCTGCTTGGTGCTCCTCCCCACTGCGGCCAACCTGGTACCTAAGCGATTTTTGGTTCTTAGGAAGATGCTTTTTGTGTAGATCGTTATCACATTTGGTGTTCCTGAGGGGAGGATGAACAGTGGAGGCTTCTACTTGGTCATCATGCTCCACCTCCTCTCCAACACAGTTTTTTTTAATAGTAGATCTGAATAATATGTCTTGTCTTTATTACTCATTTTATTGTACTGATTAAAAATGGTAACCTTCACAAGTATATAATT
>NC_045441.1:21536930-21581420 GCF_002776525.5 Piliocolobus tephrosceles | reverse complement strand
AGGAAAATTAACGAGATTAGATTCATATCAGGAAAGTTTGTGGATTTGTTTGATTTTTTCAGAAGCTTAACCAATATCATGTAACCAGAAACTGGAGATGTCACTAAAATTCTATCTCAAAGGCATCCCTTTTATCCTGTAAGGGTTTTTTTTTTTTTTTTTTTTTAAACTAATTAAGATTTCCTAACAAAGGCTTTAATGGAATAGCTCCTAGTTCATGTGTAAAATTAATAAAACATTGGAGGAGATCTTTGGTTAGCAGTAACAGCAGCTTATTTCTAATTGTATTCTCTAAGGATGAAATTAAGAAAGCAGTAGTAAAAACTGTGTATCACATGTGGCGGGTACTTACATCTGCTAGCCTGTCTATCTTGATAAGAGTATCATGATGAAGAAGCAGTAAGACTGGTCTCAGGTGATAAATTGAAATTAATTTCAATGGTCGTGTGTTTTGCTCCCACACTTAATTGCTCCCTGAGATAACCATATCAGCTAGTTTTTGTCAATGAAAACTAAGGTGAAGTCAGTTTTGGTTACATCTAGGAAAGTATCTGCCTTTCTCACAAAAGGACAGACTTAGCTGCCCCTTCTCTGTTTCTTCCTGCTTTGATTACACTAGGATGTCATGCCCAGAGCTGCAGCAGTCATCTTGTGACCATAAGGGAAAGGCCATAAACATAGGAGATCTATCTGGCCTACCATCCTTCTGCTGCTGAACCAATGCCAACAGATACTTACCTTTCATTTTCTTGTTGAATGATGTAATAAACAACATCCATATTGTATAAGCCACTTTTGTTAGGTTTTCTGTTTCTTTCGGTGGAACATTTTCCTAGCTGAATCATCAGATTTCTTTACAAGGTTATTCTTGTCATGTAAAACATTTAAAATTAAAGTTAATTAATAGCTTTACTCTTTGAACAAATATTTGTTGAGTTTTCATAGGCTTATGTCAATTTAGAGATTAGTAAATATACACACTTTTTGTTTTAGGAAGTTTTCAGCATTAAAAACACTAGCATAGAATCAACGAAAACTATTAACATAAGTCAGTGTTGTACCAGGGATGCTATCCAGCACAGTACATAAAAAGAAGAGTAGTGATAAGTATAAGGATTGGAAAACTTGAAAAAAAAAAATAAGTGTTCTTAAAAGTAGATTACATCATATATCTAGAAAAATTTTAAAAGTTTATGGATACAATGTTTGCAATAATAAGAAAATTTACAATGTTACTAGATGTAAACGTTAATATTAAAATTCAAAATTATAAATTTTTACTTTAGGATCAAATAGAAAATGAAATTTTGAAAGTATGCTATTTAGAATAGCATTAAAAGCATGACGTTCCTCAGAATAAAACCAACAAAAGATATATATGACACCTATGGGGAAATGATTAAAACATTCCTCAGATATGTCTGGGAAAATCCAAGTGTAGAGATATTCCCCATTCATTGATTGAAGACTTGATGTTAAAAAGATTTATAGATTCAATGCTCTACCAATCAAAATTCCAACATATTTTTTGTTGACTTTGATGAGCTGATATAAAAGTTATGCAGAAATGCAAAGGGCCAAATACAGTCAAGGTATTCTTGAAAAAGGAGGATTTGCACTATCAATTGTTGCTATATTATAAAGCTAATGTAAAAAGACACTGTGATATTGGCACAGGAATAGACAAATAGATAACTGAAATAGAGTACAGCCCAGAAGCAGAAATGTACATTTAAAGGCATTCGATATATGGAAGAGTGGGTATCGCAGATTGGTGGGTAAGGACAGGCATTTTAATAAATAGTGCTGGAATAATTGGGAGATCATATGGAACAAGGAGAAACTGGAACTATATAAATAATAAATCCAAGTTGGATTAAACACTCAAATATGAAAGACAAATTTATAAAAGTGTTCAGCATATAATATAGAAAAAGTCACTTGGAATAAGAAATGATTTCTTAAACAAGATACAAAAATCCAGCCATGAAGAAAAACTGATAAATTGGATGAAAAGAACTTCAGTTCCTCAAAAGAACTATAGGATAAAAAAAAAACCTCCAAGTGAGTGACGATATTTACAAAGTATATACCCCACCTACTATCCAGAAATTCCATTCATTAACTTGATAAATATTTATTGAAAGCCTGTTGTAGCCGGGCGCGGTGGCTCAAGCCTGTAATCCCAGCACTTTGGGAGGCTGAGACGGGTGGATCACGAGATCAGGAGATCGAGACCATCCTGGCTAACACGGTGAAACCCCGTCTCTACTAAAAACTACAAAAAAAAACTAGCCGGGTGAGGTGGCGGGTGCCTGTAATCCCAGCTACTCGGGAGGCTGAGGCAGGAGAATGGCGTGAACCTGAGGCGGAGTTTGCAGTGAGCTGAGATCTGGCCACTACGCTCCAGCCTGGGCAACAGAGCGAGACTCCGTCTCAAAAAAAAAAAAAAAAAAAAAAAAGAAAGCCTGTTGTGACCGGGAGCACTGTTCTGGGTGCTTGGAATACAGAACAGAAATCCCTGTCCCTGTGAAGTTTATGGTAGAGTGGGAAGATGAAGACAAAGAAGAAAGACAACCTGATAGAAAAAGGGACAAAATGTTTATGAACTGATATTTCCCAGAAGAACACCAAATGGTCAATAAACATATGTAAAGTTGACCACCATCATTAGTCATGAAGAAAATACACATTCAAACCACAGTGAAATACCAACTCACATCTAATAGATTGATAAAGCAGCTTTCATCCACCACAGGTGGACACATAAATTGGTACAACTATTTTGGTGAACAGTGTACATTCTCTGGTAAAGTTGAAGGTATAGATACCTTGTAACTCAGCAATTCTAATTTAAAGTATATATTCCCAAAAAAGTCTTGCACATGTGGACTAGGAAGTACATACAATAATATAGTAGCATCATTTGCAAAAGCTTCAAACTGGAAACAACCCAAATATCCATTAACAGAGAAATGAATACATTTTGGTTTATTAATATGGTGGAACAGTATACAATAATGAGAATGAATGAACTATACAACTACACACAACATGCTTGAATCTTACAAATATAATTTTGAATGAATGAATCCAGGTACAAAATTTTAAAAAAATACTGCATTCTTCCATTTGTATATTGTTTAAAAACAGATTAAAGTAAATCATAGTTTGAGGTGTATATAGAAAGGGTTATGTTGATAATCTCAAAAATCAGGTCAGTAGCTGATTCTTATCTTGGAGGCTGGCAAGTGGAGACTCAGTATAATCATTTCTCTATTTCAATTAATTATATGGTGACTACATGGATGTTCCCTTTACACAGTTCTATAAGCTAGAAATTTTATGTACTTTTCCATATGCCATATAGAAAAATGTAAGCTCGTTATTTTGAAGGAAAAGAATTACTTTGAGATTGTTTGGGCAGGTTTTAAAATGTTCTATTTTTTTTAAAAAAAGTTCTGTTTTTGGGCCAGGCACAGTGGCTCACACCTGTAATCCCTGGGAGGCTGAGACCATCCTGGCTAACATGGTGAAACCCCGTCTCTACTAAAAATACAAAAAAAATTAGCCAGACATTGTGGCAGGCGCCTGTAATCCCAGCTACTCGTGAGGCAGAGGCAAAAGAATCGGCTTGAACTGTGGAGGCGGAGGTTGCAGTGCACCGAGATCACACCACTGCACTCCAGCCTGGGTGACACAGCAAGACTCCTTCTCAAACAAACAAACAATAAAACAAAACAACAACATCAAAAGAAATGGTTTTTATCTTTCATCTGATTTTTGTATTCTGCATTATTGCTTCTCTGGGACTCAAGTAAAGAATATTTGCAGTAGTTTAGACAGTTATAAGTTACTGACTACTAAAAACACAAAAATTAGCCACGTGTATTGGTGGGTGCCTGTAGTCCCAGCTACTCAGGAGGCTGAGTCAGGAGAATCATTTGAACTCGGGAGGCAAAGGTTGCAGTGAGCTGAGATAACGCCTCTGTACTCCAGCCTGGGCAACAGAGTGAGACTGGGTCTCAAAAAAACAAAATAAATAAATAAATACATGCATACATTAAAAATCCCTGAAGCCCAGGGAAATCCAAGAGCAATTATATCAGAGACTCTGGGGGGAAACTGAGACACAGGAATTTTTTAAACTACCTCAGATCATCCCAGAATGCAACCAACATTGAAAACTACTGATTGTTTTGAGCATATTTAGGCTCAGTTTTTTCCCCTCTGGCATAGGACGGTTTGTTGTGTACCTTACACTGGATATTCAAAATTTCCAGATGGACTTTCTGTCTTACAAGGAAGAAAATGTGGAAGTGTCCATCACCTATGACTAACCAGAGAGCCTCTAGAATGGCCCTATTCTTCATCTAGTGGCAAGAGATGATTACCTCCCACTCGACAAGTTCTGAAGAGATGATGGGAAGAAAAATAAAGCGTGTTTAATCATGCTGCAAATTGTCCTTGATCAATGAGCCAGTAACACGTAAGTGGATAGAAAAATATGTAGAAGGGTCCGCACAAAATTAATATCATGACTACCTCTGGGAAGTGACTGCGTTTGGTGTGGCAGCGGTTGTGTGTGTGTGTGTGTCCATGAGGGGTTTTAGCTTTACCTCTGGCTTGTAAGCTTTAGATTGAGAATACAATCGTGTATTAATTGTATAAGTCAGTTAAAAAAAGAACAAATGATGGCTTTTTAACAAAATTTCATATTTTTTATTTAAAAACTATTTAAAAAGTACTCATTACAGAAAATTTGAAAAATAGGAGAAGAAAAAAAAAGTCATCACCTATAAATTCCCCACTCAAAGATAACCATTGTCGTGGAATTGGAGTTTATTATGGTAAGTGAAATAAGCCAAGCACAGAAAGAAAAACTGTGTGTTCTCATTTTTTTGTGGGAGCTAAAAATTAAAACAATTGAACTCACAGAGACAGAGAGTAGAATGGTGGTTACCACAGGCTGGAAAGGGTAGTTGGGGATTGGGGGGCAGTGGACATGGTTAATGGATACGAAAAATAGTGCCAGCTGCGGTGGCTCACACCTGTAATCCCAGCACTTTGGGAGGCTGAGGCAGGAGGATCACTTGAAGCCAGGAGTTCAAGACCAGCCTGACCAACGTGGTGAAACCCCTGTGTCTACTAAAAATACAAAAATTAGCCGGGAATGCCGGCATGTGCCTGTAATCCCAGCTACTTGGGACACTAAGGCAGGAGAATCATATGAGCTCAGGAGGCGGAGGTTGTAGTGAGCCGGGATCACACCATTGCATTCCAGCCTAGGTGACAGAGTGAGGCTATCTCAAAAAAAAAAAGTGATAATGAATAAGACCTAATATTTGATAGCACAACAGGGTGGCTATAGTAAAAAATAATTTAATTGTACATTTTAAAATAAAAGGGTATAACTGAACTGTTCGTAAGACAAAGGATAAACACTTTAGGTGATGGATGTCCTATTTACCTTGATGTGATTATTACACATTGCATGCCTGTGTGAAAATATCTCATGTAAACCATAAATATATTCACCTGTTATATATCCACAAAAAATACAAAGAAAAACTTAAAGCTGAAAATAAAACAAAAAAGCCAAAGATAACCATTGTTAGTATTTGATCTGTTTATCTCCAGAGTTAACATTATATATTTTTAAACTTAACTTATGGACAAAACTCTTTCCCTTGATTTTTTAACCTTCCTTTTTCTGGCCTGGTTGCAGCCACTAGATACCCACATATTAATATTTGTCCTCTGTCCAGGGCCGGGCACAGTGGCTCACGCCTGTAACCCCAGCAATCTGGGAGGCCAAGGTGGGCAGATCACCTGAGGTCAGGAGCTCAAGACCAGCCCGGCCAACATGGTGAAACCCCATCTCTACTAAAAATACAAAAACTCAGCTGGGTATGGTGGCAGCCACCTATAATCCCAGCTACTTGGGAGGCTGAGGCAGGAGAATGGCTTGAACCCGGAAGGCAGAGGTTGCAGGGAGCCGAGATCACGCCATTGCACTACAGCCTGAGCAACAAGAGCAAAATTGTCTCAAAATAAAATAAAATAAAATAAAACTTTGATAATATTCCATAATACCTATTTTATTACTATTTTATAATAATCGACATTTATCCTTTATCAGTTGTAATTCTCACAAAAGCATGATGATGTGAGTTCTTTTATCATTCCCATTTTATAGATCAGGAAATAGGTTTGGAGAAGATAAATACCTTGCCCAAAAATGTAGCATGTCCAATCTTCTTTCCCCAGTTAGACGCTGGGATGAAGCGGGCCAAGGGAGTGTCTTCTCCCTGAAGTTGCAAGTATTCCAGAACCAAGAGCCCTGCAGAGTCCTGAGTTAAAGAGAGAGCCAACAGTGATGTTTTCAGAGAAGGGCAAGAGCTCAGAAGCTGATCCCGGAATCCACACAACAGACCCTGAGAATCTGTCAACTACGGAGATGAAAGCAGGGATGATGCATGGAAGGGAGGGAAGTTTCCAGGCTAACACCTGGGGTAGTGGTGTCACTCCTGTCTGTGTTTAGCATGCCCAGAGGGGCCAGGTGTGGGTGGGCCGTCCAGAGCTGGAACCAACCCATTTCAATGCACTGCTTAGTACAGAATGCCAAGTAAAGCCTTTCCTTATTTCTTTGAAACAGTGCTGCCAAGTAATTGTCATAGAACATTTATGGGTCTGTCCTTCCGCCCCTCCCTTCCTGCTTTCCCCTGGAATAGCAAGCAGAGCAGGTTGTAAAGGTCAGAACCTTTTCCTGGGTGCTCTGGAGTAAATAAAGCCATTTCCTCCTGCCTACAATGATGAGCTATTCCTGGTAGGGTAATCTTGACCTCTGACCTGTGGATTTGTGCACCTAGAAAGGATTTACTTTATTTAGTTAAGAGTTTGGAAGAAATACTTTCTGTGTACTACATAAGTATCCAATGTCTGTTTCTTAATTATGTTTGCTTTACAGTTACCATGGAAAGAATAAAACCAAATGAAAAAATGTAGCAACATGGCTGTCAACAAAACAGAAAAGAAATCTTAAAGATATTTTAAGAGGCAAAGATGCTACTTAATTATTTTTTGTTATAGACAGCAGCTAGTAGGCTAAGAACCTTTCAGGAGGTTTTCCTTGGTATGGCCAGGCAGAAGAGCTATTTTGAACAAGTGGCAGCAGAGGGCACTCTTCCTACAGGTTAGTTTCTATCCTCACTTCTCCAAGGAAAACACTTGTTAAAATGCCTGTGTATATATATGTTAACAAGTTTACAGCCCTTTCAAAAAATAGATGACAGATTAGATAGATGATTGATTGATAGATAGATAGCTAGATAGAAGAGAGATGATACAGATAGATAGATGATAGATATGATAGATGAGAGATGATGATCGTTGACATAGATAATTGATAGATAATAGATAATTAGATGATTGATATATGGATAGATATATAGATGACAGCTGATTAGATAATTAATAGATGATAGATAATTAGATGGTTGATGGATAGATGATAGTTGATATAGATAATTGATAGATGATAGATGATTGATAGATGGATAGATATATAGATGATAGTTGATACAGATAGATAATAGATGATTGATAGGTAGATACATTGATGATAGTTGATATAGATAGGTAATTGATAGATGATAGAAGATTGATAGATGGATAGATACATAGATGATAGGCAGTTGATATAGATAGATAGATAGATAATTGATAGATGACAGGTTACTTTTATGGCTCCTCCCATGTCCATTAAAACTGAAATCATGTGTGATTATGTTTCCTTGAATCATTACCATTGTTTTCTCCTTAAGTGTGTTAATGTCCTATTTCACCATAGAAACTTTTAATATTTTGCTCAGAAACTCAGGGCTTTTGGGTACTGCCCTCCCGCTGTCTAGTTTTTGTGCTTTCTTTTGAGGTCCTCTCTGGAGGCCACAGCCATCTTTGGAGCATGCCCAGGAGAGAAAGAGGTGGATCTAGTTCCTCCTGGAGTGACTTTGGTAATGCCTTTTGCTGCGGACAGATTACAATCAGCTCCAACGTCCCTTCCTCCTTTCTTTTTCCTTTGCCTCCCCTCCTCTCCCACATCTCTATTCCTCCCAGCCTTTCTTCACTCCTCTGTACTCCTATCATTCTCCTCCAACTCCAAGGTCACAGGCATCATCATGTAAGCCTCCCATCCCAGATAACCAGCCTCCAAGATGACCTCATTATCCCCACCTCCTTGTATGTACATCCTTGTGTAAGACCCTCCTGCATTGAGCAGGGCTGAACTGTGTTTGCACTGGGATATATGGGAATGACAAGGTGGCATGTGACTTCCAAAGTTAAGGTCACTTTGCTGTCTCAGATCACTAAGCCAGTTGTCATGTTGTGAGGAGGCTCAAGTTGTCCTGTGGTGGGTCCCTGGGCAAGGAACTGAGCTCTCCTGCTGACAGCCAGCAGTGCCTTCCCAACCATTAGAGTGAGTCACCTTAGAAGCACATTCTCCAGCTCCAGTGCATCCTTTAGATAACTGCCACTCTGGTCACCATCTTGTCTACAACCTCATGAGAAACCTCAGCCAGAACCACCCAGCTAAGTTGCCTCTGAATTCCTGAGCCACAGAAACTGGGAGATAATAAATGTTTACTGTTTAAGACTCTAAATTTGGAGTAATTTGCTATTCAGCCATAGAAACTGACACTCATTTCATCGTGCCTGACACTGCTGTCTCCGTGGTTTCACGTCCCTGTGGTTAAAGCTCTCTATAAGGGCTCATCACTACTTTCAGGATAAAATCCAAATCCCTTAGGTCTTTTATGAACTGCCGCCTGCTTGCCTCTCAGTCCCATCCGGCCCACTCTGCCTTTCCTCCTTGCATCACTCCAGCTACTCTGAAACACACTGCACCTTCCTAAATGAGGACAGATAAAATTGCCAGGATTTTCATAGGATGCCCAGTGAAATTTGAATTTCAGATAAACAAAAAATAATTTGTGTGGTTATACAATACTTGGGACATACTTATGCTAAAAATATTGCATGACACACACTTATTCTTAAAAGTTATTCATTGTTTTATCTGAAATTCACATTTAATAGGGCATCCTGTACCTTCTGTTGCTAAATCTGGCAACCCTACAGATGTGAGCTGCTCACTTTCAGCTCCTGCTCAGCCCCCAGCTGGATCGCTGCAGCTCCCCCGGTAGCTCCCTGCCCTGCTAGAGTCAGCCCAGACATCAGTGCCACTAGAAAGCCTAGGCTAACTTCTCTGTACCATACACAACTAGGATGGGTCAGATGTGCCTGCTACAGGCTCCTGCCCACCTATCACACCTCTCTTGCACCACACACTTTGCAAGTTTTGTTTACCTGTCTCCATTACTAGACTTTGAGCTTCTTGAGGTCAGGCACTGTCTTACTCACCACGACGTGGCTTCAGTGCCAAAAACATATTATAATCACAGTTTACAATTACTGAAGATTTACTCTAAGCTAGTCGCCGTTCTAAGATGTTCTGCATGTATCAACTCATTGAATTTTCATATCAAGCCAAAGGAGGTACTATTAATATCCCACTTTTACTGGGGAGGAATCTGAGACAGAAATAGGTTTTGCGACCTCTCTAGTGTCATTTGAAAATGGCAGGGAAGTTGGGGTTCAAAGCCAGGAGTCTGACTCCAGAGCCTATCCTCTAACGAGCTAGACACATTGCGTCTTTACAGTGTATCATAAGTGCTTGCCAAATGCATGTAAGAATTGACTATCCAGCTAAGTTTCTCCAAACTAGATAACTGTCTTTAAGCAGGGACCTTGCTGCCTGTGCCCCTCCCAGCTCTCTCTCCAGTCACCACTACTGAGCACAATGCATAGTGCCTTCACAAGCAAATACTGAAGAATTATACTGGTCTGTTCTCCCCTCTTCAAATCCTGACTACAGATCCAGTGTAGTGCCATATACCACACCTCCCTAAAAAAGAATGGTTATAGGCAGGGCACGGTGGCTTACACCTGTAATTCCAGCACTTTGGGAGGCCAAGGCGGGCAGATCACCTAAGGTCAGGAGTTCCAGATCAGCCTGGGCAACATGGCGAAACCCCGTCTCTACTAAAAATACAAAAAATTATCCAGGCATGGTGGCATGTGCCTGTAATCCCAGCTACTCGGGAGGTTGAGGCAGGAGAATCCTTTGAATCTGTGAGGCGGAGGTTGCAGTGAGCCAAGATCACGCCACTGCACTCCAGCCTGGATGTCAGAGTGAGACCCCATCTTAAAAAAAAAAAAAAATGGTTACAGCATGCGCCTTAGAAATATAAGCCAAGAGAGGACTGTGGTTAACACTGTGAGTTCTAGAGTAAAATTCCCTCAGCTTAGATCCCAACTCTACTGCTTATCAGCTGTATGGTTTTGGATGAGGCCCTGAGACTTAGATTCTTCATCTGAGAAATGGAGACGTAGCATCTGGAACATAGCATCAGTAAATGTCAGCTGTCACCATTATTATTGCCAATCCACTCAGCCCACAGGCAGGTATGTGTGGGCCTGGCACCCCCATGAATTTCTGTGACTTCCTCAGTTCCCTTCCGCTGTGCAAAATTTCCAACAGGGGTTAGAGAGGGCGACCTACATCAGCTTTGGAGTTTCAAGGCTGAGCCTTAGAGACTGAAATTAAGAAAGTGAAACCAAGGGAGGAAGGCTGCCCCACAGCCCAGGGAGCAGCTAGAAAGAAACACAAGTAGCCCCACTGGCCCTCGCTTCCTCAGCTCTACAGAGCTGGTTGGCTGGAAATGTGCCAGACTCCCAGGTCAGAAGCTGCTCTGCTTTTGGGACTGCTACCCAAGGAAAAGCCTTCGCACCTATCAGGAAACAATGCACACTGACACTCAGGGTCTGCAGCCACAGAGTTATGCACATCTCAATGGTACCCAGTTAAAGGAACACCCTTTACTTCATAAGTGGCCAGAAACACATGAGAACCTCTGTGTCTTGTCAGGGAGTGGGTGCCTAGCCTAACTGAATCCTAGGGGTACCTGGGATGAAATTGAAGGCTAGCATTTTTTAACATGCCGGATACTGCACTAAGTGCTTCGCACATGTCACCTTACTTAATCCCTACAACAATACTGTACGTTTTTGGGTTTTTTGTGGCTTTTTTTGGGGGGGGACAGTGTCTCTGTAAGGTTTTTGGTTTTGGTTTTGTTTTGTTTTGTTTGTTGAGGCAGGGCCTCGCTCTGTCACTAAGGTTAGTATGGAGTGGCTCACCGCAGCCTGTACCTTCCAAGCTCAAGTGATCCTCCCACATTAGCCTCCCAAGTAGCTGGGACTACAGACATGTGCCACCACACATGGCTAACTTTTTTATAGAGATGGGGTCTCACTGTGTTTTCCAGGCTGTTCTCAAACTCTTGGCCTCAAGCTGTCCTCCCACCTTGGCCTCTGAAAGTATTGGGATTATAGGCGTGATCCACCAAGTCCAGCCAATACTGTTAGTCTTGGAAACATCATTATCCTTATTGTACAGAAAAGGAATCTAAGTAATTGGCTCAAGTCATACATCTAGCAAGAGAGGAATTAGATTTTTAATTCTATCCTATGATATAGAAGTAACTCTTCAGCTGCCCCGTCCCTTTGGCTCCAGGCTTCTGCTATGGGCCTAGTTCAGAGCTTCCAGGGAATGTAGACGATGTAGTATACTTACAGCACTGGTTCTCAACTCCATCTGGACGTGAGATCATCACCTGGGGAACTGATCCACCGGGTTCTCCCCAGACCACATGGATTCAATTTTCTGGAGGGTGGGACCAAAGCTTTGGATGTTTTGTAAGATTTCTTTGGATGACTCTACTGGGTGGCCAGAGTTGAGAACCACTCCCCTTAAAATAATTCTCTATAAATGTATGAAACTTTAAAAAGAAATTCCCAAGACCCTCATATCAAAAATCTCTTTGGAATAACGTCTGCTCCTCCCTCTTGAAGGGGCAATCTCTGAACAGGCAATGGAGGTAAGGATACTTCATGGGGGATTTCCTAACCTTTTATTTGCTTATGATGCATACATTGTAGGGTTGGCTCACTTTATTTAATGCAGAGGTAAGTGCTTCTCTCAGGCCCTTAAGAAATAACTGCCCCTAAGTACCTCTTCTGCTCTTGCAAGAATCCGAGAGTACACACCTCCTTCAGTTTTGCACCCTAGACATCACCCTGACTCACCCTAATCCTGACCCTGGGAGAAGTTTTTCACAAGCTACCATTCTGCAAAATGTAAGACAAATAGGAAAAAATTCAGTGGTTCACATGAATGTATAATAATAATCATCATCTACATTTGTATAGATGTAACTTTAACCTGTTAGAGATCTTTGGTTGCAAGCAACAGAAACAAACTCTGGCTAAGTTGAGGAAATAAAACTAATGAAAGCATACTGATTGGATCACAGAATTCAATGAAATGCAGTAGCCTCAGAAAAGATAAGAACCAAGGTGCCCATAATAATCAAGGATGCAACAGCTTAAAGATGTTGCCTTTCCCCACTTTGAGATCCTGCTCCCAAGATTCAAACCCATGGTAAGAGGTTCTACTTGGTGCCTATGACTGCCCCTCAGCACTATGATTGACCATTCCAACAACACTCCACAATATTCAAAAGGACAGCTCCCCAAAGCAAAACTGGGAGGTTTTAACAGAAGGAAGAAAAAATAAATGCTGGCCTGGCAAAACCAGTAGATATTTATTCTTCTCCTGTGCCACTTACATTTATGTGTGTTTTGCATACATAAATAACATCACATCAGGGACTGGGGGCAGGACAGCTGCATTCCAGGTTAAGTCATGTCCTGATTGCCACTTTCCTAATGTTAGTGATAAGTACTTTGTAAATTTAAAAAGCACTACACATATATAGTTTAGCACTATAACCCTCTTCTTGAAAAATGTGGGCTTGCAAATCAGAAAGATTAGACTTATTTAACCTGCCTGCCACTAGACAGGCAGACGCATAACTAGCTTACTGGTCCAGTTTTTTTCTTCTTTGTTTTTTCCCATGAAGATTCCTCTAATTTTGCTCAAGCACATATATACAAGTCTGCATTTTGTCCAGAGTTTCTGAGGTGTTTTGTGAAGATAATTTTCTTTTTAGGATGCTGGTTCACTATGTTGCTGGAAAAAGGAGTCCCCAGACTACATTCCATATCTCACTCTTAGATATTTGCATTGCATAGCAGCACATTGGGAGGTCCTGAAATCAATAAACCTGTAGAGTCATGTTTAAGATAGTATTTCTTGAACTTCTTTTACCTTGAAAGTGTTTCTTTAAATAATATCTATCTTTTGTGTGTGTGTGTGTGTGTGTGTGACAGAGTCTTGCTCTATTGCCCAGGCTGGAGTGCAGTGGCGCAATCTCAGCTTACTGCAACCTCTGCCTCCCAGGTTCAAGTGACCATGCCCAGCTACTTTTTGTAATTTTAGTAGAGACACGGTTTTGCCATGTTAGCTTGGCTGCTCTCCATCTCCTGGCTTCAAATAATCTGCCCGCCGTGACCTCCCAAAGTGTTGGGATTACAGGTGTGAGCCACTGTGCCTGGCCAGTAATACCTATCTTTAAGAGCTAGTAATTTCTGGAATGTCCTTTAGGAAACACTGGTCTAATGATTTAAATGGTGATAATAAGTAAAGAGTCTGGCTGCTAATAGAGGTCATTCTTGATAAATTTGGGGAAATGCCAAGGAAAACTTTGCAAACAAATTGTCTTTGCATTTCTGAGGGTTGTGGGGGTTTTTTGTTTTTGTTTTGGGGTTTTGTTGTTTATGGTGGTGGTGGTGGTGGTGGTCCAATGTGGATTCCAGAAACACTCTATACATTTGCACACCTCTTGGCCAGCACACCGAGCTAATGTTATCTTTCTTCGCACAAGGAAGGAAATGAAGTATTTTCCATTCTTGCCCTTGTTTTCCAACCCCAAAGTTTCCATGGTTTTATTCTGGTTGCTGAGACTTTCCAAACCCAGTGTCATGCAGTAAATTTGGTGGAACAGTTGTATAAAATCTGTTCTGCCATTTTTGAAGAAGGGAACTTATTATATTTATTTTTAGACCATAAAACGTCTAATTTTCTGACAGCTCTGGAATAACCAGCATTGAAATAGAACTTAGAACTACTCCTGACTGAGGAACAGAAGTTAAGCTAGCTCTCTAAAAGTTGAACAAGTTTAAATGAGCTGCCTAAACAGAACATAATCCTACATGATATTCAATTGAGTCACAGTGAATCAATATGGACATGCTATAATTCCTTCACTCTGGAGCACAGATATTCCATGTGCTTTTGGAACAAGATTTTTCTGAATTGTAGAGTTGAATAGTTAGGGGAATTTATTATATGAATATTTTCAGGGACTGGGGAATAAGACATTGCTCTGGAACTTATAATAATATGATGTTTGAATCAAGATTTACGTAGGAAACAAAAGGAAAAGCCAGATTTCACTAGGAAATTTTTTTACTGTTCAGCTAATTATAGTAAAACTTTTTCTGAAGACTGAAGGGTGAACTAAGGGGATCGCTCTCAGTCCTAAAGTCTGCCTTTACATTTTCTTCACTGCACCTAGGCTACAGATTTACTAGAAAAGCTTCTAGAAAAATATAACACATCACAAAAAATGACCAATAAATAGCCAATTAATTAATCACTCAATGTATATTACATACCTACTCTGTGCAAGAGATTCAACGAAGCAATGGTCACCTCCCTTGAATAGTTTCCAGTGTAACCTGGCAAATCAAACATGTGCACATGAAGAGCTGGAAACGGGACACCTCCTTTTTCACAGCTGTCAGAATGGCAGCCCCTGAGAAAGTCTCTCTGAACTTCCAGTTAAAATGCCTATGAAGATGCAGAAAAAGGTAGAAACTTGTAACACAAGGAAAACCAAAAATTTCCAGAATGTAATTCTCAAGTTGCAGAAAATAACAGTGAAGCTATATTTAGAAAAGTACTTATTTGTCTTCTTGTACTTTACAGCATAAAACAGCAAAGCCAATCCACCTGAAAGATGTTTCCCCTCTGCTCAAATAACCAGAGAGCCAGGGTCAGGAACCCCATGGGAACTAGGCAGCTGTATCTCCTGTGTGCACATTGCCTTTAGTATTGATGGGAGTGCCATTCACATTTCCCCCACTGCAGCACTGTCTGTAAATGCACTTGAAATTGCAATTCCAAAAGAACAAACAAACAGCAGAAAAAATAGAGAAGACCAACATTGGCATGACATTCAAGCTGTGCGATGATCAGGAGGAATCAGGAGTCAAGGCAGGAGTATTACATATTTCATGAACTCCATTAGAGAACCAGATAGTGAAGGTAGGGGATCTCTCCTCAGGACAGAAAAAAATATACATAAAAAAATACATGGGCCAGGGGTAGTGGCTCACACCTGTAATCCCAGCACTTTGGGAGACCGAGGCGGGCGGATCACTTGAAGTCAGGAGTTGACCAGCCTGGCCAACATGGTAAAAGCCCATCTCTACAATAAATAAATAAATAAGCAAGCAAGCCAGATGTGGTGACACACATCTGTAGTCCCAGCTACTCAGGAGGCTGAGACATGAGAATCGATTGAACCCAGGAGGCAGAGGTTGCAGTGAGCCAAGATCACAGCACTGCACTCCAGCCTGGGCAACAGAGCAAGACCCTATTAAAAAAAAAAAAAAGCATCTCTGCTAAATTCTGGGATTTAAGCAGAGAATGTTTAAAGATGGGTAGAAGGGGAAAAAATCAGGCCTATAAGGGTAGTGTGAAATAAAGGAAAGGATATTGTGGCAAGATGGATAAAGTCAAATACTGAATATCCTGTGGTGTGGGCAATGAAACAGGGGTTCTTGGGGGACACTTACATGGCCAGCCAGAAAGAGCATCAGTCTGCCCCTCCCCACGCATTCTCTGATCATCCCATGCAGAGAGGCAATATTGCGGGTCACACGGCACACTTATGGCCCTGAGGAGGGACTCTGCCTCTCTCTGCTTCTTCATCTTCTTATAATGCAAATACGAGAACAACCTTGAAGGTAAAGAATAAACTATTGGAGCATAAGCACCAAGCAGTTTGAATGCACAGGAACCCCTGCAGGGAATTATCTGCAAATTCAGGCACTCAGTGCCTGGTAACCTTGTGAGAAGCTAGATACAGGCTGATAGAAGAAGAGTCACCCAGTTCCAAGGGCAACTGAGTTAGCACCCCAGTCTTCCCGCTATCAGTCAGCCTGAGCTCTTGGGGTCATTCAACAAACAGCCCTGCTTGCCTCTCTCCAGCAATCCACCCAGTGACCCTGGAGACCAGTGAAACATAAGCATGCCCATTTGGGGCAGAAACATGAAATTTTCAGTAGAGATTTCAGCATTTCTTGGCATCATCAAATGAGACAGTTTCATAAACAGGGAAAACAAAATAAAAGTTCTTTGGGAAGACCTGCAGGGCCTCCCAGAGTGTTTAGTCATGGATCCCAGGTCAATCCAGGAGGGAGAAAATCCCAAGGATCAGCTTGAGGGGATCTGCAACCATTTGACTGGCCCTACGGTACTACAAATAAGGCCAGACTTTGGGCCAAATATATTAATCTAGAAGCAGTGGAAGGGGTGACCACTGTATATACACACACTGGCTAACCAGAAAATATTTCAGAGCTAGTGTTTATGTAACAAAACTAAACTCTGGAGTCAAAGCTAGTCTCTTAAAATTAAGAGGCTTAACTGTCTTAATGGCAATGTCTCCCTTGGGTGACTGGAAGATGTCGTATCATGCCTTTGGGAGGAAAACTTGGGTAAAGTGGTTAAAACCATGTCCTTGTCTTCCTCGGGGAATCGTTGCCATTGGCACTAGAGGCTAAGATGTTGCTGCTGCTATCAGGGCTTGGGTCATTGTCAAAAGTCATGTATAACTCCCAGGGAACAGGCAGTTTTAGGTCCAAGGAAAAAGCAAGGAGGGCCTGCTTACCTCGCAGAAAAATCAGTCCTGGGGTCACATGGTGCCAATCTGAGTCTGGTTTAAGGTGACTTTCTGTATCAAGTTGCTAGTGGCATCATCTGGGCAGAAGATAGGAATATGGTTGTATGGAACCAAGGGAAGTAGTTGTACCACTGCTAGATGACAGCTACTCCTGTACCATTGTCTAAGAGAGCAGAATATTTAAAAAACCCCTCCAGTTCAAGTTAAGGGTGACTCTAAGTTCACACAATAGGCCATTGCCTGAGTCACCCAAAGAAGGCTGTTCTTTATTCCCTACCTATATCTGGAATGGAATGGAAGAAAGGTAATTCATACCTTCAGCTCCACCCACACCCAATACAACTCTGGGTTGATCCAGACCATCCCACCTTTTCCCTCAGCAAAAGCTATGTGCAGAGAGGAAGTCATCATTCTGCCACCAAAGGCCACCAGGCTACCTTCACAGATCAAGGAGGACCTACTAAAGAGAAGAGGAAACCTGCTACATAGGCCTAATGCCACAACCACGTCCCCATCATAGAAGAACATGCAGGAAGCATAGAAAAGTCAACACACACAAAAATGTCAGTCACCTACCTTGTGGCAATTACCATGAAATGACTTCACAGGGCAGAAATCATCCAAATTTATGTCCATGAAGTTGTTCCCAACCCAGGTTAACCTTCCCAGCCACCTACTGGAGTCAAGGTGGGGATGAAAAAAGAAGGAAAGTGGTTAGGGATAGAGACACAAGTGTCCTAACACACTCAATGGATTCTTCCTACAAGCCACCAGATGTGAACAGCCACTTGCTCATTAATTTTGCTCAGGACTTGAGAGCCAGATTTGGCCTGCAATTGGATGTACCATTTCCATTTCATAGGAGTTTTCTTGACATTTTCCCACCTCAAAGGTCTTTGGTTCAGAGAGAATGAGATAGGTTATCAGTTAGAGTGTCACATTTTTCCTTTAGTGAGACAGTCTCTCTCTGTTAGAGCTCAGAAACAGGGTTGAAATATTTAGCAATGGAAGGAAGTCTCAAAGTACAAAAACTTAAAGATAAAAAAATACTAGCAGAATCTCATTGCCAAAAATTTCAATAATCTATGAGATCAGCGCTATGGTTTAAATATGTTTTCCAAAAAGCATGTGTTGGAAACTTAACCCTTATGCAATATTTTTAGGAGTTGAAGCCTAATGAGGGGTTATTAGGCCATGAGAGCTCTGCCCTAATGGATGGATTAATGCTGTTATCATGGAAGTGAGTTTGTTATTGAAGGACTAGGCTTGTTACAAAAGAAAGAGTTCAGTTCTCTTCTCTCTCTCTACCTCTTGACCCCTCTTGCCCTCTCACCTTCCTCTGTGTGATGATGCAGCAAGAAGGCCCTCACTAGATGTTAGCCCCTCAATCTTGGACTTTCCAACCTCCACAACTGTAAGCCAATATATTTCCTTTCCTTATAAATTACCCAGTCTTAAGTATTCTGTTGCAGCAGGACAGAATGAACCAAGGCAATCAGTCATGAACACATGTAACTTCTCAGGGTCTGAAGGGGATAAGGGGCCTAAGGCCAGAGATTGTGTTAATGCACCCTAGACAGCTTCCAAGGCATTTTACTACAGGGTGGGGTAGAGGAGGTGTTTAAATCGGCCTGGTTGTCCAGTGAAATATCACAAGTGCTTTAATAAAATGTGTATGTGTGATTCACTGTATCCAAAGAGGCAAACTAGGCATTAGGGCTCTTTCTTTGTAGGTTATAGCTATAAGGTTAGCAACGTGTCTTTGGCTGTTGTAAAGTAGCTCTTTGGACTGCTGGCCAAGTACCCTTCAAGAAAGACATTTGGGAAGTGGGGCTGTTGACTTTCTTCTGATTCAAGGTCCAGCTGACTGTGAATAGCATTTTCTGGTCAGCACAGAGGACAGTAAAAGTCACTTTCTTAGTTGCAGCCATGATTAAGATGTCATAAATTTAATAAAATACTTGAATCTCAATGAGCTGTTCTCATTGTGCTAGGGATCAAGACCCTATTTCTAGTGAGCTCAAATATCCTTGCAACAGAATAATAAAGAGGTACTACATGTCATGTTAAGTAAAAGCAAAGTGCTCTTGATCTACTTCTTAAAGAATCAGGAAGAAGAGGCAATAGCAGAACTAGAGTAACATACCAAGTGTAAATAGCAGCTTCAATCAGTTCAGTAACTATTATACAACCACCTCTTTATTTAGTCCTTGTTATCCACAGTTAGGCATCAAGCCCAGTCCCTACCTCCAGTTTTTTGACCAGCCAAACTGGACTGTTGAATTGGTAGATAATGGGCATTTAATCTCTGCCTACATTTAACCTCTCCTGGTATGTAATGCTACTTCAACAGAAAAATCTTTTCTAGCACAGTAAAACCAGGTAACTCCTAGGAGTGTAATGTTACAGCTTTTGCAGTAGCAAAAAAAATGTGGGTGTTCATTTGGCATCTGTGCCCCTTCACTGGGCTGATATTTTACAATGTCCAGTCGGGCTCAGTGACGCACGCCTGTAATGTCAGTACTTTAGAAGGCTAAGGTGGGCAGATGGCTTGAGTTCAGGAGTTCAAAGCTAGCCTGGACAACATGAAAAGACCCCATCTCTAAAAAAAAAAAAATACAAAAATTAGCCAGACGTTATCATGTACACCTGTAGTCCCAGCTAATCTGGAGGCGGAGGTGGGTGCATCACTTGAGCCCGGAAGGTTGAGGCTGTAGTGAGCCAAGACAATGTTACTGCACTCCAGCCTGGGCAACAGAATGAGACCCTGTCTCAAAAAAAAGAAAAAAAGAAAAAAAAAAAAGTCCAATCCATGTAGTCTGACAAAGAAATCCACAAGTGTAGTCCAATCAAATAGGCAAACATCTGTACAAATTGTGACCCAGGGCTCTCAACTAAAAGTAATATTAGTCCTGAATCCTGACAGAGGGATTCATTTATCATGGCGTAAGCCTAAAAAGCTTTCTGAGGCAGTTGGGAACCAGGCTCTAGCCCTAGTCCTCCTTAAGTTTGAATGAGACAAAATCTGTCTAGAGGGACACTTTGGAGCTTGAACTCAGCCCCAGAAGACAGCAACAAAGGCTGGTGCAGAATATATCTGGGATGGTTAATTGTGTGTGTTCATTTGACTGGGCTAGGGATGCCCAGATAGCTGGTAGAACATTTCTGGGCATATCTGTGAGAGTGTTTCCAGAAGAGACTGGCATTTGGATCTTTAGACTGAGTAAAGAAGATCTTCCTTACCAACACAAGTGGGCATCATCCCATCCATTGAGGGCCCAAGTATGACAGAAAGGTAACTTCGCTCTCTGCTCGAGCTGGGATATCCATCTTCTCCTGCTCCCATTGAGGGCCCAAGTATGACAGAAAGGTAACTTCGCTCTCTGCTCGAGCTGGGATATCCATCTTCTCCTGCTCTCAGATGTTGGTGCTCCTGGTTCTCAGGCCTTCAGACTTGAACCAAGATTTATACTATTTGCTCACCTGATCCTTATCCTTTCAGGTTTTGACACAAACTACAAATGACACCACTGATTTTCTTGGGCCTCCAGTTTGTAGATGGCAGATTATTGGACTTCATAGCCTCCATTATCTCAGGAGCCAATCTTTCATAATAATCGATCTTTCTCTCTCTCTGAATAAATGATATTTTGCATCTTCAAAACATACATTAAATGATCATAGAGTCCTTAAATTGGAAAAATTTAGTAAACCATCCAGTGACAAATATTACTTTTCTCTAAATCTTTCTTCATAACATCAGGATCTGTTAATACTCTCTATATATAGTATATATATAGTATACAGTATATATATTGTGTATATATATATACTATATAGCATGTGTGTGTGTGTGTGCATGTGTGTGTATATATATATATATATATATGGGGGGGGGTTCTGTTTCTCTGAAAAACCTTGACTAATACAAGCTCTTTATGTCTCTGTTTTTACTGTTATGGATTAAAAATAATATTAATAAAATAAAAAGATTGGGGCTGGGCACAGTGGCTCACGCCTATAATCTTAGCACTTTGGGAGGCCAAGGCGGGCAGATTGCTTGAGCCCAGGAGTTAGAAATCAGTCTGGAGACCATGGCGAAATCTCATCTCTACAAAAAATACCAAAAAGTTAGCCGGGCTTGGTGGCACATGCCTGTAGTTCCAGCCACTCAAAAGGCTGAGGTGGGAGGATCACCCAAGCCTGGGAGTTTGAGGCTGCAGTGAACCATGATTGTGCCACTGCACTCCAGCCTGGGTGACAGAGTGAGACCCTTTCTCAAAAAGAAAAATAATTGGGTTATTTTGAGGCCTCTTGCTTCCACATTCCATGTTACGTTGGAGTATATATTGCCTAAAAGTAGTATTGCACCCTTTAAGTATTCTCAGGTTGAAGGAGTAAAGATAAGGTCACCATACGGTGACTTCAATAAATATTTTGAATGAATGGATGCTCAACTACTCATAAGAGAAACCTCTACTGTAGATTTTTTGGGGAAAAAAATTATTTGAAGATACTTTAACCAAATCAAAGATTAATGAAAGTTGGTATAGCAAGAAAGGGAAAATTGTAGTTCAAAAGGATAAGATCTATTCTTACTCAGTTTGCACCCCAACTTCAGGAATCTCTTTGAATTATGTATTTCCAGATAGATCTTGAGGTCTCGGGACAAAGTTTGACCTTGTGTCATTTTAATTAACTAGTCATATTCCTTTCTCCCTTTCTCAGTATAAGGGTATGTGTTTCTTGAACCAGTCTCCACCCAACAAATCAGATGGAATGTCTTGACTTGTTTGATGGCTATTTAAAACAATAACTACTGTTGTTCTTCCAGGACTTGCTAACAATGGCTAAGTTTTCACTTGATTGGAGCACTATGCCAGAAGAAATGCTTAACAAAAAGTCTTTTTTTCCCTTTATAAAAGCAGAATTACACAGAACAACATAATGGACACTTTTATGGCTGAGCAATTTGAATAATGATATTTTGCATCTTCAAAACTTATTTTAAATCATCATAGAGTCTTTCAATTTGGAAAATTTAGTAAACCATCCAGGGACAAATATTACCTTTCACTAGATCTTTCTTCACAGCATCAGGATCTGTTAATACTTTTGGGTTAAGTAGAATTTAAAATACATGCAGTATGATCTTGACAATATGACCTTGAGCATGTAAAAATACATGAGAAAAAGACTACAAAGAAATATATCAAAATGTGTGAAGCAATTATTTCTAGATATTGGAAATCTGGGAGATTTGAGGGTTTTTTCCCCCACTTTTCTGTGTTTTCAAATGACCATTTTTTATAATCATTAAAGATAAATGTTATTTATACAAAAACCAGAACATACAATTTATATATATCCATAATATTAACTAAGTGAAGAAGAAATGTATAAAGAGAAAAATAGATGGAAGGAAGAATACTAGAATTTAATGGTTCCTGAGTGATTTAATGTCTGCTTTCTGGCTTTTTGTATTTTCCAAATTTTCTGTGATTAGCAGAGCATATATTAATTTTTAATGTAAAAAGCACTCTCTTTCAAAAATAACCACCCAGTTCCAATAATAAGCAAGAATATTGGAAGGAAGTTCACTGTGTCCGAGCATTAGGAATGACTTTATGGGAGACAGAACTTTTGCTGGGCTTGAAGTATGAGCAGGTGTAACTGGGCAAAGAGGAAGGAGTAGAGCACTCCTGCCCACAGGGTGGAGGTAGAATTTCTGACTGGAGCAGAAAGCTCATTCAGAGAAGTGAAGGAGGGTAAGCATAAAGTTTGGCTCCACTCAGCTGGGGAGGGCTATGGGTCTCCAATGAGATACCTTGAGTTTATTCAGCAAACAAAGCATTGTCTGTTTATGCCATAAATGCTAAAGCATCCCAGGAGATTATTTGCAATTACGTTCAGGTAGTTTTTTCCATCCCCTATTGGCTTAGTTCCATAGTCAAGAAGACGTCCACTGGGACCATTCTGTTTCACTTTGTGACCTGTATCCCTCCTTCTGCTGCCTTCTCTTTAACATTCTTCCCCTCTGCATAAAGCCCTTTGACTTCTTGGCTCCATTCAGGAATCCCCACTCTCCCCCTAACCCTGCAGTAAGTTTCTTACTCTACAAAATCATCCTGTGGTTCTTTCTGGCATCCACCCCCATCCAACAATATTGCTCTTCCCTTAATGTTGTTGATGGCAGATAGGAAATTACTCGGTTATAGTAATTCATAATAAAGGGTAACTTATTTCTAAGTTTAACATTTATTTTCAAGAGATATTCCCATTTTAAAAGAGGTGCTTGTTAACCCATTCTACTTAGTACAATGGAGGGAAGGAAGGAGGTAAATTTTTTGAGCTACATGCCTTATCCTCAAACTAATAAAGACACCAGTTAAACCTCCCAGAGCCAACAACTTTGGAGAAGTTGTCAATCCCTTTAAATCCCCATAAATTCAAGAGTGAGAGCTGCGGGAGGTAGGATACAAGTGAGCCTCCAGGGCAGGTCAGTGCCAGGGAGGGCTGATGCCAACCCGCGATATTCTCCTCTACTGACACAGTTGGTCACAGCAGGTGAGTGAAATGCCTGCAGTCTCAGGGACCCAGGCAGAGCCAAGACTTCCTTTGACCCCTGGAGTGGGGACACATACTTTCCTGCTTACCCTACCACCCACCTGTTCAGTGTGTGCTTGACTTGACCCCATGCCTGGAGCAGGGAAAAAAGAGGAGGAAGAGGAGATATGCGTGGGACAGCACTCTGTGAGCTGGAGGGGTGGCAGGGTGATATGCAGAACCGATGCAAGGGCTGGTTATTATTAGTGCCCTTGGTAAACAGGATAGCTGCTTACACAGGGATGAAATCAGCTGTTTTTGTACTGAGACGAGTTCCAACAATGACTGCCTCCACTCTCTTCCCAACTTAATCTGACTTCCTTTGAAACTTGGAAACTGTTAACCCTATTTCTACTTTCCCCATCTTCAGTCTACTTTCTGCAACCAGGTATACAATAATAATGATAATAACTGTTGGAACTAACCATTCCAGGAACAATTCTAAGACATCATATATGTAAACTTTATTTTCCTTACAACCAGCCTCTGATGGAGGTGCTGTTGTAGTCACTGTTTCACAGATGAGGGCCCTAAAGCCCAAAGAGTTGAAATCACTTGTCTAAGATGATTAGACAAGTGATTGCCAGCTGATAAGTGGCAGGACTGGGATTTAAACCTGTATACTATTCCTACACACTTTGATGTACATTTTTTAGACTCATTAAGCTTTGCTTTTATCATGTGTGTAAAGAATCCTGAATCCATAATTCACACTGAACAGGTCCACACTCTTCAATCCAGAAGTAAAGTGCTTTTACACCCTGACCTCATTCTACCTATCTTACATATACAACTTGATCTCCGATCCCTTTGACACAGGAAATCACACCCAGGCCAAATGATCTAGTCAATATCCTCTGAACTCCGAACTTGCATATACACTCAATATCCCTGCACATTCAGCCTTTGTCACCTACCCCTTTTCCTCCTCACCTCCGGCTCATTGGAATACCGGACTTTCCCATACTGTCTCTGTGTCTGGGACAAAACTCAACAAAATACTTGCAAACTGAATCCAGCAGCACATCAAAAAGCTGATACACCACAATCAAGTAGGCTTTATCCCTGGGATGCAAGGTTGGTTCAATATACTCAAATCAATAAATGTGATTCATCACGTAAACAGAACTAAAGACAAAAACCACATGATTATCTCAATAGATGCAGAAAAGACTTTTGATAAAATTCAACATACCTTCATGTTAAAAACCCTCAATAAGCTAAGTATTGAAGGAATATACCTCAAAATAATATGAGCCATCTATGACAGACCCACAGCCAACATCATACTGAACAGGAAAAAGCTGGAAGCCTTCTCCTTAAAACTGGTACAAGACAAGGATGCCCTCTTTCCCCACTCCTATCCAACATAGTATTGGAAATCCTTACCAGAGCAATCAGGCAAGAGAAAGAAATAAAGGGCATCCAAATAGAGAGGAAGTCAAACTATCTCTGTTTGCAGATGACATGATCCTGTATCTAGAAAACCTCATAATCTCAGCCCAAAAGCTCCTTCAGCTGACAAACAACTTCAGCAAAGTTTCAGGATACAAAATTAATGTACAAAATATTGCTAGCATTCCTATACACCAACAAAAGCCAAGCTGAGAGACAAATCAGGAATGGAATCTCATTCGCAATTGCCACAAAAAGAATAAAATACCTAGGAATACAGCTAACCAGGGAGGTGAAATATCTCTACAATGAGAATTACAAAACACTCTTCAGAGAAATCAGACATGACACAAACAAATGGAAAAGCATTTCATGTTCATGGATAAGATGAATCAATATCATTAAAATGGCCATGCTGCCCAAAGCAATTTACAGATTCATTGTGTTATTCCTATCAAACTACTAATAACATCCTTCGTAGAACTAGAAAATACTATTTTAAAATTCATATGGAACCAAAGAAAAGCCCAAATGGCCAAGGCAATCCTCAGAACAAAAGCTGGAAGAACAAAAGAACAAAGCTGGAAGCATCACATTACCTGACTTCAAACTATACTACAGGGTTATAGTAACCAAAGCAGCATAATCCTGGTACAAAAACAGACACATAGACCAATGGAACAGAATAGAGAACTCAGAAATAAGGCCGCACACCTACAACCATCTGATCTTAGGCAAAGCTGACAAAAACAAGCAATGGGGAAAGGACTCCCTATTCAATAAATGGTACTGGGATAACTGGCTAGTCATATGCAGAAGATTGAAACTGGACCCCTTCCTTATACTATACACAAAAATCAACTCAAGATAGATTAAAGGCCAGGTGCGGTGGCTCACACCTGTAATCCCAGCACTTTGGTAGGCCCAGGCGGGCGGATCACCTGAGGTCAGGAGTTTGAGACCAGCCTGGCCAACATGGCAAAATCCCGTCTCTATTAAAAATATGAAAAATTAGCTGAGAGTGTTGGCAGGCACCTATAATCCCAGCTACTTGGGAGGCTGAGACAGAAGAATTGCTTGATGCTGGGGGCAGAGGTTGCAGTGAGCTGAGATCACGCCATTGCACTCCAGCCTGTGCAAAAGACCAAGACTCTGTCTAAAAAAAAAAAAAAAAAAACAAAACTATATTAAAGACTTAAATGTAAAACCCAAATTTATAAAAGCCCTGGAAGACAATCTATGTAATACCATTCAAGACATAGGAACAGGCAAAAGTTTCAAGGTGAAGACTCAGAAAGCAATTGCAACAAAAGTAAAAATTAACAAATCAGATCTAATTAAACTTAAGAGCTTCTGTACAGCAAAAGAAACTATCAACAGATTAAACAGACACCCTACAGAATGGGATCAAATATTTGCAAACCATGCATCTGACAAAGTTCTAATACCCAAAAACTATAAGGAACTTAAACAAATTTACAAGAGAGAAAAACAACTCCATTAAAAAGTAGGCAAAGGACATGAACAGTTTTCGAAAAAAGACATTCATGTGGTCAACAAACATGAAGAAAAAGCTCAACATCACTGATTACCAGAGAAATGTAAATCAAAACCATGATGAGATACCATCTACCACCAGTTAGAATGACTATTATTAAAAAGTCAAAAAAACTACAGATGCTGGAGAGGTTGCGGAGAAAAGGGAATGCTTATACACTGTTGATGGGAATGTAAATTAGCTCAGTCACTGTGGAAAGCAGTGTGGCGATTTCTCAAAGAGCTAAAAACAGAAGCACCATTCGACCCAGCAATCCCATTACTGTGTATTTACCCAAAGGAATATAAATAGTTCTACCATAAAGACACATGCATGTGTATGTTCACTGCAGCAGGATTCATAGTAGCAAAGATATGGGTTTAACGTAAATTCCCATCAATGGTGGAATGGATAAAGAAAATGCAGTACTGGTCGGGCGCAGTGGCTCACGCCTGTAATCCCAGCACTTTGGGAAGCCGAGGCAGGTGGATCACCTGAGGTCAGGAGTTCGAGACCAGCCTTGTCAACATGGTGAAACCTTGTCTCTACTAAAAATACAAAAAATTAGCCAGGCAGGGTGGTGGGCGCCTGTAATTCCAGCTACTCGGGAGGCTGAGGCAAGAGAAGGAGAATCTCTTGAACCCAGGAGTCGGAAGTTGCAGTAAGCCAAGATCGCACCAATGCACTCCGGACTGGGCAACAAGAGTGAAATTCCATCTCAAAAAAAGAAAGAAAGAAAATGCGGTGCATATACACCATAGACATGTACGGCATGGTCCCAAACCATGATCCTGGTACAAAAACAGACACATGAACCAATGGAACAGAATAGAGAGAGCCGAGAAATAAGGCTGCATGCCTGCAACCATCTAATCTTCCACAAAGCTGACAAAAACAAGCAATGGAGAAAGAACTCCTTGTTCAATAAATGATGCTGGGATAACCAGCTAGCCATAGGCAGAAGATTAAAATTAGACTCCTTCCTCACACCATACACAAAAATCAACTCAAGATAGATTAAAGACTTAAATATGAAACCCTTTACAGAGGTTAAATCTTTAAGATATTCTGGAAAATAGGTTAATAAAACCTCCAGACTTTGATGGAACTATTTCCACCCCCTACAAAAACCTTTATTTGCCTGTCAACAACATCTGTCCAATCATTTTGGTTTCTGGCTTCTTCCACTAATGTCTCACTGTAACCGCCATTACCAGCCCCTCTGCCTGGGTGTCTGGGTGTCTCCTGGTTCAGTGAGTCTCAAACTTGAATATGCATGTGGATCACTTGGAGATTATGATTTAGGACTTCTAAGTCAGGCCCGAGTGTCTGCATTTCAAACAAGCGGCCAGGTGATGCCAATGCTGTTAGTTCATGGACCAAACTTTGAGCAAACTTAACATAATGCCTAACTTGGCATAACAGATGCCAGCTCTTTTTCCTTCTGCCAGGTGATACACAATTATGAGGCTTCCCCAAGACAGGTCCCCTCCTGATCACCCAATACACCTATGGAAACCCTCTCACTTGCAAAAAATCTGCAATCCCAATTGCACTTCATGCCTTCTCCTTCTGCTTGCTCACATCTTCCCCTCATGTCATCTCCCTCCCTCCTTCTTCTCCCTCTCTCTCTGACCCATACCGGCTTCAGTGGAGTAACCTTCACTACAGTTCTTGTCATTGTGCTCCCTGTTAAATAACTGTAGCATGTGTTTCTTGCTACCCAGAGATTCTGTAATTACAATAATAATGTCTACACACAATTTCTAGCCAGTCTGAAGACTGCACACTGTTGTGGGATGTATGTATCACAATAGGGGGAAACGTGGGAAAAGAATCAGAAAAAAGCTTGGAAGAACATTCTGTACTTTATGTTTTATTTACAAAGGCCCTTAATTATTTATTATGAGCATCATTATTCTTCCCTATAATCACAAGAGAAAAGAAAGCATATTACTGAAGTTGAGGGATGTTAGCAGAGCCCCGGGGAAGCCTCCAAGGGCCCCCACACAGCAGGAACAGGAGGAGTGTCCCACTGACGAAGACTGAGAGCTCAAGGCTGCATCCAATGTTCCCACCACCTTCAGGTGGGCTGCCCACGCCTGGCAGCCAGCAAGGCCACCTCAGGGTTTCCCCTTCATCACCATCCAGCACTGTGACTCTGAAACTTTTCAATTTCATGGAACCTTTCGAAAATCTGAATCTGAGGAAAGGGAAGGTCCCTGTGCACACAATCACGCAAGAAAACACAGACTCCTTAAAAGTTGAGGGTTCACAGTTTTCCCAAGGGCATGAAAAACGGACCCTAGACTTAAAACTATCCACACAATAGAAGCATGAAAGAGCCATGCTCAAGAAATTGTCTAGAAATGAGAGGTGCAGAGGACATTTGGTGTAAAGTTAGAAGGTCTGGATTCACACCCCAGATCTGCCATTGCTAGGACATGAATTTGGGCACCTTGCTTAACCTCTCTGAAGTAGTGATACCTACCTTGTGGGCTTGCACCAAGGATTAAATGCAGTAAAGTACATGAAGGTACCTGCCAGGAAGCAGACATGTAATCGAGAGTAGAGGAACGTATCACTCTGATTTGGGATGCAGCAGGGACTTCTAAAAGTGGCAATTCTTACTCAGAATAAGAGATGTCTATGTGTTTTAATCCAAATTAAGAGGAGCCTTGTCCTCTTTGCCCATTTATTCAATGCCTGCTGGCCACTTGACGGCAGGGTCACTGCCCCACTCAGCAAGGTCACTGCCTCACTCAACAGGGTCTGGGTGAGCTGGGGCAGAGCAGTACACCTTCCACAATATGCCAGAAAAAAAACACACTTGTGGTTACACTGACCTCTGGAGCCTCAAAAAACTGAAGAAGCTCAGAGAGATTTGCTTAAAAGCACTATTTGAAGTCCTTGGTAAAAAACGCAACCTAAGGACAATTGTATTTCTACATTGAAAGGCTTTTAAAAATACCTCAAATTGGAAGGTCAAAGCTTCAAAGAGCATAATGACTGGCTGTTTATCTCCATTACCCCCTGCTTCTGGTGCCTCTGTGAACATGTTCTGACCTCAAACTGTGAGTGGAAATGCAGGAAGGATGCTGTCTGTGCATTAGTGAGAGCCTTGAAACTTGCCTAGAGCACTTCTGAAACTCTGCCAAGATGAAATAAATAGCATATAGCCTCCCTTCAAATCTCAACTTGAAAATTACACTGGCCAGGCGCAGTGGCTCACGCCTGTAATCCTAGCACTTTGGGAGGCCAAGGCAGGTGGATCTCGAGGTCAGGAGTTTCAGACCAGCCTAGCCAATATGGTGAAACCCTGTCTCTACTAAAAATACAAAAAGTAGCCAGGCATGGTGATGCACGCCTGTAGTCCCAGCTACTCAGGAGGCTGAGGGAGGAGAATCGCTTGAACCCAGAAGGCAGAGGTTGCAGTGAGCCGAGATTGCGCCACTGCACTCCAGCCTGGCAACAGAGCAAGACTCCATCTCAAAAAAAAAAAAAAAAAAAGGAAGAAAGAAAAAAAAAAGTGACACTGTACATCTTTGAATTAAAAGATTTCAAAATATTTTAAAGCATTTGACAGGTTTTACTAGAAGGAGAAGTTGTGATGATTACACGAGAAAAAGTTATTTTCAGACATCATAGATCTAAGTGTGAAAACAAAACTAATCAGGCTTCTGAAAGAATACAGAAGAGAGATTTTTATCACTATCTGAGTCTGTTTGTTCTGCTATAACAAAATGCCATGGACTGGGTAATTTATGAGAACTGACATTTATTTCTCACAGTTTTAGAGGCTGAGAGTCCAAGATCAATGTACCAGTAGCTTTGATGTCAAGTAAGGGCCTAGTCTCTGCTGCCAAGCTGGGGCCCTGTTGCTGATCGAATGGAGGAGATAAATGCTGTATCCTCACATGGCAGAGGGACAGAAAGGAAAGAGGTGCAAACTCCCTCTGTCAAGTCCTTTTATAAGGACACCTAATCCCATTCATGAACGCAGAGCCCTCATGACTCAACTGCCTCCAAAAGACCACACTTACTAATACCGTTGCATTGGGAATTAAGTTTCAACATGAATTTTGAAGGAACAAAAACCCTTCATTGCAATGGTCATTGCAAGGTCATAGCAATGACCTTGGGGTAAGCAAAAGTTTCTTAAACAGACCACGAAAAAAGCTAACCATAAAAGAAAAAAATTGATAAACATTTTTTTTTAGTGTGAAGAACCTTCTGTCCATCAAAAGACACCATTAAGAGAGTTAAGGCTGGGTGAGGTGGTTCATGCCTCTAATCCCAGCACTCTGGGAGGCTGGGGCGGGTGGATCACTTGAGGTCAGGAGTTTGAGACCAGCCTGGCCAACATGGCGAAAACCCATCTCTACTGAAAATACAAAAAATTAGACGGGAGTGGTGGCATGTGTCTGTAATCCCATTTACTCAGAAAGCTAAGGCAGGAGAATTGCTTGAACCTGCAAGACGAAGGTTGTAGTGAGCTGAGATCATGCCACTGCACTCCAAACTGGTAGAAAAGATATTTGCAATACACATATCTAATAAATAAATGTTATGAAAGACTCCTTTAAATTGTTTTAACAGATAAAAACAAAATTTTAAATGTCCAAAAGACTGGAACGGGGTGGGGCATGGTGGCTTATGCCTGTAATCCCAGCATTTTGTGAGGCCAAGGCGGGCAGATCACCTGAGGTCAGGAGTTCGAGTCCACCCTGGCCAACATGGTGAAACCCTGTCTCTACTAAATATACAAAAATTAGCTGGGCATGGTGACATACATCTGCAATCCCAGCTGCTCGGGAGGCTGAGGCAAGGAGAATTGCTTCAGGTGGAGGTGGAGGTTGCAGTGAGCTGAGAGCACACCACTGCACTCCAGCCTGGGCAACAGAGTAAGATTCAGTCTCAAAAAAAAAGACTTGAACGTGCACTTCACAAAAGACAATATCCAAATGGTCAATGTGTGCATGAAGAGAGTTGCTCAATACCATCAGTCATCGGGGAAATGAAAGTTAAATCACAGTGAGATACCACTACTCACCCACCAGAATGGCTACAGTGAAGAAGACTGACAGCACCAAGAGTGGGAGAGAATGCAGACAACTGGAGCCCCCGTATGCTCCTGGTGGGAATGTAAATTTGTTTGAACATCTTTATGTGTGATCCCTGTGAAGGTGGAGAGTGCTGAAAGAGAAGAAGACACCTGATAGTAGGTGTTATGGATGGAATGTTTTGTCTTCCCCAAATTTATATGTTGAAACCTAATGCCCAATGTGATGGTATTAGGAAGTTGGGCCTTTGGGAGATGATTAGGTCAAGAGAGTGGAGCACCCATGAATGGAGTTAGTACCCTTATAAGAAAAGACCCAAGAGAGATGATTTGTCTCTTGGTCCTGTGAGGATACAACCAGAAGACAGCTATCTGCAAATCTGGAAGAGGGCCCTCATCAGACACTGAATCAGCTGATCTGGGACTTCCCAGCCCCCAGTACTGTGAAAAAATAAATGTTCATTGTTAAGTCACCCAATCTATAGTATTCTATTATGGCAGCCTGAAATGACCAGGATAGTAGGGAGTATTTTTTTAAGTGAGCCATGGTTGCGGAGGTGAATATCAAGTCTCTCTTACACTTGAGCTCACTTGAAACCATCCTTAGCTACTGGTTGGTGCACTTAGAGATGTCAGCTTGTCTTTGTTTAGTCCTTCTCTCCCTGTTGTATGTTTTTTTTCTTCCTTTCTCTTGAGTTTAGATCTCTGGGTTTGGAGCCATTGATCTGCTTCAGTCGCACCCCCTCCACCAACTCTTCCAACTTCCAACAATTTTTTTTTTTTTTACTTTTGGGGGGATAAACAAAGAAATAGACAAGCAGGGGATTGGATTTACTTCCCATTGCTGCAAAATGCATGCCTAAGCAGCCCCTTCACATATTGATATGAGTTCTTTGTCAAAAGATACTTAGGATTACTACAGACTGAAATGTAGTCTTTTAGTGTAATTTTTCTTTCTTAAACATGATTGCTCATGGTTATCATCTTATTTAGTATGTCCTTGGTCCGTCTTCATGCCCATCATTTGGTCATTTTATTGTGCTTCTAAGTGCCTGATTTCTCCTTCCATTCCTGACACCCAGCCCTCCTGCTGGGGCCTTTACAACCTACCAGTAATCACAGTTCCATGAATTCTTCATTCAGCCAATGGTATCATTTGCCAAGGACAATTTGAGAATATTGGATCACAGCCTCTTTTCACAGCCTATGAACATGTTCTGTGCTTGGAGTTAGAGACACAGTTTTTGAAAGTACATTTTTTTTTTTTTTTGAGACAGACTCTTGCTGTCACCCAGGCTGGAGTACAGTGGCACCATCTCAGCTCACTGCAAGCTCTGCCTCCCAGGTTCACACCATTCTCCTGCCTCAGCCTCCTGAGTAGCTGGGACCATAGGCACCCGCCACCACACCCAGCTAATTTTTTGTATTTTTAGTAGAGACGGGGTTTCACTATGCTAGCCAGGATGGTCTCAATCTCCTGACCTTGTGATCCACCCGCCTCAGCCTCTCAAAGTGCTGGAATTACAGGTGTGAGCCACCGCACCCTGCCAAAAGTAAATTTTTAAATACAGGCTAATCGGCTGGGTGCAGTGACTCATGCCTGTAATCCCAGCACTTTGGGAGGCCAAAGTGGGTGGATCACCTGAGGTCAGGAGTTCGAGACCAGCCTGGCCAACATGGTGAAATCCCATCTCCACTAAAAATACGAAAATTAGCTGGGCATGTTGGCATGCACCTGCAATCCCAGCTACCCGGGAGGCTGAGGCAGAAGAATCACTTGAACCCGGGAGGTGGAGTTTGCAGTGAGCCGAGATTGTACCACTGCACTCCAGCCTAGGTGACAGACTGAGACTTTGTCTCAAAAAAGTAATTAATTAATTAATTTAAAAAAATAAATAAAGGCTAATCTCAATTTTTTCTAGATTTAGTACATAATACACTAAAGTTCATGTGGATTATTTTCCTGAGCAGAGCCTGACATTGAGACTCTTAAATACTTCCATGTATCTAATTCAAGCAATTTCAGGAAGGATAGATTTGTATGCAAGACCATTTATAGGAAATATATCAGTAATTTTTAAGTCTCCTAAACTCTGCTCATCTCCATCAACAGTTGGAACTTGCAGTGCCAAGTGGAAGTTTCCTGTTTTCCTTTGTTCTAACCAGAATTATATGGATGAGCTCTACCCTTGTGGCAGACACCATTTATCATTTTGGTATTCATTTCCCCCTACCACCACCCTATTCCGCCTCTGAATGCACCACCCTGTTTTTTCTCCAGGGAATACCAGACAGTGCATCTCTGCCTGGCACAGCAATCTCATTCCCCCGGCCTGTGATGGATCTAGGGATGGCATGTGCCCCAGTTCTGCCACGGAGATGTATGCAGAATCTGCCAGGTAGAGCCTCAGAGAAGTGGCTGCTTTCTTGATGGGAAGAAACAAGTCTGCTTGTCATGGCCCCTTGCTCTTTTACCTTTACTTTTCTCTTGTCCTCCTTCTTACTTTCTGGACCACAAATGTGATACTAGAGCTATAGTAATCACCATGTGCCCAAAAGGGAGCAATCAAGAGAAATGCAAAGACATCAGCCCTAATGTTGTTGAGCTGTTCAATCAGCAGGTAACATCCCATCTCTGGACTTTTTGGGTGAGAAAAATTAACCTCTAATAGTTTAAGCCTCTCTACTTGGTTTGCTGTTACTTGCAGCAAAAAGCATTCCTAGCAGATGGCTCCATTATTATCATGAGGTCAAGGGAACCTAATATGTATTAAGCAGCTTCCATGTATCAAGGATTGAGCTGTTTTGCATATGCTAGCTCCTTGGCTCCTCAGACAGCCTTATGAAGTAGCTCTTAGCATCTCTGCTCATAGATTAGGGCACTGAGTTGAAAGAGATTAAGGAAAAGATAGACCAAGATGAAACTCAGGCCTATCTGACTCTACTACTCAAGTTCTTCCTATCCCACCATACTGTTGGGTAGGGCAGATGGCAGCTTGCCCTATTTTGGCTAAAATTTGAGCCTTTGGATAGTGAAGTAGGAGCATTTGGTTGTTTGGGTTTTTTTTATTATTATTATTTCAGACAATGATAAATACCATGAACAAATTAAAAAGAATTACAGATAGTAACTAGAGAATGACCCTAGTGACTACAGATTGGAAGTCAGAAAAACTTCTTTGAGGAGGAAATAATTGAGCAGAGTCCTGAATAATAAGGATGAACCAACCACACAAAGATCTGACAGAGAGTATTCCAGGCTGGGAACAGCATGTGCAAATGCCCTGAGGTGCAAGAAAGTCTCAAGTACGGCAGTGAGTTGGGTATAATAAGCCAGGAAATAAGACATAAAGTCAGAAAGGCAGGAATGTGTAGGGTCTTGTGAGCTGTAGAGGAAAGTTTGGAAGGCATTGGAGGGTTTTACTCAGGCAGGTGACTTAATCTGATTTACCTTTTAAAAAGACCACTTTACATCTGTGTAAAGAATGAACTGTACAGAGGTTAAAAGTGGAGGCAGAGAGACCAGTTGGGAGGCTACTGCAGTAATCCAGGCAAAAGAAGATGGTCGCTCAGACCAGGGTGGTAAGCAGCAGAAAAAGTGGTGGGATAGGGGTAAGTTGTGAAGACAGAACTAACAGGGCTTGATTTTGATTCATTGTGGGGGTTAAGAGAAACAGGAGTCAAAATCATTCCTGACCAGCTGGTGGGCTGGCAGCTCCATTTACTAGGATAGAGAGGACTAAAGTGGATCATTTGGGGGAGGGCCTGGTGGAAGGGGGTAGGACTTGGGAATTAAGAGTTCCCTTTAGAACCTGCTGTGTTTGAGATGCTTATGAAACATCCCATGGAGATGCTGAGTGGGCAGTTAAATGAGGTAACAACAATTCATTGGGCACCTGCTATACGCAAGGCTCCTCAAAAGTGTTACTATGCTTCACACTCAGCTTTATGAAATAATTGGGTATTAGTACTGTCACCAACCCCAGAAATCCAGATAAGGAAAAAGTCAACTTACCCAATGGCTAAGTTACCTGCCTGAGATCCCATCTCAGGTAGATGGCAGCCAGGACATGGAACTCAGGGTTTGAGATTCCAAAACCTATGGTTTTCCCTAGTCCCACCCAGTAAAACAGTACCCGGGAGAGCTTTCAAAATTCTTTCTGAGGATATTGTGGAAATTTGAGGCAGATGCAGAGCCTGCTTTGTGGGGATGGGGCTTCCTTAGGCCAGGACACAAAGCTTCTGTAGGGATCACTCCCTGGGCAACCTCAATCCCTTCTCAAAGAGAAGAGGAAGAGATATTTTATGGACTAATGAGATTTTTACCTTCTGTTTAAGTTTATTAAATCCGAAAAGCTTTCAATTTTAGAGCAAAGATGGATTCTCTCTCATCACCTCTTCTAGGGATTTTTTTTTTTTTTTAATTTGACATTTCCTGACCATATAGAAGATATTCTCAAATGCTCTTGTGAAGGGGAGAGAGAGAACTGTTCACTTTCTAGGCTGGAAAAAGAGCAGCTGCCAACACGAGTGCATTAAGGTGCCTGCCCATGGTTATTTAACCTGTGGCAATTTCTTTAAAAACTCCTGGAAACGTGTGGTGAGAAATGGCGAAGCCTGTCACTACTCAAACTGAAAATGAACCATGATTCCATCTTCTGAGGGCTGCCAAACATCAATAGTAACAAAATAAAAATGGATGTCAGAGCTGGGAGCCTTGGCTAAGGTGTTTAGAGGGAGGAGAATAAGATACCAAGGAAGAAAGAGGAAGGTTAGACTTCTTGACTTATTGTTTCCTTACATGTGATGGTGCCAGCAAGTACTTGTGATCTTAGGGACTCATAAAAGTATTCTAGAATACACTTTTTATTCCCAGATAGTGCAGCAGATGTCCCAGGAGAATTGGTAAGTATCAAATTGGGCAGCATTCGAAGCTCAGTCTCTAAGGAACATTTTCTTTTTCAAATTCATATGGGGACACAATACACATTTCCATCCTCTGCCTCTCTCTTTCTCCCAGTTTTTCTCCCCAGTAATTCCAAGGAGAAAAATCCTTGATAGAATGCAATGAGTTAATGTTCTGAGCTTGAATAGTGCTTTGATTTGCTTTTCCCTCCCTCAGTCTTGTATTTAGAGTTATATAAAACCTGACATAATCATTTTTGTTCATCAAGCTTTAAATTAAGTGCAATTTATGGATAATTGCCATAATGTTTCTGATTCATTTGTGCTGACATCACCAGAGTGCTGCCCAGTGACCAATCCTGAAGACTTTGGATTGCTTCAAAGACCTTTTCTCCTGCCCTGTTTCCTCAAAAGGAGAGATAAGGAGAAATCCTGACTATTTACTGGATTCCATGCCATATCCTCTTACCCTCCAATGAATTCAAAACCCAGCAACAGTCTAGCAACTTTGCAAATTTTTACTTGCCACAGTTACCTCAACCAACCAAGTAAAACTTGATACTGGAGGATGAGTGAGGAAGGAATAGAGAAGATCCTTGGATTAACTGAGTTCAACCTCCTAAAGTACCCAAGCTTACATGGTTTTTGAATTATTATTTGCAAATCTATAACCCAAAAAGCAACCATAACTATAACTATATTATCCTAAAGCACCCAAGCTTACATGGTTTTTGAATTATTATTTGCAAATCTATAACCCACAAAGCAACCATAACTATATTATCAAGATGGAAGCCCAGCAGTTCCAATACTAAGCAAGTACTTGTGTTTTTTTTAAAAAAGGAGAAGTGGATTATTTGTTTGGTTAATTAGCTGTGGCCTCCTCACCTGCTTAGAATTTTCTCATTGCACTAATTCAATTATCTAAGTGACACCAAGACGATACGGTTCTGCAATGCATTTCCCTTATGCTTCATGCGTATTCTCTCATTTCATTATCGTAACTGTACAGAGGCTAGCTTTCTTATTATCCCTATTTTCTACGTGAGAAAAACAAGGTTCATAGCAGTACTGCAAATTAAGACAGAGACCAAAGTTTAGGCTTTGACATTTAATTCTACATGTGACTCTCCATTACATGGGCTCAGTCAGATAGGGTCTTCAGCTTGTTTGAAAACTCTTTAATGAGAGATGCTTTTACACCACTTTTAAAAATTTCAAGCTAGTATCTTGATAGTTGGTTTCATTCCTTAACAGGTAGAATGCGTGTCTGCAAACTACTAAATTTAAAGATGAAGAGAGAAGGAATACCGTGGGGTTTATCCCACCCAGACACTAGCACAGTTTCCTGCACAAAGAGGGTGATCTGTTGATATTTCGCAAATGAATGAATTTCTGGGTAGTTATTATAAAACATTGTTATTTTACTTTAAAACATAACTAAGATAAAATTATATCCCAATTTCAAAAATATAAATATTAGCATATGGATAAGAAATCTAGAAAAACATACAACAGATTTTTAATATCTGACACATGATTTAAAAAGAACAAAATGAATGAGAATAAAACACATTACAGAGTGTGCAGCGAGTGTAGACAAACATTTTTTTTTTTTCTTTTTTTTTTTTTTTTTTTGTGAGACTGAGTCTCGCTCTGTCTCCCAGGCTGGAGTACAGAGGCACGATCTTGGCTCACTGCAAGCTCCGCCTCCTGGATTCACGTCATTCTCCTCCCTCAGCCTCCCCAGTAGCTGGGACTACAGGCGTCCGCCATCACACCCCGCTAATTTTTTTTGTATTTTTAGTAGAGACGGGGTTTCACCGTGTTAGCCAGGATGGTCTCGATCTCCTGACCTCGTGATCCACCCGCCTCGGCCTCCCAAAGTGATGGGATTACAGGCGTGAGCCATCGCCACTGGCCCAGACTTTTTTTTAAATCCCGGATTTTCCACTGTCCACAGTATGGTTTTGAGCAAGTTACTTAATCCCTTTGCACCTCATTTTTGTCACTTAACAAACAGGAATAATTATAATAGTGTGTACTTCATAGTATTGCTGTACTAATTAAATGAGTAATGGGTATACAGTATCAAGCAATTAGTCTTTTTTTTAGACAGAAGGTCTCTCTCTGTTGCCCAGACACAATCAGAGCTCACCGCATCCTTGAACTCCCAGGCTCAAGTAATCCTCCCAACCTAGCCTCCCAAATAGCCAAGACTACAGGCACACAGCCACTACACCCAGCTAATTATTTTATTTTTTGTACAGACAGGTCTCACTAAGTTGCTCAGGCTGGTCTCAAACTCCTGGCCTCAAATGATCCTCTTGCCTTGGTCTCCCAAAGTGCTGAGATTACAGGCATGAACCACCATGCCTGGCCAGCTATTCTCACTATTGTCATCATGTCATTTCTCCCCAGTTTACATTTCTGTGACCTGAGTATCACTATACCATGACCTACTTTCATTGGCAAATATAATGGAAAGCTGACTACAATTGCAAACATCAGTAGCATTACACACATGAAATGTGAGAACTAGAACTTTGGTTTCTCCATCCCTCTCTCTAAACCCACAAAGGAAGCAGCAAGGGAATTGCTGAGCCTATAGTTATATGGAAGAAGAAAGAAGGCAACTGCCTGCAGCCCATCTGGCATGTGCCAATGGCAGATGGAGAGATGGCACACATGCCTTTTGCTATGGGTCTTGGTCCCAATTTCTTTATTTCATGGCTTATTTATATCTTTGGGTGGGGATAGAAAACCTGTCCACATTCTACCTACCAAGTGCACTCTAGAAATTTCATGTTAAATCATTGTTCACTTGCTTCCAGAGCCAAGTCAAGAGAATGCAGTAAACAATATCTAATTTTGTTATTTTTTGCTTTTTAGTAACCAAGAAGTCAACCAGAGAAATTTTAGCATCGGGACAACAGGCCCCATGGAGGGGTGAGGAGAGAGTGAGGGACTGAAAATTGCAGGATTATAAATCTGCATACTGAACAGTAAGCCATCACTCTCCTAATCAGATCCCAGAATTTCCATAATCAGGTTGACTATACTCCCATGGGAGGTTAGAAGAGTCTTCTCTGGAAAAACTCAATAGACTTAGAGAAAAACATCTTCAAATGTTGACATCAGGGGATTATCCAGTAAAGGACTGTCAACTTCCTGATCCCTGCTAGGAGCCTACCAATCAACAAGGCTCATCCAGGGACATGGAGCTTCCAACTGGAGAATGGACTTCTTCAATAAAATTGGCAATGAAAGATTACCTGGTATTTGGGAAAAGCTTCTAACATGCAAAACACAGATAGAAGCAAATAACAAAAAGGAGTTGGAGGCCAGAAACAATGCTGGAAATAGAAAACTTCTCCAAACAAAAAACAGTAGTAAGAGAAGATATTGCATCTATGAGATAAGAGCAATCACAAAACAAGGAAGAACTCTGGAAAATTATAAAACTGAAAGCCAAACCAAAAAAGCAAATGTCGAGTAAGATTCCAAGAAAGTTCACCAAAAAGCAAATCAGAGAAAACAATATTAAAACTATTAATATTTTTATTTTTGAGACAGGGTCTCACTCTGTCACTTAAGCTGGAGTGCAGTAGCACAATCATGGCTCACTGCAGCCTCAACCTCCCAGGCTTTAGCAATCCTCTCACCTCAGCCTCCCAGGTAACTGGGACTACAAGCATGTACCACCATGCCCAGCTAATTTTTTTTTATTATTTGTAGAGATGAGGTCTCACTATGTTGCCCAGGCTGGTTTCAGTCTCCTGGGCTCAAGTGATCCACCCGCCTCAAACTCCCAAAGTGCTGGGACTACAGGAATAAGCCACTGTGCTCAGCCAACAATATTAAAATTAGAGTATCGGTCTAGGAGGTCTGTGTCAGAAAGCTTAGGTTTGGGTACATATAACAGAAAACCAAAAGTAATAGTGACTTAAATGCACAAGGATTTATTCTCTCTTAAATGGAGATAGGCAAGCTAAGGTTAATATGGCAGCTCCAGAGAGATTGCCTCTATCTTTTTATTCTGCCTTTTTCAGCATGTGGCTTCTATCCTCAAATTCACATCATAGTCTAAAGTATGCTGGAGCTCTGGCCATCGTGTCTGCATTCCAGTATCAGGAAAGAGGAAGCCAGGCAGGACAGAGGGACAACTGCCCAAGTCAGTGCCAAAAGCAATTTTCCAAGAAATCCTATACCAATACCTCTACTTATGTCCTATTGGCCAGAACAGTAATCTGGTTCCCTCTAGCTGCAAAGGAGTCTGGGAAATGTACTCTTTTATCTGGGCAATTTACCACAGCCAACTAATAAGTGTTTTCCTACTAAGGAAGAAAGGGAGGATATAAATATATTTAGGTAGGCAATAGAAGTCTTTATTATAGGGTCCCATTTCTGTTTAATAGGAAGTCTGTGGAGAGTGACTAGAGAAAAGGGATAGGAGGAAACTACTCTAAAATTCATATAAGGAAAATATATTTCCAGATGGATGAACTGCCAAGGATCAAGCATAATGAATGAGAAAGGATCCCACCAAGGCCCATCCTTATAAGATTTCAGATTGTTGGACACAAAGAGAAGATCCAGGCTAAGTTCACAAACAGTGGATCAGGACTAAGGATGGCAAGGGACTCTCAACAGCACCCCTGAGAGCTAGAAGACAGTGGAACAGCACTGTTAAAATTCTCAGGAACATGATTCTCATCCCAGAGTTCTACACCTGGAAAAATGAATAATCAAGTTTATAGAGAATCTCAAATGTTTAAAAATGTTCTTGGGAAGAAACTAAGAAAAAAAGAGAATGTGGAATTTAGGAAACAGGGGAGCCAACATGGGAGGAAGGATGAGGGAATTCACAGTGATACAGGAGGAGGACAGGGAAGTGCTGGGTAGAGAAGGGCGGGGTCCCTAGCAAGGGCTCCACCCTCGGGCTTGTGCCCATGGACCTAAGTGAGAGCAGGCATTCCAGTTTTTGTGCCCAAATGTTGCATTTTCCAAGACCACTGTGACCCGCCATGCCCCCCATCCTGTGTCTATAAAAACCCAAGACGGTAACAGGCATAGACACAAGCAGCTGGACCTCCAGAGGAGCAGAGAAGCAGAAGAGCACACCAACAGGCACCAGCAGACACTTGGAGGCCATCGATGGCAGGCGACATGGAATTCAGTGGCGAGTGGTTGGAGAAGAGTGCGGCTGCTAGGCCACCCGATTCCAAGGAAGACCACCTTCCCACTCCATCCCCCTTTTGGCCTCCCCATCCATCTCACCAAGAACTACTTCCACCAGTAAAGGACAATAAAACTCAATAAAACCTTGCACCCATCCTCCAAACCCACGTGTGATTCAATTTTTCCAGTACACTAGGACAAAAACCCAGGACACAGAAAGCCCTCTGTCCTTGCAATAAGGCAGAGGGTCTAATTGAGCTGATTAACACAAGCTGCCTGTGGACGGCAAAACTGAAAGAGCACACTGTTAACACATGCCCACTGGGGCTTCGGAATTTGTAAACACTCAACCCTAGACACTGCCGTGGAGTTGGAGCCCATGCTTCCCATTACCTACCTGTCTGCACGCTCCCCCTAGGGGCTTGAGCCTGGGGGCACCAAAGAAGAGAGCCACACCCTGTCATATGTTCTGCCAGGGGGATTAAGGAAACTTCCCATTCCAACAGGATGGCAGCTGTTTAGCAGGCCTACGGAGCACCAGTAGGAAAAAATAATGGGTAGATTACTTGAAATTTACACTGTAAAACTAAGGGTTTAAGAAAATTTAACAATAGCTCCAAATAAAACTAAGTCAATTTAAATAAATGAACCAATTACAAGCCAGGGAGCAGAGGCTCACACCTGTAATCCCAATGCTTTGGGGGGCCTGGGCAGGAGGCTTTCTTGAGCCCAGGAGTTTGAGACCAGCCTGGGCAAAATAGTGAGACCTCATCTCTATAAAAAGTTAAAAAATTAGCCAGTTGGCCGGGCACAGTGGCTCACACCTGTAATCCCAGCATTTTGGGAGGCCAAGGTAGGTGGATCATGAGGTCAGGAGTTCAAGACCAGCCTGACCAATATGATGAAACCCGTCTTACTAAAAGTACAAAAATTAGCTGTGTGTGGTTGTGTGCACCTGTAGTCCAAACTACTCTGGAGGTTGAAGCAGGAGAATTGCTTGAACCCAGGAGGTGGAGTTTGCAGTGAGCCAAGATCACACCACTGCACTCCAGCCTGGGCAACAGAGTGAGACTCCATCTCAAAAAAAATAAAATAAAATAGCCAGCTGTCGTGGTGTGCACCCGTAGTCCTAACTACTTGGGAAGATGAAGTGGGAGGATCACTTGAGCGCAGGAATTTAAGATTACGGTGAGGTATGATAACACCACTGCACTCCAACCTGGGTGACAGAGCAAGATCCTGTCTCAAAAAAAAAAAATTTTAAGCAATTACAAAAGCAAATCTTCATCTACCATGATACAAGTTAGATGATAACCTCTAAAACGTTTGAGAAACGATTGAGAAATAGAAGTTTATGCATATTTATAAACACATAGATGCAGACAACAACAACAACAACAAAAAAACAAAAATAGAGAGTGGTTGCCTCAGCAGAAGAGGAAGGGGGAAACCGAAGCAAGGAAATTCTGTTTTTCATATAAGAATTTTAGCACTGTGGTTAAAATAGGTGCATTATCTTTGATATTTTAAAAATCAATTTTTAAATGGTGGCTCATGCCTGTAATCCCAATACTTTAGGAGGCCAAGGCTGGAGGATGGCTTGAGCCCAGGAGTTTTGAGACCAGACTGGGCTATGTAGTGAGACCTTGTCTCCACCAAAAAATTATTTTAAATTAGCCAGACATGGTGAGCATGTAGTCCCAGCTAACTGGAAAGCTGAGGTAGGAGGATTGCTTGAGCCCAGCAGGTCAAGGCTATAGTGAACCATGATCTCACTACTGCACTCCAGCCCGGGTGACAGTGATACTCTGTGTCAAAAATAAAAAATAAAAAATGCATTTTTGAAAAGCGAAAACAATCCTGTTGTTCCTTCACTAAATTATCCAAACTACTTCAGTGACATCTTCCATTGGAATTAGAGAAATAAAACAGTAGGAGAAAAAAATTAATAGATTGATCTGGATTAATCTTATCTTTATCTATGATTCAATACATCTATCAACTAGTCCTGTGAATTCTAGAAATCAAAGTTTCTGTGCTTAAGGTCTATTTTTCTCAATCTCAGCACCTACAAGAAATGACATTTTATCTTAGGAAGGCAGCAGGTACCACACACACACACACACACACACACACACACACAGTATTTCTGTCCATGTTTCACTGATTCAATTTGAAGGCTTTAGAACCAAAGATCCACTGGAATGGTTTACCAAGCACCAGACTGCTAAATACCTGGGTCCTTAGAAATCCAGTTAAACTGTTGATTTAAAAAAAAAATTTAACACAAAATGCATTAATGAGATAAATTGTAGAGTGAAGGAATCTGTCAAACTGAATCAAGGAAGGAGACAGCTAACATAATATTTCTCCCAAGATAAGTATTATTTGAAAACTCCTGTGTAAGTTTGTCACTAAGAAATCCAGCTACTCAAAAAAGCATTTTACTGGGCTGACAAAGACAGGACAGCGCGTATGCACTGTTATTTTACATGTGTCAAAGTACCCAGGTGTTCCCTTTCATTCTTTCTCTGAAAGAGGAGTTGATTGAAGAGCCTCAATAAGCTTCCCTCTCCTTTAGATAGCAACTGAAAGGCAGTTAATGGGCCTTTAAAGTGTAGATAACAGGTGAGCAAAACAAGAGCTAAATCAAGCCTTCCTCCTACGTTCTGCTGCTCAGCTGTGTTCAGTGCTGTCCCTCAGTCAAGAGAAAGAGCAGGGTGAATTCAATTCTGCCATAACTGAGCTCCATGCCCATTCCCTCTTTGCTTCCTTGTGATTTGACCTCTAGTGAAATGTCATTTTATTTT
>NC_045441.1:21348988-21536920 GCF_002776525.5 Piliocolobus tephrosceles | reverse complement strand
CTTTGCTTCCTTGTGATTTGACCTCTAGTGAAATGTCATTTTATTTTACAGATGCAGACTTTCCATTCACAAATGAGTGCTAGTCCTCAATCTCACTAACAAATAAACACTAGATATTGAAATCAAGGTGCCCTCAAAAGTAATGTCACTCCCAGGTCGAACCATCAAAGGAGGAGTGAACCATACAACAAACCTTCAGCTTCCTGGGTCCCTTCACTCTTCCTGCTGAACTGTTTAATGACAAGGAAACTTACTCATGATATGATGTTAAGTGAAAAAAGCAGAACATGTGTGTACACATATGTCATATAGATACGTCTGTGTTCATATGTTTCAGAGAAATGCATTGAAGTATTATCTGTGGTTATTTGTGTTGTAGAAGAATTGTGAATGATTTGTAATTTTTTTCTTGGTAATTTTCTGTATTTTCCAAATTATCTCGACAAGGAACCAAGGACCATATATTCCTTTAGCATTAAAAGCAAAATAAAAGGAACCTTGAATAAAACTTTTTTCTTTTTTCTATTTAAATCAAAAGGAAAGGGGGTTGTTAATGGAGTTGCCACAGTGCAATTGTTTGCCCACACCTGGAAGATCCCACTAAGTTCTGGTCTCAGAGACAGTGTGAGGTGGTAACTGAGAGCAGAGGCCAGAAAGTAAGATTAATTGTTATTGTAAGAATGAAGTGAATTGACACAAGTTAAGTGCTTAGAGCAGTGCCTATAGGCACTGGTAAGCACAGGTAGAAAATGTTTAGTAAATACTAGCTATTATTATTATTATTACTCTGAGATAGTAGCTTCCCCCTCTTACCAGAAAGAGGTCCCAATCCAGACCCCAAGAGAGGGTTCTTGGATCTCAGGCAAGAAAGAAATTGGGCAAGTCCACAGAGTAAAGTGAAATCAAGTTTATTAAGAAAGTAAAGGAATAAAGAATGGCTACTCCATAGACAGAGCAGCCCCAAGGGCTGCTGGTTGCCCATTTTTATGGTTATTTCTTGATTATATGCTAAACAATGGGTGGATTATTCATGCCTCCCCTTTTTAGACCATATAGGGTAATTTCCTGATGTTGTCATGGCATTTGTAAACAGTCATGGCGCTGGTGGGAGTGTAGCCGTGAGGACGACAAGAGTTTACTCTCATTGCCATCTTAGTTTTGGTGGGTTTTGGCCAGCTTTATGGCCTGTATCTTGTGCCAACCTCCTATCTCATCCTGTGACTTAGAATGCCTAACTATCTGGGAATGCAGCCCAGTAGGTCTCACCTTATTTTAACCAACTCCTATTCAAGATGGAGTTGCTCTGGTTCAAATGCCTCTGACACCCCCACCCCTCCAGTTCCTTTCCTCTCCAAGACGATGAGCAATTCTTTATGGTCCTTAAGAAACTTGCAAGTATATTTTCAGCCCATTTATGTCTTCTATATTATAATGCAGATTTTGGCTGTGTGGAGATATATGGGAGTCACACCCTAAAATTATATGCATTTTTTTTCTGAGCTGGATCACATGGCCTTTGGTAAAATAATCCTGCTGGTGTTTCATTCTTCAGCAAGCTTTTCCAGGCTCATTCCTTCTCCCATTTTCACTAAGTGCTTCCTGACTATTTCTCTTGAATAGCCAAGAAGAAGGATTAATACGTTAAGCTGATTAAGGTGTACTTTGATTTATGATCATCTCTTTTCAAGTGTGTTCAAGACCCAGTCTTTTATTCTTACTAAGCTATAGAAAACTGGTAGGCAATGCCATTAGACAAGCATGCTGTTCTTTTTTTTTCTACATGACACAATGTCTTTCTTCAACCTTTCTTTGGTCAAGAAACGCCAGCATTGAAAAATAAGAAGAAATAGTCTCTTTAATGACAGGGAAACACAGCTAATCTTGTATTTGAACTTGTTACCCTCTGGATGTGGGTAGAAGACGAGTCTCTCTTTTTTGAGAATTGACTGACCAAGGCCCGGCTATGTCACCTGGTGGACTAACCTTTCAGATACAGAAGTCATCACTGTTACTCGTTGCCAGTAAGTGGCAATTTATCACCATGTAACATGCCACCTCGTGTTATCCTAATGTGCAGAACTCCAAGACTTTTGAGAACAATCTATCCTTGATCATCCCTGTAAACAATGTGACTCTGTTTAGGGAGTATGAGCACAGATAGCCAAAATGGCAAAAAATTTTAAAGCATGTCTGTTTAACCTTGAACTACTTCTTGTTTACATATTTGAAATGTGTGTGACGATTGTTCAGAAGTTTGCCCCACTATTAAAAACAAACAAACAAAAAAAAGCAAAGCTACAAAGAGAGCCAAATCAGGATTGCTCAAAAACTGTCTGCTTTTTTATTCTATCATTCTATTCCAAAGGGCTCTGTGACTTCGCACCATGAGGTTGAAGCTAGAGTCCTTTCTCACCAAGACAGAAGTAAAGCTTCCACTTTTGTTGACTTATCGCCTCTAAGCTGTGGTCTTTCTGGTGCAAAATTTTTCCTGGATAGGCAAGAAAAAGAGGATTAGATACTTTTGTTAACTTATTCATCAATTCAAGATTTATTGAGTGCTGACTTATTATGTGACGCCTATTTTGTTTAGTGCTGATGGTACTGGGACAATGGCACCATTTCTGCCCTTAAGGATATAGACAAATAAACAGACAGTTACAATGCCATGCTCTAAGTGCTTAAGAACAAAGGGGACGAGGATGTTAAATATTGAGAAATTGAGCCCTGGTCTTCCTTGAGGGTTCAGGAAGCTTTCTCAGAATAGGTGAGTGTTGATACTGAAGGATGAGATGTTCGCCAGGAAATAAAGAGGGAAAGGGTATTCCAGGACAAGAAATGGCTTTGGGGAAGGCAGAGTCAGGTGAATGTGAGGGGTTCCGAGCCCTCTGGGACAGCAGCAGCACAGTGTGGTTATAGGGAGGCAGAATCAGAAGATGAGATGAAGCCAATGTTGGGGGTCTTTGTAGATGATACTAAGTTACCTAGGCTTTATCTTGAGCTCAAAAGAGACTGGTTGAGGAATTCTAAGCAGATGAGTTAGATGATTAACATTTTGCTTTAGAAAGATGATTATGGCTGCAGGGTGGAGAAGAGTTAGGAGGAGGGAACACGACATTGGAGCCCATAACATCATGTTGGAGATGACGGCCATAGACCAGGCCTGAGCTAAAGCAGTGGCTTCAAGGGACAACAGGAAAAGGTGTTTGGGAGGCAGAAGGTCAATGTTTTGTGATGGATCAGATGGTGGTGGTAGAAATCAAGGAGGAGACTAGGACGACCCAGGTTCCTGGCTTGAGAGAATCAGTGAGTGTCAGTGCTATTACCACAAACAAGTAAGCCAGAAAGAGGACAGAATCATCTTAAAAGAGCTTCCATTAGGACATGATAGCTCTTACCAGGATGGAGGGTGCAGGGGGAACGACTAAGCTGACATGTTCATGAGTCATTTGTCCAGTCACACATTAAATGAAGGTGCCTTGCAACAAGCCCTGTGCTGGCAGTGAGATGACCATCCTGTGGCATAGTGGCAAGACAGTAGGATCCATCTCCATTCACAGCTCTACTCCTCACCAGCCCTAGGACTGTTGCCAGCCCATTCACTTCTAAGCCCCCATTTCATCATCTCAAATAGAATGACTAAGGCCTCCACTTGTGATGATGATCGTTATGACAACAGAGGGGAAAGCTCTTAGAAAACTATCAATCACTGTAAACCAAATGGCCATTTCCACCATGAAGCTGAGAGCAAAGTTTGCCTTGTGGATAATGGACCACATTGGCAAAGAAGAGACAAGAGAAGACAGGTGAAGAAAAGCAATCTTAGCAGCGCAACAGACTTGGAGAGAAGTGGGGAGCGGCCTCAGGAGGCACATCACCCCTTGTTTCTACATAGCATTGACAGTCCTTTGTACTCAGAGTGTGCAAAAAGGTGGCCCTTGTGTAGATAAAGGGAAGTACTCTGATATAACAGGCTGGAGGTTGCAAGGTGAGAAGAGTTGGCAGTTACAGTCCTTATTTTAAATAATAATTATTTTTCAGTAGGAGTTTTTGGAGTACAGATTAATTAAAAATATGGTACAGTAAAACAGGTAGTTTCTTTTATTTCTGTGGTCCTTCATAGTAAAATGCCGTGTTTGCACTTTAAATAATTTCATAGAATTCACCTCTAGATATTCTGATAATGACTTTGAGGCACAGCAGAAATGACTGCACCTGTTTTGCACCTCGAAGAACTAAGATTTGAGGATCTAACAAACTACTAAAAGAATGAAAATCACACAGCCAGTTGGCAATGTGAATATAGACAAATCAGCTTGGATCTACGTCCTTTGTCTCCAAGATCCAGGCTTTCTATACTACTTTATGCTATTTACTTAGAAGGATCAAAGGTCTTGAAAACATTGTAAAATATTCTTTAGCAAATCTCTTCTCAGTTTCTCAAAGAACAGGTTTAAGAAGGAATTCCAGAGAATTCCTTGCTCCATTTACAATTCTCTTGCTTTCCTAAATCTTGAAACTTTTTTCTCTCTTGGCTCTTTTTTCTTACCCTACAACATGTTAGGGTCTTGACTTTCTCTAGATTCTTGCTCTTCTTCTAGACATGGCCCTGTCTGTCTGTTTCTCTTCTAGGTCAAGGTTTTTGAAAAATACACTTGAAGTGTGGTCTCTACTTCCTCAGGTACTTCCCACATCTCAGCCCAATAAGACCAGCCTTCTGCGTGGCCTACTGCACTGACCTTGCAAATACCAAGGTCACTGATGACCTCCCATTGTCACGTGTTTTGGCCGCTGAATGTGACTTCTGTGTAGCATAACACTACCAGCCATGTCTTCTCTCTCCTTGGTTTCTGTGTCCTCACTCTCCTGGGCTCTTTCCTCTCTCTCTTGCCCCTCTCTCCCACCTGCCCTGTGGATTGGTTCCTCTTTCTCTGCCTGTTCAGTAAAGCCCTGTATTCTCCACAGGCCTTGACTATCCTCTCTTCTCATTCCAAAAAATGAAGAAAGTAGATCTCAGCCTTTCTGAGTGTTTGTAACACATTTTGGAGCAGGAGAAATTTTAGAGGCAGCCTGATGGGATTAAATTGCATCCACAGATAAACTGAACTATCGCCACCCTGGTTGCCTTTTGGCACAGTGTGGGTGTTTGAATAGAACTTCCTGCTCTCTTTTATGTACTGTACTTGTGAAGTCAAGTTTCTCAACCCAGGAATCTGCATGGCCCTGGCCTGATGTTAAGTGATGGAGTGATGCCTCTTAACTTTTTTTTTTTTTTTTTGAGACGGAGTCTCACTCTGTCGCCCAGGCTGGAGTGCAGTGGCGCAATCTCGGCTCACTGCAAGCTCCACTTCCCAGGTTCACACCATTCTCCTGCCTCAGCCTCCCTGAGTAGCTGGGACTACAGGTGCCCGCCACCACGCCTGACTAATTTTTTTTGTATTTTTAGTAGAGACGGAGTTTCACCTGTGTTAGCCAGGTTGGTCTCGATCTCCTGACCTCGTGATCCACCCACCTCGGCCTCCCAAAGTGCTGGGATTACAGGCGTGAGCCACCGCGCCCGGCCTGCCTCTTAACTTTTTCTCATGGCAAGATGGAGCTTCCTCTCTGCACAAAGACTTGCACAGAAGGCTGAGGGCCACATTCGGGCTGACAGACATGCCCACCCTCAGTTGCAATGCATGAAGGAATAGCTTTTACAGAGGGTGGGAAACACTGCCCCAGCCTCTCACACCCCTCTAAAGCTTTATCTTTTAGAATTATTGTGGTAAAATATACATAACATAAAATTTATTTATTTATTTATTTTTAAGACAAGGTCTTGCTCCGTCACCCAGGCTGGAGTGCAGTGGTGTGATCTCAGCTCACTGCAACCTCCATTTTCCAGGCTCAAGCATTCCTCCCACCTCAGCCTTCAAAACAGTTGGGACTACAGGCATGCCCCTATACCCACTTGTACCACACTTGGCTAATTAAAAAAAAAAAATTGTTTAGAGACAAGGTCTCACTATATTGTCCAGGCTGGTCTCAAACTCCCAGGCTCAAGCAATCCTGCTGCCTTGGCCTCCCAAAGTGCTGGGATTAACAGGCGTGAACCGCCATGCCCAGCCTAATTATTATTTTTTGAGAGATGAAGTCTTGCTCTGTTGCCCCAGCTGGAGTACAGCTGCACCGTCATAGCTTACTGCAGCCTCAAATGTCTCGGCTCAAACGATCCTCCCACCTCAGCCTCCTGAGTAGCTGGGACAGCAGGCACATGCCACTATGCCTGGCTAATTTTCTTTTGTAGAGAATGGGTCTCGATATGTTGCCCAGGCTGATCTTGAACTCCTGGCCTTAAGCAATCTTCCTTCTTTGGCCCCCTCAAGTGCTTGGATTACAGACATGAGCCACAGCACCTGGTCTAAAATTTAATCTTTAAACCATGCTTAAGTGTACAGTTCAGTGGCATTACATACATTCACAACATTGTGCCACTATAACCATTACCTAGTTCCAGAGCATTTTTATCCCCCTCAATAGAAATCCTGTAGCCATTAAGCAATCCCTCCCCACTTTTCTTCCCCCAACTCCTGGCAACCACCTTTTCTGTCTCTATGAATTTGCTTATTCTGTATATTTCATATACACAGAATTACATAATATGTGGTCTTTTTAGTCTGTTTCTTTCAGTTAGCATATTTTCAAGGTTCATCCATACTGTGGCATGTATCAGTACTTCATTTTTTTTCATTGCTGAATAATATTCCATTGTATGGATATATCCCATTTTGTTTATCCAGTCACCTGTTGATGGAAATTTGGATTATGTTCATCTTTTGGCTATTACGAGTAGTGTTACTATGAACATTCATATACAAGTTTTTATTTAAATTCCTGTGTTCAAATCTTTTGGGTACATGCCTAGGAGTGGAATTTCTGGGTCCTATGGAAGCTCTATGTTTAACTTTTTGAGGAACTGCCAAACTATTTTCCACAGCAGCTGTACCACTTTATATTCTCCCCAGTAATGTATGAGGATTCCAACTTCTCCACATCCTCGCCAACACTTTCAAAAATTATGGCCATCTTAGTGGGTGTGAAGTAGTATCTCAGTGTAGTTCTAAGGTTTTATCTTTGTTTTAAATGTTAATGATTCTTAAAACTATATTCCTAAGTATTTACCATGGAGAAATAAAAGCATTTATCTGCAATAGGACTCATATACAAATATTCAAAGCAGCTTCATTTGTAATATTCAAAAAACTAGAAACAAACCAAATGTCCACCAAAAGGTAAATGGATTAAACAAATACTGGCATATCCATACAATGAAATACCAATCAACAGTAAAAGAAAATAAACTACATATAACACAACTCGTGGGTGAATCACATATACTGAGTGAAAGAAGCCAGGACAAAATAGTTCTTCATGTATGATTCTAGTATACAAAGCTCCAGAAAAGACAAAACTAATCCACAGTAATAGCTCTGTGGTTGTGATACTGATAGGAGGCAGGGAGGTACTGGATAAAAGAGAGCAGCTCCCCAGCAAAGGCCCCACCTTCAAGCCTGGAAACCTGCGGCCCTAAATGGGAATAGACTTTCCTGGTTTTGTGCCCAAATGTTGCCTTTTGGCCTGCCACATCATTCTATCCTGTACCCATATAAACCCCGAACCCCGGGCTCCATGAGCAAAAGAGCGGCAGAGCAGAGCAGCAGAGAAGGAGATAAGAGGAGGGTCTGACCATCGAGAGGAGTTCAGCTGGGGATGATCAGAGAGGAGATCGGCTACAGGACGGCCAAACTCCATGGCTGATCATCTGCCCACTCCATTCCCTTTCCAGCTCCATCCATCCCACCAAGAGCCACTTCCATCCAGCAATAAAATCTCCCACATTTACTATCCCTCAATTTGTCCATGTGACATGATTCTTCCTGGATGCTGGGCAAAAACCTGGGTACCAAGAGGGTACTGAGCTGGTTAATACTTAGGCCCTCTGCAGACAGCAGAGCTAAAAGAGCACTGTAATATGCCCAGTGGGGCTTTAGGAGTCACAGGCACCCACCCCTAGATGCCACTATGGGGCCAGAGCCCAAAAGCACTTGCCCTGGCTCCTGTACCTGCCCATCTGCTCCCCATCCCATAAGAGGTTTGAGCATGCGATAGCGAAACAAATGAGCCACACCCATGCCTCACATCCCACAAGGGGGTCAGGGAGCTCTGTCATTTCAGATGCATGGGGTTGGGCATAGGGACTGACTGTAAAGGGGGTAAGATAACCTTCTTGGAGATAGAATAGTCTACACCTTGATAAAGGTGGTGGTTATATCAGAGTAAACATTTGTCAGCATTCATTAAACTGTACACTTTAGAGTGTATTTTATTGTATGACATTATCCCTTAGTAAAGTTGATATAAATTTTTTGAGAAATGTCACAAACCCTCAAATATGTAGCTCCAGTCTCCAACCCTAATTTATTCATTTCTTTCAGAACTCAACAAATGTGTATTGAGTACCTACTATGTGCTAGTCTCTGAGCTGTGAGATAAGGATACAAAGGTGACGGAGATGGTTCCTGAGGTCATGAATAGCACAGTCTAGTCTGGAAGACAAATGTTACATCATTAAACAGATATCGTCATCATTACAACTGTAATAAATGCACAAAAGAAAGGTACATGAGGTTTTGAGAGCTTATAGAAGAGGGTGACCTAGTTGAGATTCAGATAAGTTGTGGCAAAGTTTAGTTGAGATCTAAAAGATGGAGAGGAGTAGATGCTTGGGGTCTTCTTCACAAAGAGGGAAGAGCACATTCAAAAAGCCTGTGACAAGAAGGAATATAGCTGTTGAAGGATCTGAAAGCAGGGCAACATGGCTGGAGCACAGAGATAGAGGGGAGGACTGAGAAAGGCACATTGGAGAGTGGGTCAGGTCAGGCCATGAGGGCCTTCAAACAAAGCTTGGGATCTTGGTATTATCATCAGAGCAATGAGAATTCACTGAACTACAGATAATGGGAATTGATAAGATCAGCTTTGGGTTTCAAGACGCCCTCCCCGGCCACACTGTGGAGAATGGTTTAGAAGACAGAAGTGGCACATGATTACAGAGGGAAAAGCTAAGAGGTTCCTGGGGAAGTCCTGGAGAGAGGTGATGATGTGCTCTGGTCTCAGGTGATGGCACAGACGGGCAAAATTGGACAGATTCAACAGGCTGAACCTCAAGGAGGGTTGATGGGGGAAAAGTAGCTTTACAGAATTTCTGGGTGGTCCAACTAGATGGCGGGGGGAGGGGAGCGGGGGATGGGCAACATAGAGTGGGTCAGGTTTGGAAGGAAGACCTGACGTGTGATTCCAGACCTGTAGCATTTGAGGCTCTTGAACCACCAAGCTCTTTCAGACTTTCTTTTCCCTGAAATGCCCTCCCTTCCGCACTTTCTGACAGGAGAAACTCCATTCATTAATGGATACCCAACTCAGGTCTCACAGGCTCCCTCCTTTTCTACAGATAGTTCATCATTTCTTCTCCTGTATTAGCTCTCTCTCCAGGACAAGCTCCTCTCCTACCCAGAATTGCAATATTCTGTTTACAAGCTGTGTTCTCTACTAAGCTGTTGGCTCCCTGGGGGCAGGGCTGTGAATTCATCTTTGCACCCCTAGCACCAGTGTGATATCACCATAAAATAGCTGATCTGTACATATTTGAGAGATTGAAGTGAGCACACGTTTACGATACATTTAGTATTTCTGTAGTGCCTTTCTCCTGAAGAGCTCAAGAAGTTACAGAACAGATATAAATCTATGTTTGCAAGCGGAAGGTGTGAAAGGTGAGCTATTACAGGCATTTGGTGAGCGATGAGAAGAGGAGATTTTTGCTCTTTACCAGGTCATTGTATAAATTAGGAATACATTTGGCTGCAGAATTAGAAAACTAATTCTCAGAGGCTAAAACAAACATGGGTTATTTTTCTCACATAGGATATAGTGCATCCAGAGGTGGACAGTTGCACACTTCGGCTCAAGTACCCAGCAATACCACACTGACTCTATTTTCCAGTGTATTGTCCCAATTATATTGACCTTTTGGCCTCACAGTCTTTGGCTCTTGGTTGTAGTCTGGTTGTAGCATCACTAGGCATTTCATTTGCATTCAAAGCATAAAGAAAGTGGGAAATGGGCCAGGCGCGGTGGCTCACGCCTGTAGTCTCAACACTTTGGGAGGCCAAGGTAGGCATATCACCTGAGGTCAGGAGTTCGAGACCAGCCTGGCCAACATGGTGAAACCCTGTCTCTACTAAAAATACAAAAATTACCTGGGCGTGGTGGCAGGTGCCTGTAATCCCAGCTACTCAGGAGGCTGAGGCAGGAGAATCTCTTGCGCTACTAAAAATATAAAAATCACCTGGGCATGGTGGCAGGTGCCTGTAATCCCAGCTACTCAGAAGACTGAGGCAGGAGAATCTCTTGAACCTGGTACGCGGAAGTTGCAGCAAGCCAAGATGGTGCCACTGTACTCCAGCCTGGGCAACAAGAGCAAAACTCTGTCTCAAAACAAACAAACAAACAAACAAACAAAAGAAAGAAAAAGAAAGAAAGAAAGAAAAAAAAAGAGGGAAAAGGAAAGGCAGAACCAGAAAAAAAATTTTCAGAGGCTCCCCCACCAGATCCTTCTTTCAACTCATTGGCTAGAACTGGGTCAATGATTCCTTAGCTGTAAGAAAGAATGGGACATCAGGAAGGGGATTGTCATGGTCATCCTGGATCAGTCATAATCCTGGGTTCTGTCACTGGGGAAGAAGTGGAGAATAGGTTGGCAATCGGGAAGACAATTCACAGTGTCTACCACTGAATAAGTGTCATCCACCAGGAATAGCTAGTGTCTTCTTGAAGTCAATTTGTCCTAGTGGAGCTAGGTGGAAATGAACCCTTCTCTAATGTCTGTAGGAACAAGATGCTAATGGTATTGTTACTTCACATGGATAGATAACATTGGGCACCTGAATGGAATGCCTCTTGAAGCTTTCAGTCCCAAATGTCCAAACTGATTCCTCACTCACCACCTCCCCATTCCTACAACCAGGCATTTTAAAAAACAAATTCTTTGATCCAATCAACATCTCTTAAGATAAATAACAGGCTTTCCATCCAACTGGCTCATGCTTGGGCTGCTCAGGAGATCTGATGGAAACTCTCTAGGCCCATGGCAATGTGTTCACTAATAGTTTGACTTTTCTTCCTTTTTGAATTAGAACACTGATGGTTATGTATTTAGTGAGTTTGAGCACTGGAGGTCCAGAGAAGGAGAGTGGCTGGGTCATGTTTTGCAGTTTGGGATTTTGTTTTGTTTTTGTTTTAGTAACAATCACCCATGTAAGAGGGCTTATGAATTTTATGTTGGAGAACTGTTCTTCAGGTTTCATACCTGTGGTCATCTATTATGATTCTAAAGGAGGAAAGGGCAAGAGGAACTCAGGACAAACAGGTGGAAAACAAATGCCTCATCAGCTTCCACTCACTACACATAGACGCTTCTTCACCTGAATCAAAGGAGAAAACCATGTTCTTGACGACACTGGAGTGAAGGACACCAAAAGTGCATTATTAAACCTTGCTATAAACATAAGCCAACACATTGCCCAGCTACAAACATGAGTAATTAAGAGATCAGCTAAGGGCTGCTTGGGGAACATACTTTGACAGCAGCCGCTACAGAACTTGAACCTGAAGACAGGCTGCAATCCACGTGTCAGATCTTCCCTGCTAGCATTAACTGCTCCCTCACCTGGGTCCCCAACATTTCACACAAGCCTCAGCACAGCGCTGAGAGCAGGTTTCTCCTCTGCTCCAGACCAGCAGCTCCTTTAGCGTTAGAGACCTTGCCCTGAGGCCCTGCGGAATGTCTGGCTCATAGCAGATGCTCAAACACTGAGGCTGAGTGAACAGTCCACGACTACTCGCTTAGCTCCTCCACTAACAGGAATGCCCAGGACATGGGAAATACAGAATCCTCATCAAACGATCACGGCACCTACAGCAATGCATTCAGCCTGGGACACAAGCTTGCGGCGTCCTCCAAGGGCCTGAACAAGAAGTGTGACAGAAGCAAGATTTTCCGTTCTTCAGGCTTATTTTAGTTTTGTTGTTGTTTCTTTGTTTGGTTTGCTTTTTTGAGACAGGGTCTCACTCTATCGCCCAGGCTGGAGTGCAGTGGTTCATTGCAACTTTCGCCTCCTGGGCTCAAGCGATCCTTCCACCTCAGTCTCCCGAGTAGCTAGGACTACAGAGCGCCACCATGCCCGGCTAACTTTTGTGTTTTTTGGTAGAGACAGAGCTTCACCATGTTGGTCAGGCTGGTAACTCCTGACCTCAAGTGATCCGCCCACCTCGACCTCCCAAAGTGCTGGGATTCCAGGCGTGAGCCACCGCGCCCGCCATATTTCAGTTCTCAGTCAGCTTTCTCCTCCCTTGGGCTCCACCTGGGACATCAATCTACTTTCCCAGGCTACCCGGATAACTCTCTCATCACTCACCTAATTCATACTCACTCTTCAGTTCTTCTAGTCGACGTCAGCTCCTCAAGAAGCCCTCCATGACCTACTCCCCACCCCAAGTCTGGATCAGGTGACCTCTCCGTGAGCCGGCTCAGGAGGCCTCTGACTGCCTCCTCTTGGTTGTGTTGTAATCGCCCATTGGTCGCTTTCCTTTCCTAGACTGTGAACTCCACGAGGGCAAGAGGTAATCTTGTTCTCTCGTCCTCATCGCTTATGACGCCGCCTGGAGCTTAGTAAGGGCTCAACATTTTGTAATAAATTCAAGGAGTGGCGTGTCCCCAGAGTAGCTGTGCTGGGCCGTGTGTCGCCCGCACAACAGCTCCTATCTGGGGAATTCCAGCCTTAGGCCTCAGTCTCTCCGCAGCTGAGACTTGGAACTCTGTACCCGGGGGGCGCGCCCGCCGACTTGGGACCAGCCTCCAGGGTCCCAGAGCGACCCCGCCCGCCCGGGCCGTGTCCCTATCGCGGGGCGGCGGCGGCTCCCAGGCAGGAGACTGCGAGCAGGTGGGGGCGGCGGCCCCGCCTCCGCGTCCCGGCAGCACCAGAGCTGGTGGCCGGGGAGCGAGCCGGGCGCACCGGCCGCAGCACGGAGCGCAGCTCGGCCGTAGCGGCGCCGCTTGGAGCACTGGCGCTGCGGGACGGAGCCCGGAGCTAGAGGCGGCGGCGGCGAAGACGTCGGCCGGAGCTCCAGTCCAGTCCAGCCCCCGGCTCCGCCACCTGCAGGTAGCGGCTTCTCGCGCGGGTGCGGGTAGGTGCCCGAGGGTGGAAGGAACGGGCAGTGTAGAGGCGGCCGCCCTGGTCGGTCCTGGAGCAGAGTGGTCCGGCCCGGGACAGAGATCATGCGCGCGTGGGAGGGCCGGGGAACCCCCGCCGGGCTGCAGCCCCGGGCCCGGGAGGTCGTCGATGTACCCCGCGGCGCTCACGCCCCCTACCCGCACCCTGTCACGCCGCCCCAGCCGGGCTGGGCCGGAACGACACCGCGGGGTGGGGAGCGAGGTCACCGCGGGGTTGCTTGGTGACTTCTCCGGACTGGACTCTCCGGTGAGCAGCGCCTGGCACCGAGGCCGCCTCGGCCTGGTCCTTCGCGAAGCTCTGTCTTCTCCGCTTCACCCCCAGAACAAAAGGCTGGGGTCTGGCTGGGGAGGGGGCTGTCGCGGGAAGGGTTGGGGCGGAGTAAAAGAGACCTAGGAAATTGCAGAGCCGGAGGTGGCTTGGAGGATACAGAAGGAGCCCCCTAGTGAGGAAGCCAACTCCAGAGATGTGAAGTGACTTGTCCAAGGTCACACAGCTCATGGGGACAGAGCGCAGGTCTCTGGGCGCCCCTCCCAGTGCTCATCTCCAAGCCCCTGACTTGGGGTCAGTAGTCAGATTGTGCTCCAGCAGTGTACATTTGGCCACAAATGGGTTTAGGGTCCTTTGGAGGCTTGGGGGATGGGTAGGTAGGCGGCAGAGCCGATTTCCCCCAGTCCCTGACACGCACTCTCTGAAGGTGGCGGGCAGGGCGGGCACCCGGCTGCCCGGGACCTGGAGGAGCGCGGCCCGGGCCCCTTGGGCAGGCAGGCACCAGCTCTCAGGAACAGCGCCTTTGTATGGTGGCGTGCTAGTCGCGTGGGTGTGCCCGTGGCGGGCGCAGAGGCGGCGTGGGGACTGTGTGCGCGGTCTAGAAAGAAGTTCTGCAGGGAAAGGCCAGGAGAGTGATTACAGGCGCGCTGGGACAGTCTGGCCAATCCCTGACACTCAGGGTACATTGTAACTGGCTGCATTGGGGAGGAAAGTTACTCTGTAGCAGGAAGTTAGGCTGTCTCTTCGCCTCTGCGCCTGGGGTCCTTGGCTGTAAACGAGGGCCTTGTTTGGCATGACCTGTGTGATTTAGAAGGTTTGTGCCCCTCCGCCTCCTCCTTTCCAGAATCTTTAGTCACTTTAGAGGGAGGACTGGGAGTGCATTTCTTGTGGCCAGCATTAATAGTTATCACTGGGACTCATGCCTCCCTTTAATTTTTTTTAACTTTATCATTACGGAAGAGGTCAGAGGAGAGGTTGTTTTTGGGCCTTGCAAGAAGATAAACTCCAGGTCAATACCTGGACAGGACATGAAGGAGGTTTCTGGGACGCTAGAAATGCTTCTCACCTTGACCTAAGGAGTGGTCACACAGGCGTACACATACAAAAATTACTGAAGTTATACCCTTGAGACTTGTGCACTTATGAAAATTCTACCTCAATGAAAAAGTAAATAAAAATGTGATGCTAAAGTCCACTCATTGGGGTAGCACACAGATTGCTGCAGTTTTCCAGCTAATGCGTTTCAAAGATACATTTAAAAACCACAAAAACCAAATCAGAAAAGAAGTGGCGGGCAGGGGCAAAAGAAAGTTAAGAGGTAACCGGAAATGAAACATACACTGCAGATGTCTTTATGTGCCTCACCTCCTGTGATTCACAGCAGTTCTTTAATAGAGATATTGTTATTGTGCCTTTTTTACAGATGAGAAAATAAAAGGTCACAGAGGTTAAATTACTTACTCAGGGTAAGAGCCTGGGCACACAGACTTCAAATTCTAGACAGGCAACCTTCAACAGGCAATTTGTGGCCACCTGAATTGGGGCAGAGCGGTCAGGGTGACAGATACTTGTAGGCTGGCTTCCTGCTATTGCCCCCTTTTTGTTCCTTTTAGGAGTCTCTGTTTTCATGTAATTGTGAGTGTGACATTGTGTCACAGATTGCAGTTAGCCGGCAGCAGAAGGAATGGAGGAAGTGTGTGTGTGTGTCTAAGAACATACAGTTATAAGAACAGGGGAAAACCAGCTGGTCTAGCCTGGCAACGCTCTTTTTAGGAGACTTATTGTTCAGAAACCATATAGTACAGGTTGCGAGTTTGCAGTCACTCCAACAGATACACAAAGAATAAAGAATATAACATAGGAAAGATCTGAGAAAACAAAATGTGATTAACAGTAGAAGGAAACAGAATTTTCACCAGGGAGGCACAGTCAACTTTTTTACATTCTAGAATTTATAAATATGTTTATTAATGTTGAAGTTTTTTAAAAAAGAAACCTACACAAATAACTCAGCAAAAGGAAGGAAATGTGCTTTCTAGCACATGTGTTATAAATATTTAATATACATGAACTTTGGTGCAGAAATATTTGAAACATTAGGGTACAGTAGCCTCAAATCTACGGAGAAATCCTGAGAATTTTGTCCTAATGTGTAGTCTTCTAGTGATTTTATATTTCTGCCTAATATTCAGAACTAAAGAGGTAGAAACGTGTGTGTTTTACCACCAGTTTCAAGTTGCAGAGTTGAATGTTTGTTTTAGGAAGTTTTGGTGTAAAGAACGTGGGTTAAGGGGAGCAATTTAGAAATATCTCTGGGCAAGTCCCCTCAGCCCAGTGCCATTGAGCATGTTTCTGCATCACAAAGTTATCTTTAGGCAAGTTTGCCTTGTCACAGTGGTGCTTCTGCCATCTGCCTGCTGGAATATTTAGAAAAGAATCATAATGTTTGACTGACTTTGCCGACAGCATGACAAAACAAACTTCGAGGGGGAACTATTAAATATGAGTTAGGGTTGGTGAGAAAGTGATTAATTGCTTTTTATTTAGCCACTGTGCAAAACCGAAGAGACATGCCTTTCCCCAGCCAACGCTGGGCAGGGGCATCACACATGTTTTCTCACTGGCTTCAGCCAGTAGTGCACTTGAAACTCCCGTTTTGCAATTCTAGCTGCGTCTCTCCTTAGACCTGTTCAAGAGGGAACCCGACCATTATGCAGCAGGGGAATTGTGTAGTGAACTGTGGTGTTCAAGTGCCAGGGAGATAAACTGAAGCAGAGTAAACGTGACAAAAATGCCCAGCGGGCATTATGTGGGCCAGGCACTGTGGAGGAAGATTTTCAAGTGCATCTTGAAGGAATGTTCATCCTCCGTGGGTGGTGTTTTCCAGCTAACACCGCATCTAGGATGGTGGCATCCAGGAGAGAGTGCCAGGCCTGCCCATGGACTGTGAGAGTCAGCTCTTGGTTAGCTAGGAGGAGGCAGTAGCCAGTCTCAGCGCTTGAGTTTCTGAGGACGTACGTCTGTGGGAGTGCACGTGTATGTATGAGCAAGGTGCCCAGGTTGCCATCCACTGCTCCTGAAGAGCTAATGGCTAGCTAGCCCTGCCCGGGGCTAGGCTAAAAGCTTTATATGTAGGACATCACTACAATAGCCCTATAGGGAGCTGATTCTTCATGCTTCTTTATGAAAGGGGAGACAGAGGCCGAAGGCTGACTTACTCTCAGAATGATCATGTCACACCCTGCTCTGGTCTTTTATCAGCCCACTCATAACCCTAAGGTGTCCCTGACCTACCTGACTCTCTCTTACTGCACCTGAGCTCCTGGAAGACAGGAACTGTGTTCATCTCCATTCCCAGCACAGCACCTGCCCCAAGCCTGGCAAGTGATAGGTACTCTCTAAAGGTTGTTGGATGAATGAAAGGACTGTGTAAGTGGAGGAATGAGTAATTGTATGAGTGAGTGAATGAATGATTAAATATCTGGAAGTATGTTCCAAGATCAAAAGCCAGTTATTTGTTGTGTTTTATCTGTTGTTTTAACTTTCACTGTCTCATTCCCTTTTGTTAATATGGCTTATCAGGCATAACTGTATGAATGAGATTTACAATAGGTATCTCCTTTAGGGCTCAGCCTATAAAATCAGAAAGCCTCTGCTTCTTTAAGAAATTATTTATTCTTTTGTATAACTTACGTAAGTCAGAATCCCTAGGCTATTTTGTATGAATCTTACATGCATCATTTATTTGCTGTATGATCTTAGACAAATTATCATTATTATTATTATTATTATTATTATTATTATTATTATTATTATTATTTGAGACGGAGTCTTGCTCTGTTGCCCAGGCTGGAGTGCAGTGGCCAGATCTCAGCTCACTGCAAGCTCCTCCTCTCGGGTTCACGCCATTCTCCTGCCTCAGCCTCCGGAGTAGCTGGGACTATAGGCGCCCGCCACCTCGCCTGGCTAGTTTTTTGTATTTTTTTAGTAGAGACGGGGTTTCACCGTGTTAGTCAGGATGGTCTCGATCTCCTGACCTCGTGATCCGCCTGTCTCGGCCTCCCAAAGTGCTGGGATTACAGGCTTGAGCCACTGCGCCCAGCCAGACAAATTATTTAACCTCTCTGTGGTTTGGTTTTCTCATCTACAAAATGAGGATAATAATAGTATTTATCTCATGTTTAAGGCTAATAAGATAGATTTATTCCATTTTTTTGTTTTGCTTTGTTTTGTTTTTGTTTTGTTTTGTTTGTTTTTGACAGGGTCTTTCTCTGTTGCCCAAGCTGGAGTGCAGTGGTTTGATCACAGCTCACTACTGCCTGCAACTCCTAGGCTCAAGTGATCCTCCCACCTCAGACTCCTGAGGAATTGGAACTATAGGCAAGTGCCACTATGCCTGGCTAATTTTTTTTTTTTATTATTTTTTGTAGAGACAGGATCTCACTATACTGCCCAGGCTGGTCTCAAACTCCTTGATTTAAGCAGTCCTCCCTCCTCAGCCTCCCAAAGTGCTAGGATTACAGGTATGATCTGCCTTGCCCAGTCGTAAGATAGATTTGGTACTTAGGACAGTTCTTCATTCATAGCAATGTTCAATTAGCCATTATTATTTTTATTATGATGATGATCTGATGCTTTTAAAAATTGTTTGCCTTAAATGTTCCATGTTCCATAAAGTGTTCAAGGAGTTTACAAAAATAGATAGTAAACAACATAAAATTAATAGATAATGAAACTGAGGTAAAGGGAACACATGGGTTAGAAAGTGAGATAAAATCAGAGGTAATTTACAGAACCAGAATAGATCATAAGTTGTGGATAGTTTCCAGAAATGGGAGTAAAAATTTGCCAGAGCTTCCCAGCAGCCAAAACAAAAAAGAAAACATAAATAGTTACCTGATCCACAGTGACCATGAGATAAAAACAGATCAGTTACACAGCTTTTCCTGGTCCTGAAACCTGGGATAACTTTTCCTGGCAGGTCTTTAATGCACTCACTGTTGCCATAGAGACCTAAGTCTTCAACATCATCCCTGCCATAAAGACAATGGAAGTGTTGTGGTAGAAGGCAAAAGTAAGTGTTTCCTAGAACTTTATTGACTGCAGTTCCGGAGACATAATCCCACACAGCTCAGTAAAAGCTCTTTGCAGGGCCAAAACACTGTGGTTCAGGGACATTCTGTATTCTTAGCTATGCTTACTGAGTGCGTGAAAGAGCCAGAGTCTTCCTTCCAAAGATTGTAATACTTGTGAGAGTCAGGTAGTGAACAATCTCATCTTTAAGAACTTCAGCTCTGGCTGAAGCCATTTAAATGAGCCAGATCAGTTTACCTCATCCAGGAAAAGTCCAAAGAGTGTCATTGTACACATGTACTCATTAACAGATGATTATGTATTCATGAATTTTCTTAATCCTGGCAGTCCATAATTTCTCTTTAGCTGCAAAATTTTATCACCTATTTGGAAAAAGAAAAATCCAGTCCTAGAAAGCATAAATATTTTATTTTTTAAACATTTTTTATTATTGAAATAATCGTGCTCATGTCTTTTTAGCTCCCCCACTCCCATATATATATCCAGATGTGAATTGTATCAGCTGCCAAAGTAAACAACGCCAAACCAGTGCATGCATCCGAATCTGGCTTAAACAGATTTGTTTGTTTGTCTTGTGGAATTAGACTCCTAAGAAAGGCAGTCTGGGGCCTGTGCAGGAGCGCTCTGAGACCCGTGTCCATCCATCTTCCTGCTTCACCACACTTAGCCTATAGGACTTCATCCTAAATCTGGTTGCCTCATGATGATGATATGGCTGCGGTATCTCTAGGCTTCCATCTGCAGTAGGCAAGAAGACAAGGGAAGGTGCAAATAGATAAAAGAATTAACATCCTTCTATTAGTGAGGTTTTACCTTGTTATTCAGCAAGTGATGCACTCCCTAGGACTTCCACCTACATCTCATTGGCCAGAACAGTGTCACAGGGTTGTTCTAAATATATTAGAGTCTGAGAAATCAAATATTTTTAGCTGGGTAAATTGCAACCCCATCACTCAAACTAGGGATTCTGCTGTGAGGAAGAAGAGGGAATGGTTATTGAGTAGGCAGCTAGCAGTATCAGCCATCTGACTGACTTCCATTGTTAGCCATGTCTCTGATTTAATTAGAAATTACAGAAGGCGACTCAGTAATTTTAAATGTTGTACTTTTCTAGATCTTCATGGAATTAGTGTTAGAGAATGAAATGCACCCAACTGCCTGTGTAAAGATTCTTAAATCGCTATTGCCAGCCTTGCTTCTTCTCTCAATTTCAGATCTAAATTTCCATTTGCCAAGTACCTCAAACTCAAAATGTTTTGAATTAAAATCTATTATCTCTGCTCATTGATCACCACTTCCCACTCTCTCCTCTGTCTCCTTGTTTAACACTACATTGTCTTGACCACCAAGGAGCCAAAGGGTCACCCCAGGCTCTCTCTTCTTCCCCATCCCAGACATACAATCTGATTTCCTTCTTGGCTTTATCCCATTGCCATTACTCTGATTTAAGTAAATACCCATCCTTACTCTTGTGGGTCCCCAAATTGATATACCTGTTTGCTCTTTCCTCTCACTACAATTCAGTTTCCACATATAGCCCCCACGGTGCTGTTTTTAGAACACAAACGTCTAACAACATCTTTCCTGTCTTTAAAAACCTACAAAATAAGGTCCAAAAGCCCAGCTCTTGACAACCTGGCCTTGTGAGCTTCCTGCCACAACCCCCAAGCCACAGCGCCCATGCACTCACACAGGGCAGGACTCTGCTCATACCCTCCTCTGCTTCAGCCATGGAAGGCCTGGCTCAGACTTTCTGGCACTTTTTACTTATCCATAACTTATGACACAATTAAGTAAATTTTCATGTATGCTTCCAAACTATTTTGTATTTCTATTCATGTTTTTTGCCCTGGATTCTTTTATCCTGATATTAATAATGCTACAACAGTTTTTTTTTCTTAAAAATCAGTTTTATTGAGCTATAATTCACCTACCATAAGATTGCATTTTAAAATACACAATTTCAATGGCTTTTAGAATTTCCACAGTTGTGCAACCATCGCCATTATTTAATTCCAGACATTTTCATCACCCCAAGAAGAAACCTGTTAACAGTAGCTTCTCATCTCCCTCCCCTCAATCCTTGACAACCACTGATCTATTTTTTATTTCTATAGACATTTCCTATAAACGGAATCTTATAATATGTGGCAAAAATTCTCTTTTTGGTAAGAGAATTTTTTTTTTTTCTGTAAGACGGAATTTCGCTCTGTCACCAGGGCTGGAGTCCAATGGTGCTATCCCAGCTCACTGCAGCCTCGACCACGCAGGCACAGGTGATCCTCCTGCCTTAGCCTCCCAGGTACCTGGGACTACGGGCACGTGCCATGGCACCCAGCTAATTTTTGTATTTTTAGTAGAGATGGGGTTTTGCCATGTTTGCCAGGCTGGTTTTGAACTCCTAGGCAAGCGATCCGTCTGCCTCCACCTCCCAAAATGAATTTAATAATCTGTTCACAGTTATTATGATTACTCATATATTGGAACTTAATATGTGTTTTCTTGTATACCCTGTGCTTTGTTATTACTTCTTTTTTTTTTCCCCCTTCCTTTTCTGCCTTCTCCTACAAAAGTGCCTGGCACATAGTAACCCTCAGTAAGTGTTACAAGCTATCATTTGTGGGCAGGAACCATGTAGCTATGGATTTATTTATTCATCAAACATTTATTGATTACCTGCTACTCATGTTTATAGTTTCGCTGCTTGGCTAGCTTAGTGCCTAACAGGTAGAAGAAGCTCGGTAGGGTATTTGCTGCCTTGCATGGACTGTGCAGAGACTGATGTGCTTGTCGAGGGCTGGAGAGTCATGGAAAGCACACAGGCTTGGGACTAAATTCACTTGGGTTTGCTCTGATTTTGTCACATCGTAGCTATTTGATCTTGGGTGATTACTTTATGTCTTTGAATCTTCATTTCCTCATCTGTGAAATGGGGATGATAACATCTGTTGTGAAGAGTTGTTTTGGGGGATGAGAGATAGTTGTGTAACTGACAATCAGAATTGCTAGTGTAGGGAATATGCTCAGTACATGTGATCTATTGTTTTTCTTGGTGAACTGTTTAACAGAGCACCCTCCCAACCATGTACATCAGTATTGAAGCACCAACTATGACTGCCCAGGGAATTAAGTTGTAGTCAAAAATGAAACTGGCCCCTTTCCTGTGTGGCTGATATAAGTTATTACCACCCTATTAGAAGAAGAGACATTTTCCCCTCACATGGTAGAACCAAGGAAAAGAATCAGAAGTGTACTTTCTTCTTCCTTTTAACAACAGGAGTCCATTTTAAGTCTCTGGTGTCCCTTAAAGCTTCCGTTTATTCTAACACTCGTTTAAACGTTTAAACATTTCAATGAAACATTTGTGTTTCAGTCATGCTTCTCTCCAGTGATTCAGAGAAAAAATAAAGTAGCTTCAGAAATAGGTAAGACAACTACCTAGAAAAAGAGAAGCTTAGTGAGCTTGAAGACAGGCTATTTGGAAATACACAGTCAGAGGAGACAAAAAAAAAAAAAAAAAAAAAAACCCAGTAAGACAAGACAAGCAAGCAACCATTTTTTCCTGAGTTTCAAATTCACTTTTCCCACATTTTAAAAGCTTTTGCTCCACTCTTTGTTGCTGTTTTTCTGGTTTTCACCCAGATGTGTGTGTGTCTTGAGGTTAGAAATTTGACTGCAGATATAGAAGGAAGGCTAGAGTGGCCTGGGTTTATGCCTCTTGTCCTTCCTGGCATGCATGCATGCTCAGTGAGTTTTAAGGGATGGTGTTTGGTCTGCACTCATTTTGACAGTATCTGTATGAACTACATATGTCTAAAAAAGACAGGCCAAGATACCTGTCCATAGGATCTAGGGGTGCAGTATTTTGTGGCTGGGGGATTAGAGTCCCCACGTGTTATTTCAGACATGTGCACCTTCTCGCCAGCATGCTTGTGTTCTCACAGGTAATGAATGACAAGGGTCAGTTACAGCTGGAACCAACTTACAAATGATCCATGCCTAATAGAGCATCATGTCTTAAAACCATTCCTTGTTGTGCATTAACCATGTGATAACAGAAGAATTAAACCATAGGGGTTATGACTGGTTTGGGGAGAATTATCTTATTCTGTTCTTGCCTATTTTCCTAGTGCACCTGGTCAGTCGCCTCTAACTTGTAGATGGCTGTAGTGGTGATTTCAGCTGTCCCAGGAAGTCTGTGTGCAGGGCCAGCACAGCAAATCCCACCCTCAGTGCTGAGTCCTACTCTCGATGGCTCCAGCAGCTGCTCATTTGGACCAAATCGTCAAGATCATTTTAATCTTTTTCTTTCTTTCTTTGTATGTGTCTTTTAGGTGTAAAGAGATCTCCTAATTCGAGTCCTACTCTTGATGGCTCCAGCAGCTGCTCATTTGGACCAAATCGTCAAGATCATTTTAATCTTTTTCTTTCTTTCTTTATATGTGTCTTTTAGGTGTAAAGAGATCTCCTAATTCAGATAGTTCGAAATACTTTTTAAAATACTTCTTCACAGTTGTCCCAAATAAAATATTTCTCTGAGGTGGTAATCCTGAACTTTTGCTTATTAATTTTTTGAATAAGTAATAATGCACATGATACTTCAACAAGTGTAGAAAGGATATTCACTGTAAAATATTTCCTCTACTCTATCCTCAGACCACCTAGTTATGCATTCTTCCAGAGAAAAGGCATACTCATTCTTTTATCATCATCATCATCATCATCATCATCATTTTTTTAGAAACAGAGTCTCTCTCTGTTGCCCATCATCGTCATCATCATCATCATCATCATCATCATCATCATTTTTTTAGAGACAGAGTCTCTCTCTGTTGCCCAGCTGGAGTGCAGCGGCCTGCCTGATCATGGCTCAGTGCAGCCTCCAACTCCTGAACTCAAGCCTCAGCCTCCTGAGTAGCTGAGACTACAGGTACACCAGCTCACATTTTGTTTTTTTTCTTTTTAGCAGAGATAGGGACCTGCTTTGTTGCCCAGGCTGGTCTTGAATGTTAGGCCTCAAGTAATCCTCCTGCCCCCGCTTTCCAAAGTGCTGAGATTACAGGCATGAGCTACCATGCCCAGCTGCAAATTCATTCTATATACATTTTCTGCTGCCTGCTTTTTTTCACATAACACAACCTGGAGATCATTCCAGGTTCGTACAGATAGTGTTGCCATATTCTTTGCGACAGCTACCTAGTATGTCAGTATAATGTATGAACCATAATTTAATAATTAGTTCTCAGTTGACAGGTATATATACTATTTCCAGCCTTTTCCTATTAAAACAAATGCTGCAATTTTTGTCACTGTACAAATTATTTCTCACACATGAGAAAGATCAGTAAGATAAATTCCTAGAATTGAAATGTGAATTTTTAAATGTTGCTACATTTGCCCATTACCCTTCACAGAAATTGTACGAATTTATATTCCTACCAATAATTGTCAGATTCCCTGCACTGTCTCCAACAGATACGTATCAAACTTTTGATCTTTGCCTGTTTGACAGGTGAAAATGGTATCTGATTGTGGTTTTGATTTGCGTTTTCTCATGAGGAATAAGGTTGAGGGTCTTTGAATGTGTTTAATTGCCATTTATGTTTCCTTATCTGTGAACTGTTTAGGCCCATTTGTGTATTTTCTATCAGGTTATTGATTTTTATTGTAGGAACACCTTATAGAGAAGATAAAACAGCCGTTTTACTGTAATTTTTATTTTACTGCAATTTCCCCCAGTTTATAATATGACTTATTTTAATATAATTTCCCTCCAATTTGTAGTATGACTTTGGGCTTTATTTAATGTGGGTTTATGTATATAGATATGTATTTATTGCTTTGCAGAAACCTTTTCTTCTATACATTTTAGAAAGGTCTTTCTGACCTGTAGATTTTAAAAATTCTGTCATATGTTTAGTATGATTATAATTTCCTTTTATAGAAGTTGAAAATTTGATTCCTTGGAATTTAATATGAGGCATGAGATCCTTACATTGTTACCTAACTTTATTGTTTTCCTGATTACTACCCAATTGACTCAATACTTTTTGTTGAATAACTCATCTTTTCCCCACTGATATCCAATGTCTTTCTTTTATTAAAATAATAACCAAAATTTCCAAAAATACCTAGATCAATTTCCAGGCTCTCAGGTCTATTACCATTACTGATTCTCCATATAGCAATACCAAATGGTTTTAATGAATGTGGCTGTATCATTTGTTTATTATCCAGTGATTTTATTTTTCCATGTAAACTTTGAAGTCACCTTGAGTACTTATAAAAAGAAAACAAGTTAGTATTTTCATTATGATCACCTTAAATTTATACATTAATATAGAGAAAATCAACTTTTGTATGATATTTAGTCTTCCTACCCAAGACTAAAATGTGTTTTTCCACGTCTTCACTGTTTCTCAGTAATGTTTTGAAGTTTTATTTCATGTCTGTGCATATTTTGTTAAGTTTACACGTAGGTATACTTTTTTAAAGTTGCTATTGTGAACACAATTATTTCCTCACAATACTTTCTGGCAGTTATTGTTTAAACACAGGGATACTTTTTGGAGTTTATTGGTTTTGAAGAGCTACCTTTTTAAATTATCTTATTAATTAAAATAATTTTCCAGCCAGGCACAGTGGCTCAAGCCTGTAATCCCAGCACTTTGGGAGGCTGAGGCGGGTGGATCACCTGAGGTCAGGAGTTTAAGACCAGCCTGGCCAACATGGTGAAACCCCATCTCTACTAAAAATACAAAATTTAGCTGGGTGTGGTGGTGTGCGCCTATAGTCCCAGTTACTTGGGAGCCTGAAGTAGGAGAATCGCTTGAACCTGGGAGGTGGAGTTTGCAGTGAGCTGAGATCACACCACTGCACTCCAACCTGGGAGACAGAGCAAGACTCAGTCTCAAAAAAATAAAAAATAATTAAAATAATTTTTCTATAGAGTCTCTTAGGTTTTCCATGTATATTCCCATATTACTTGGGGGGAAACATGATAATTGAGCCTCCTTCTTCTCAACTATTATACAATTTAGTTCTTTCTTTTATCTAATTGAATTGACTACTAGCTCTAGGATAATGATAACTAGTAGTGACAATAGTGGACATTCTTGTCTTGTTCCTGACTTTAATTGGAATTTGTTTGGTCTTTCTCCATTGCCATAATGTATTTTAAGTTATGTTATAGATATTTAGGGGCAGCTATGGAGATGATTGTACGATTTTCTTGTTTCATGCCCCTACTATAGTGAGTCATATCAGTAGATTTTCTAACATTAAAACGTCTTTGCATTTAAACCCTACTTGGTTGGCATGTATTATTTTTAGTGTGTTGCCGAATTCTGTTTATTTATGCTTATTATTTTGTTCCTCCATATTCATAAATGAGATTGGTCAGTAGTTTTCTTTTTTATTTGTTCTATTCTTTCTCAGGTTTGGATCTGACTGCTACGTGGTAATTAACTGCTTCTTAGAGATTGGGCAGAATTCAGTCATCTATCTTTCACACTTCTTGGTGGTGGATCTTTGACAACTTTCACTACTTCTTCTGTTTAGATGTTCTCTCTTGTCTTGGTCACTTGATTAGCTTGTATTTTCATATTCAACTCTTCATAATAGTTGTCTATTTCAATCCAAGTTTTCAGATTTCTTTACGTAGATTTCAGCAAAATCTTTTAGTGTCTTCTCTATCATTATTTTCCCTGTCTCTTGTTTTATTTTGTGTATCTGTGCTTTCTCTTTCTCCCTCCCCTCATTTGGTTAAGGTAAGATGATTACTTATTTTATTGTTTTTTGTTTTTTGGAGACTAAGCTTTTAGATATATTCATTTAAACATTTATCTTTTTTTCTAATTCCTAAATATCTGGTTTTAAAAATTCACAAATAAATGTGAATTCCTTCCCTTCTACTTCCTTTAGATTTATATTATTGTTATTCATGCTTCTTGAGAGTTTTTATTCTTTGTTTTATAAATAGAGTTACTTACAGATATGACTTTTGCTCTGAATTTTTCATTAGCTGCATTCCATAGGTTCTGATATGCAATGTTTTCATTATCCTTATTTTCTCAGTACACATTAAGTTTGGTTTTCATATCTTTTTGTTCCAAGAGCTGTTAAATAAAGTTTAAAAGTTTCTAGTTAATAGAGTTTTAAAGTTTTCTTTGTATTTTTGTCATTTGATAGGATTGTGAACAGAAAATATTGTCTGTTCTGTTTCTATGTTTTAGAATTTTTGAGATTTTCTTTGCACTATTTACAGCTAATATGTAGTCCCTTCCATGGCTAGTTTAGGGACACTTTAATATGTGTCTTCTATATTTAGAATGTATAGTCACATATTTCCACCTACCTTGCAATTATTTTATTTATATATTTTAAAACCTTACTTTTTTGTAAATATGTATGGACAGGGAGATATGTCCACTAAATATGATATGGACAGAGAGATAACCCATGAAAGTCTTGATCCGAACATAGTTTTGCCTGCTTTTCCTTGAATAATATCCTGTTGCTTTGCTTTATTAATTTTGTTACTGCTATTTGGAACATAGATATTCATGGCTGCTAACTAAAACTTTGTATATTATTCCCTTTGCCATTATAAAGAATCTTTCTTTGCCTTGTTTAATGGTTTTTATGCTGATTTTAATTTTCTGTGTTTGAAATTAGGTGTATATGTTTTATACAGTATATAGTTGAATTTGGTCCAGTTTGAGGGCTTTTTCTTTTAATATGTGAGCTCTACCTATTTATGTATATTGATATGACAGATATGTTTGTTATCATTTTTGTTATGTATTCTGTTTTCTATTTTTTATGGCTTAATTTGCTTTTTTACATGTCACTTAATGATCTATTTTTTTCCTTACTCTGTGCCCGTGTAATTCATTTGGGAGATGTGTCCTATCTTTAGTTCTTCTAGCAGTTCCATTTATAATGATAATAATTCTCTGTTGTTGTTTCTTTTAATTTAGAGAGTACCCACTGGTTCCCCAACAGAAGTCATACTTAATATCCACTTCTTCCCACCTCTCCTCTATCCCTTTCCAAACCTCCTTTTCACCATTCAATTCTAGTTGATGTAATCACTTTTTTTTTTTTAGTTTCTCCAAAACTAAACCTTTTAATATACTTGACTTATACTCCTGTGAAAAATATACACGATTTATTCTCTTTAAAGATATTTTGATTTATTAACTTTAAAGGTATTAGGCTTCAGTATAATAGCTAAGGAATCAACATGCATATATCTCCACTTTTTCTTCCTTTTTACCTGATAACTTTTGCAAGTTACATTTTTCCATTTTTCCTTGATTAATAGTAGTTCCATTCCTCTCCGATAGCATATTTCCATAGCTGTTTCAGTCTTGATTCAGCTGTTAATTCAATACTCACTGCCATTTCTTTGTCCCACTTTCTCTCCTCAGCTCTTGATTGGCTGACATTTTTCCTGTAGTGGTAACTTCAATACAAATTCAAGAAACACACATTTTGCATGTTTAAAAACATTTGCCACTTGCCTTCTTACTACAATGACAGTTTGGCTGGATATAAACTTTTACATCACACATTGTTTCTCTGGGATATGATGGCATGGCTAATATATCTCCAAAACTATGTGATTTTCCTTTGGATATCATAGACCCTTTGTTTTATTTATTAATAAATTGATTTATTTGTTTTTGAGACAGGATCTCGCTCTGTCACCCAGGTTGGAGTGCTATGGTTTGATCACGGCTCACTGCAGCCTTCACCTTCTGGCCTCAAGCAATCTTCCCATCTCAACCTCCCAAGTATCTGGGCCAAGACACATGCCACCATGCCCACTAATTTTTAAATTTTTCTGTAGAGACAGGGTCTCCCTATGTTTCCCAGGCTCATGAACTCCTGGTGCAAGTGATTCTCTCACCTCGGCCTCCCAAAGTATGGGGATTACAGGCATGAGCCACTGTGCCTTGCCTTGTACCTTTAAATGTATAGAATTAAATCTTCCTTTTGAAAAGCTTTCTTAAATTATATGCTTGGTAGTATGTGTTCGAATATTTATTCTCTTCCATTTGTTTATGTCTTTTACTCAGGAAAACCAGTTATCTTTTTCATTTGTCTTCCATATCTAGCAATTTCTCTCTAATCCTTTTAAATTCTTTGTCCATTTACATTTCATTCTGCTCATTTTCTCAATCCTCCATGGTACTCAGTGTGTTTTCAACAATACCTGTTTTCTTTGGGCTTCTTCTAGTGTGTTCTTCATTTTTCTCTTTTACTTCTGCCATGATATTTTTCATCCTCTATTTTGCTAGATATTCTCAGAGTCCTTATCTCTTTTCTTTGAGTCCTTGTTTCAAAGGGTTAATTATTTCATTCAATTCTTTGAGTTAATAATTATATTTCCTGTCACAGCATTCATCTGCTTTACAGCAGTATTTTTTCTAGTAAATGTTCTTCACTTATCATCATTCTTTTCCTATTCCTTTCCCTACTTTTTTCTTAGTTTATTTTTTTTGTGTAGATCTTATACTGATTCTCTTTTACATTATTCATCTTAAAATGAGATGAACTCTTCTTGGACCAACTATTTTCAGATTTACTTGAGGAAATGACCATGGCAAGTTCTAGACCAACAAGAATTCTTTTTGGCTTAGGGAGGAACTCCTTATGACAGAGAGAGAGAGAAGTATGTGTGTTCTAAGACTCATTGAAATGCACATTTATATCTGTGCCTGCAAATAATTTTGGACCCTCCATTCCCTAGTCAATAGAGGTGGGTAGCTTTAAGGTTGCCCAAGACTCACTGTCTTCTTGGCCTACCTCATTCCTAGAATGCTCCTACAGAAATAACTTTGCCTTTGCCATCTTCCCTGCTCCCTGATGGGTCTAGGGTCTAAGATCAGTCCTGCTGCCATCCTACACACCCTTTTCCGTTATTCTAAACAAGAGTTGATGGGTTTTCTTCTCCAAGGAGCTAATGCTTCCCACTTTGGAGAGCAGTGCTCTGCAGGCTTTGTCTGAGGCTTAGAGCCACAAATGTATCCTCTACAGCATATCCACACCCTGTATTAGACCATCCTGGGCAATGAACCATCCTGTCTCATTCATTAAAGTGCAGAGTTACGGAGATATAGTTTTACCAAAGAAAATTTTCTTTTTCTTTATTATCTTGAGATGATTTCCAAGAAAGGGAAGAAACAGATATTTTTACCATCTTAAAACTGGAAGACCTTCTTGAACTTTATTTTGAAAAGTGGGTTTTTAAATCTAGAAATCTAAAAGCAAGCTGCCTCCTCTCTGCTGCCCTTTAGTAAGACCACTTCCATTTCCAAGAAGCCACCATATGCTTACTTTAAAAAATTACATTTGGAAGAACTTTGTTTTTTGGAGAGGATCATATGCAATTTTTAATTTCTTTAATATTTGTCTCAAAGCAGTACTCCTTTGCTCCTCATATTTATACAACTTAGGAAAGAATAAATAGTCTACCTTTTGCTTGATGAAGAAATAGATGGGAATTAAAGCCAGAACTAGAGACCAGTTTTCCAGCTATTGAATGATTTGTCTTTGATTGCATTGCTTTCCATCATGCCAGCAAAGGCTTTTCTAGTGAGCACTGTAAGCTTTGAGAACCAAACATTCATTTTTTTTTTTTTTTTTTTCCGATTGAGTCTCACTCTGTCACCCAGGCTGGAGTGCGGTGGCACGATTTCGGCTCACTGCAATCTCTGTCTCCTGGGAGAACCCAACATTCAGAATATATGTTATTCCCACGCCGATAATGAGGTCTGCCATTGGACAGAAACTTTGACACTTCTCTTCCCTTTTTTAGTTTGTAATATTTTTCTTTAATAATCATTAAGATGATATCTCATTTCTAGATTCACATAGAACTTTCTTAATGTTCTACTAACAAGATTTGTCTCCATCTTTTGTGGGAGCCTGATTCCTGCCAATTATATGCCATTGCCTTGATAAAAAAAATCTCAGTACCAACTGATATGGTTTGGATTTTTGTATCCCTGTCCAAATCTCATGTCGAATTGTAATCCCCAATGTTGGAGGTGGGGCCTGGTGGGAGGTGATTGGATCGTGGGCGGTTTCTCATGAATGGTTTAGCGCCATCCCTTCATCATTGCTCTCATGATAGTGAGTTCTCATAAGATCTGGTTGTTTAAAAGTGTGTGGCACCCCCACCCCAGTCCTGCTTCTGCCATGTAAGACAGTGCTCCCACTTTGCCTTCTGCCATGAGTAAATGTTCCCTGAGGCCTCCCCAGGAGCAGATGCCTTTTTGCTTCCTGTATAGCCTACAGAACTGTGAGCCAATTAAACCTCTTTTCTTTATAAATTCCTCAGTTTCAGGTGTTTCTTTATAGCAACGTGAGAACAGACTAATACACCAAGGCAATGGTATTTGGCATTCGGCATTACTTTTTGGCCTTGGCAATACCAATATCCCAAAGACATAGTCCCTATCTTTGAACCTTTGAGGAGCCCATGGTCCAGTGAAAGGGGACACAGAGACATATAAAAGAAAAATAGGGCCGGGCATAGTGGCCCATGCCTGTGATCCCAGCTCTTCTGGAGGCTGAGGCATGAGAATTGCTTGGCCCTGGTGGGGCAGAGCTTGCAGTGTGCCAAGATCATGCCACTGCACTCCAGCTTGGGTGACAGAGCTAAACTCCGTCTCAAACAAAGCAAAACAAAAATGAAAAAGAAGAAGAAAATTGCTAGAGTGCCTAGTACCATAATAGAAGTGTGACCAAAGTGCAAAGTGCTATAGGGGCAGTTAGCCCTCCCAAAGGGAGAAGAAAGTCAATGCAGAGAAGCTGGCACCTGAACACAGTTTTGCAGGTTAGTAGGTATTTTCCAGATGGTGAAGGCCCTGACCTGCAGCCTGAATACCATGAGCAAAGACTTAGAGATGTATTTTTCTTAAAAAAAAAAAGGATATAAGAAAATGTCAACAGTGTGATGTGGGTAAAATGGAGGAGGCCCAGAACGCAGTGGAGGATGAGATGTGGAGTTTGACTTCATAGTAAGTAGTCTAGAGAGGAGTACATGTTAAACCTGGGAATGATGTCATGGACATTGAGAGGTGACACCTGCCAGTTGATTTGTGAGACTTGGCTGTCAGTGATGTGCTGGCTGCCTCAGGAAGGAATCTGCCTGGTAGCTGAGGTGAGGGAGGCTCCTTGCTGCAGGCTGTCTGAGGTTTTAGCCTAACTTCAAACTGGATGAGGGAGCCAGGGCATCAGAATCTGCTTGTCCTGGAGCAGTAGGAATAAGGTTAAAGTACTTAAACTAATCTAAAGTCACACCCAAAACCTGGAAAGAAAGGATTTGTTTCTTCTTGCACGCCATACCACCTCCCATCTGCACATTATTTCCTCAATGATTTTTGGAATAATAGCATTTTTGGAGTACGTACAATGTGAAAAGTTACCACCTTAGCCTTAAGAAAGTAAAAAACACCATTAGTATAAAATCTAGCATCATAACATAAATTAAAGAGGTGCTCATTCATTTTATAAGATGGCTTTTTATTTTATGATACTAATTGTAAGTTTCTGTTGAACAATAAACTCCCTTTAGCTAATGCATACTGGGCTTAATACCTAGATGATGGATTGATCAGTGCAGCAAACCACTATGGCATGTGTTTTCCTGTGTAACCTGCGCACCCTGCACATGTACCCCAGAACTTAAAAGTTGAAGGAAAAAAATATTAAGCTCCTTTTTTATGCTTAAGGCTTACCTTGATTTTCCAAAACTTAGAGATACCCTATTTTAGAAGCATAACTGTTATATGAAATGAAGCTTATTTGTGAATGTGTGATTAATATTATGTATTTTTAATAAGCCCAGTTCTTATCTTAATTAATTCAAGGATGAAAGAAAAGAAAGACAGGAAATCAATATTTTCTCCTTTCACCCTTGGAAGCCACACTTTTAACAATTTTTATGGAACTCAGCCCTAATTTAAATGCCCGAGTCAGTGATAAATATTATTAATATCTTCATTTTTCCTTTCACCAAATACTGTTCAAAAATTAGAATGAATTCAATGAATGATCTGGGAACAAATCTGCATTTCAATAAGAGTCCTATAAAAGAAAACCAATTTATGAGCTCTTCTTAGTATGTGCGACATACTAGGTTTCATATTAGATGTGGTTAAAGTATGTTCCATTTTAGAATTCACATAGACAAACCCACATTAATCCTTTCAACACTTCAGCAGATAGTTAACTATAATACCCAGTTAGGGCTGAGCCAATTCAGTTTCTGGAGCCAATGTCTGGGCTGGTGTTCCTCAGGTGTCAGAAGTCCTTCATATGGCCTGTGTGAGAGCGATGGTTTCCCTTTCACTTTGTATGTCATATTCAATTCCAAGTACAGTAGCTATTTGCAGGGACCCAGCCTGCTGAAATTAAATGAATCTACATGAAAATGAGCCTTTTCAGTAGAGGCCACAACTTCTGACTCTATGGGAGACAGAATGCTTTCATCATCCTAGATGTTCTAGAGCAGGGTTCTTCAAACTTTAGCGAGCATAAAACCCCCCTGTAGATAAGATGCTCCCAGAGATTCTGCTTCAGTAGGTCTGTGTGGAGATGGTGCCTTTCTTACAGCCTTCCACATTGGAGAGCTGTTCAGTGTGGCCCCAGATCCACAGTGTTGGCCTTACCCAGAAGCTTGTTAGAAATGCAGAATCCCAGGCCCCAACTCAGACCTACTGAATCAGCTGAATCATAATCTGCATTTTAACAAGATCTCCGGTGACTCACCCTCCACTGGAGTTTGGCAAATACCACCCTAGATCACTGTTCCCCAAAGCCTGGTATAGGTGTTGCTAGGGAAACTGGAGATGAGTTTAGAGAGTATATAAACATTTTTAAATAATGGCTGTGTTTATTCTTATTATTACTTTCTTTTTATTACCTTCCAAGTGTTTATTCTTCCTGAGATCCTGTATTTATTCTTATTATTACCTTCCATTTATTCTTATTATTACTTTCCATTATTACAAACCAAGTGATATTGGTTTTCCATTTATGATAATAAAGTTTATTTTCCAAAATAAACTTATTTAACTGAAAGCATGACTTGATATATAGTAAATGTTGAATAAATATGAGTTTAGGTGGTGTGCAGCTATCACAAAAACCATGAAAGTAGTTTGTATACAAGTGACCTTACTTAGTATGGTGCTTAAGAGCCTGGCCTCTGGAGCCTGACACTCTGGGTTTGAGTACCAACTCCTCCACTACTGACACTGTGTGACCTTGGGCAAGTTTCTTGACCTCTCCTTCCTTCAATTGCCTCCTCTGGAGAATGGAGATAATAATGGTATCTATCTCAATGAGTGTCGTGATGCTTAAAAAAGGGCTAATATATGAGACGCTCTAAGGGCAGTGCCTGATACATAGTGAGGGCTGTGTCAGGGCTAATTTGCTTCACTGTTATCTAGAGCACAAATACATGCTCAGTGATTTTTTTCATCAGATTTCCCCCAATCCTCTTCCTGGCTCCTCTGCTTACTCAGGCCAACCTGCCCCATCTTCCCACAAAAGCTAAATATTTACAGATTTTTTATATCATTGAGAAGAGTGACAGCAGCAACTTCCACTTGGCCAAAAAGAGGACAGTCTTAACTGACAGAAGTGGTAGGTGGGGCATGAGATCTCATAGGTTGGAAGTCCAAGGAGAGAGATGTGGCCAGAGAATTTGCTCATTAAGTGACAAGAAAGTGACAACAGAAAGTGACCATCATAAATTGTTCTCATCATCACCTGGAGAGAAGTTTAAAAAATAAAACTTTTATTATTTTACTTATAGCTTTAGAAACTTTAGTACATTTACGTTGAGAACCCCTTTATTTGTATCTCGTTTACACGTGGGCTTGTGGGCTGCTATTTCCTGGCCGCAAGTTACCTTTAATAGATGAATGATGGACCCTGAGAGGTTGCAGGACCCTACTGAGATCATAATATGAGATATATATTGTGTCATGGGGTTTATTAGCCTTCATTCATTCAGAAGTGAGAAATCTTTATTCTTCTCCCTCTGCCCCATTTTATAGCCAAAGAAACAAGGGATGTGTTTCTTTGAAAGAGGAACAGTGTCAAAACATACAAAGTTAGGATTGCACAGAGTACCTTGTTTGCAGATTCCTAGTCAAATGTGTTATTTTATTATTATTATCGTTTTGAGATGGGGCCTCACTCTGTCACCCAGGCTGGACTCTAGTGGTACAATCACAGCTTACTGCAGCCTTGACTTCCCCAGGCTCAGGTGATCTTCCCATCTCAGCCTCCTGAGTAGCTGGGACTACAGGTGTGCACCACCACACTTGGCTAATTTTTTTGTATTTTTTGTAGAGATGGGGTTTTGCCATGTTGCCCAGGCTGATCTTGAACTCCTGGGCTCAAGCTATCTATCCATCTCGGCCTCCCAAAGTCCTGGGATTACAGATATGAGCCACTGCACCCAGCCCACATGCTTTTGTCAGGTGGTAGCAGTAATCTTTCTTGCTTATATTTTAAAATGTAAGCACACTTTCTGTGTATGAACAGACTCTCACAGACTACTCTTGGGACAAAAAAAAAGAGTTTGACAAGAGCAACTAGCGTGTAAAATTGCTTACCATGAGTTCTTGCTTTCTGAAATAACTCACAAAGTGTGATTGGAACACAGACATATATAAATGTTTATTAAAAGAGAGGCAAGCTTAGTCCACATCACTTCTGAAGGGTACAGACAGGCTGATCATGTAGGGAAAGAAAGGAATCAAGTAGGGCGCCCGTACCCTCGCCCTGGAATAGCTCCCGCTAAAAAGGTTGCAGTGCAGGTCCTGTGCGACCTGCAGATGTGCTCTGTGCTCTGTGGCCCACTGGCTTTTAAAAATGCTTTTTAAATTATATACCCAGATATCAAAATTGAACTTTTTGCAAAAATCTAGATAGATATGGGGCTTTGGAAGAGGGAAGTAGGGGGTTCTGGCCAATACTGGGCTCGTATTCCCATGGAATATCACCCAATCCATGCTGACAGGGGCTCCCACTGCAGACCCAGGCCCGTGTCCTGTAGCCATGTCCCATCCATGCTCTTTCACCTGTTACCTAGCCCACCTCTGAGTGGCTGGTCACAGCCTGCTCCCTACTGGCAAGGGATGCTGGGGAAGGAGTTCCTGCTTCTGGCTGGAGGAGGTGAGACTCATAATGTGGAAAATTCCTCCAGCATAGGGTAAGTGTTCAAAAGAGGGTAGGCAACCACAAGACAGATGAGCACCCCTGCCCAAGGAAGAAGACGCTTGCAGGATAGCTGAGTGTCATTGAAGAGCCTCTATCATGGCAGCCTTTTCCTCTTCTCCCCGACACATGCAGAGCCTCCCAGGCTGCTTGTGTTCTCCCACTTCTGAATCTCTGAGTATTTGCTGCTCCTGCTTACTAGAACAGACTCCTCTATTCACCTCTCTGCCTGGTGAAAAATAAGATCACTTGTACCAGGTGTTTCTTTATTGTGCCTCCTCCTTAAGTTTGAATGGATGATGCTAATCCCTTAGCCCTCTCTACCTCTCCTGGGGCATTTATCTGACTCCCGCCTTTTTTTTTTTTTTTTTTTTTCTTTAAGACAGAGTCTCACTCTGTTGCCCAGGCTGGGGTTCAGTGGCGCAATCTAGGCTCACTGCAAATCTGCCTCCCTGATTTAAGCCACTCTCCCACCTCAGCCAGCCTCCCAAGTAGCTGGGATTACAGGAGCCTGCCACCACACCTTTTTTTTTTTAAATTAATTAATTAATTTATTTATTTTTAGTAAAGACAGGGTTTCACCATATTGGCCAGGCTGGTTTGGAACTCCTGACCTCAAGTGATCCATCCGCCTTGGCCTCCCAAAGTGATAGGATTACAGTCGTGAGCCACTGTGCCTGAACTGACTCCTGCTTTTAACATAGGTATTTGTAGTGGTGATGATAAGTATCACTTCCATGTATGTGTCAGGATGTGTACTGTGTCTTCACAGACAGTGTTTGTTTTAATAGTGACAACAAAGAGAATTAAGCGTTATAGCTCCTAATTTACAAATGAAGAAAAGGAGGTCCGTTAAGGTAAAGTGACCTGACCAAGGCCACACAGCCAGGAAAAGGGAAAGGTGGAAGCAGAACCCAGGGCCGTCTGGTTCTGAGACCAGGTCCTGTATTTGGGCCTCCCATGGAAGTGCATGTTAGTTCTGTTTCCCTCGCCACCCTCTAATGGTGTTTGTATGTGCATTTCAATGCTGTTTTTCAGATAGTTCATGAATTGGGAGAAAGTATGAAAGCCTTTGAGAATCTGGCCTTTTAAATCCTAAACATTTTAAATACATTTCAGAGCAAAGCAACATTTTTAAATGGATTGAGAGAACACAAAGCCTTGAAGAGCTCTTGGGTGCAGCCCCTGACTTCCTGGAGCTCAGCATTCTCAACTGTCAGATTTTAACAAATACTTTAGATAATTGCTTAATTATTGTATCTGGAAAAAAAAAAAAAGCCTTTCACAGCCATCAGACACTACATATAAAACTATCCTCCAATCCTGGATTTTGAAAAATTCTTCCCTGTAACTTCAGCAAGGCAGCATCTCGGTGGCACCTAAGCATTCCCACATTCCTGAAGATAAAACTAGATGGAAACCAAGACCGCTCAGGTGAGGGAGGAGCAAGCAGAAGAATTACAGTCACCTTTATGGGGTTTCTTTCACTTAATGGTCTCAAAAATATTTTTAAAACTTTGCCAAATGGAATCAGGGATATAACTTGACCTGAATCATATCAAGCTAATAAAGTAATGCAGTGCAGTAGAAATGAGGTTTTAATGACAAAACTCCGTCTATACTAAAAATACAAAAATTAGCTAGGGGTGGTGGTATGTGCCTGTAGTCCTAGCTACTTGGGAGGCTAAGGTGGGAGGATCGCTTGAACCCAGGAGGTGGAGGTTGCTGTGAGCCGAGATCACGCTATTGCACTCCAGCCTGGGTGACAGAGCGAGACTCTGTCTCAAAAATAAAAGAAATGAGGTTTTAGATCAGAAAAACCAGGGCTTTAAACTCAGCTCTGCTGATCTTTCTGAAATTTAGTAGAAATTGCATACTACTCTGAGGCAAAGTTGGATTATTTGTTATATGGAAATATCAGCATCTACCACACGGTTGTTGAGAGGATTACATAAAACATCTTAGAAGTTCCCAGTGCAGTGCTGAGTACCTACTGGGTGGGAGAGTCAAAAAGGTATACAGCCAATCCTTATTACTTGCAGATTCTACATTTGCAAATTCACCTACGTGTACTCACTAAAGTGTATTTGCAACTCCAAAATCAGTACTCACGGTGCTTTTGTGGTCATTCCCAGGCATGTGAAAGTGATAAAAAACTGTAGACACTGACAAGCATGTTCCCAGCTGAGTTGAAATAACAGGACACTGCCTTCTTGTTTCAGCTCTCATCCTATAAACAAGTGTCCCTCTCGCAGTCTGTGTAATGCCACGTTTTTTCCAAATTTTGTACTTATTGTTGGTGGTTTTGCAGTTTAAAATGGCCTCCAGCAAAGTGCTTGAAGCGCTGCCTAGTATTCTTAAGCCCAAGAAGGCTGTGATGTGCCTTATGGAGAAAATACAAGTGTTCGATAAGATTTGTTCAGACATGACTCCTAGTGCCGTTGGCCATGGGTTGTCTTGTTCTATCCGGGCCCTCAACGGATTAGATGGCGCCCACCCACAATGGTGAGGGAGACCTTTACTCCATCTACAGATTCAAATGCTAACTCGCTTTGGAAACACCTTTACAGATACACCCAGAAATGATGTTCTACCAGCCAGATGGGCAGCCCTTAGCCCAATTAAGTTGACACATAAAAGTAATCATCACACTCTGTGTTCATGACAACTTTCTAAACATAACTATGGTGAATAATGAGAACTGACTGTATTTTATTCAGTTCCTGTATTGGATAGGTTCAATATTAGTGGATAAAACAAATTAACTCAAAAATCTTCAAGGCTTAACACAATGGGAGTTTATTTTTCACATTTGTAAAGTCTAATCAGGTGTTTGGCAGGTGGTCTTACAGGTGAGTCAGGGACCCGGACTCCTTTCATCTTGTGACTCTGCCAACACATAGGACCTTTGCTACCAGTCAATGGGTGGAGAAAGAGAAAAGTCATGGGCAGAAGGTCTTTCTGAACCAGCCCAGAAGTAATAGCACATCACTTTGACCTTCATTGCATTGAGCAGAACTCAGTCTCATGGTCACACCTAACTGCAAGGGAGACTGGGAGATATAATCTAGCCATGTGCTGAGGGATTAAAGGAATAACTCTGCTGCAGTTCTCCTTAAAGTCTCTTTATACAGTTATTTTTTCTTAAGTAAATGACAAAACCCTTAGGTAAGTGGTATTTCAGTTTCTAAAGGTTATTCTTCCCCACCCTTTCCGGTTTTTCACCAGGGGAAGCATTTCTGTCTCCTGTCATGTGTCTTAGTTAAAAGATGAGATCCTTATACAATGAGACCTCTCTATATTCTCTTGTTCTGTTAATACTTCAACCAACTCTGTAATCCTTGCTATAAATTTTTGACTGAAAATATTTTGCCACTGAATAAAAGATCATAAAAAATTAGACCCAGTGCCTCCTGTAAAAGAAACTGTTAAAATACAAATATCTGATAATTTATACTTGTTCCAACTAAATTGTGGGGTTGCATCCAAGTTGCCTTAGCATCAGCCTGTAAAATGCTAACTGTGTCTGACCCTATGTCATTGTGTGTATTAGCTTAGTACACCATTAGTTTAGTTTTAGTAATAAAATAACATAGATGTTACCTGAAAGAAACACGTACTACCCCATGAGATCTCTGCTCAGTTTCACTATGGTTTTATGCTGTGGACTCTGATGAGTATTTTCTTTTTCAGTCTTTCTGTTCTTGTTTTAATATCAAGGAATGAGGCAGTAACACAGTGATGATCAGGCTCCTTCTTTCAAGGAACCTGAAATACTTTGTAAGAAAAGTGTAGTTGTGTACAACAATCAGCTTATGTACCTTCTTGGAACTCTTAGGAAGACTATGATGGACTCTTTCCCCAAAAAAGTTGTACTGACACACATATTTTGTGCCATTTACAATTTTTATACAATTTTAGATTAACCTAGCTGGGAAAAAGATGGTACCATAAGATCCAGCAATTCCGCTCTTGCATATATGCTGAAAAGAATGAAAAGCAATGTCTTGAAGAGATATTTGTACACCAATGTTCATAGCAGCATTTCTCACAACACCCCAAAGGTGAAAGCAACCCAGGCACTCACCAATAGATGAATGGTTCAACTAAATGTGATGTATATGTACAATGGAATAATTCAGAATGAATTTCTGATCCTGCTATAACATGAATGAAGGTTGAAAACATTATGCTAAATGAAATAAGCCAGACTCAAACAGACAAATATTGTATGGTTCCACATATGTGAGGTACCTAGACTAGACAAATTCATAGAGACAGAAAGTAGAACAGAAGTTACTGGGGACTGAGGGGAGGAGACAGTGGGGAGTTATTGTTTTATGGGTACAGAGTTTCTGTTTGGGTTGATGAAAAAGTTCTGGAAATGGATAGTGGTGCTGGTTGCACAGCATTGTGAATGCACTTAATGCCACTGAATTGTATACTTAAAAGGGGTTAAAATGATAAATCTGATATTCTTGGACTTTAGAACCTGTTAAGCCTTGGTTCCAATCCCAAGGCTTAGTTATAGTATAGGTGACTGAGCAAAAGAGTTAATGTCTCTGAACATCTGTTTCTTTACCTATAAAAAGGGGTATGCTAGGGCATTGAAGCCCTGACCTTAGAAGATTATTATAGAAATAAGTGTGATTAGCATGTCACATGATTGCCATTTATAAAAAGATAAAAACTAACATATTAGGTGAGCAAAATTCAGTGGACTATACTAACAAGAAAGCATCACATTACATAAATGCTTTTGGTCTCTGTGGAGACAAGAATATTATCATGAAAAAATATAAATGCCACAGGATTTTAAAGATGAAATAACAGAGGGACAGGCCTTGTTCTGGTCCTCCAGTGACTAAAGGGACAGCAGGAACACAAAATCACCCCTGCCCAAGTGTGGAGTTTATTTCAGTTTCTGCTTTGATTGCTTTTAGGTTCTCATATAGGTTTTTCCAATTTTTGTAAACTATGGGGTTTTTCTTTATTACAGATTTTAAGTCCTTGCAGTGTGCCTTGCTATGGGTTCTAAGACACACACCTACATACACACACATGCATGCACTCATACAGGCTCCACACATTTATCTGGAGATCAGACCTCCTATAATATTAACTATTTGAAACAGAATCATGTTTGTAGAATCATGCCAAAAAGCCCCCTGCATAGCAAATACCAGATAGAAAGTCTAGGCAGAGGAGAGGGGTGGCCCATCCTCATCCAGATGGCTGTGTAGAAATGATGACACAGGAATAGCAGGGAAAGTAAGAGCTGACAGAAGAGAAAGAGGCAGGAAAATGACTAACGCCCTAAGCCTTGCTCGAAGCTGGCGTCCTGAGTTCATGTGGAGCCTGTGACATTCAGAAAAGGTTACATTTCATTCTATTTGCTCTGCTTAGGAAAATGGGAGTCTATGCAGAATGATTGAAAATGATAAAACTAAAAATTTAATGCTAAAGAGGTAGAAGTCAGTTATCTGGAAAAATTATTATGGAATGAAGAATTGCTATATATATACATATATATGTATATATTCTATTTGTGTTGAGACACAAATAGCTAAATTCTATCAGTTTTAACACCTAATTGTCTCTAGAATCTGGCTGCTTTTGTCAATCTCCAGCACTTAACACAAGGCTTGCCTCACAGTCACTCTGTGACTAAATGAATGAACAAGTGAATGAATGAATGAATGAATGAATGAACAAACACGTGAAAGAATCAAGCTGCCTATAATATGCATATATCTGCAAGATATGCATTTCCTGCATATAAGTAAAGAAATCCAAGTTTAAAGCCATCCTTTTTCTCTTTTTCAGAGCAGAAGCCACTCTCTTGGGACCATTCATAAACAGGAGACATCAACACCGTGACACATGCCAGTGCCACCACCACCACCACCTCCTCTTCCTCCACCTCCCCCGCCTCTGGGGGCTCCTCCCCCTCCCCCACCATCAGCACCCCCGGTAAGACCTTTTTTTCTGATTGATTTACTGTGGAGCATAAACTGCTTGAATACACTTGAGCAGAAGGTTTTAAATGTTCAGAAGCAGCTCTGCCTAGCTTCCCTGTGGCAGGTGGCATCTTAGGTAGCTGGATCTGGCAGCTTTAGAGTCTGATTCCAAACCAGCCTGGCTCAGCCATTTCTCTTCCCCATTCTTCAGCAGCTTCCACTTCCACCTCATTGGTCTACTGATGTCTACCTCATTTCCCTTCTCATGCCTGCTGCTTGGTATAGGCTCACGAGTCTGAGTGACTTTCTGTCTCACTGGAAACCTCACGCAAGGGGCCATGCCAAAGTGCACAGCCAATGAGACATTGTGAAGTCAAGTTCCAGTGTGGAATCTGGATGGTGATGATGACAGCTTGAGCTTCCATCCCCTTGTACTAGGCTCTAGTAAGCTAAGTGTAATAGAAAATGCCACAACAAAATATAAAATCCTTACATGAAGTTTCCCTATCTACACAAGATTGAATCAAGGCTATTTCAGTTTGTGTTGCTGAATGCCTTCTCTTGGTTTCATAGTTTAGTTTGGATCTAGAAGGGGGCCACTGAGGGTGGTCATTTTGTTTTGGAACAGGGATTCTCAGCCTTGGCACCACTGATATTTGGGGTCAGATTATTTTTGTTGTTTGAGCTATCCTATGCATTGTAGGATATTTAGCAATATCCCTGGCCTCTACCCACTAGATGCCAGTAGCACCCCCCCACAATTGTGGCAGTAAAAAAAATGGCCCCATATATTGCCAGATGTCTCCTTGTGGGGCAAAAGTCACCACCACACGCACACAGTTTCAGAAAAATGCTAGTGCTTAATGCTTACAGCAAACTTTTCCTCTAAAGAAAACCAGGAACACTTCTCACACTCATTCTCCATTCCTCACACCACTTCAGTGAGGGACGTCTAGCACCAGCTCCACAGCTTCTGTTTTCAGTGGAAAATGAACGAGATGACGGTACGGCACGCAGAAACAGGGCTGTTTAGGGATGGTGTGAGCCAAGTCAGCAGAAGCCAGGAACAGAACCTCCCTGCCATCCTCCCCACCAGGTGCAGCCCTCCCTTAGATGTGCAGATGACATGGCCCTGAGGAGTGTTGGCTATGAAGGGAGAGCCTGCGGGCCCTGCTGCATGACCACAGGCCCTGGTGAGAGTGACAGTATGCCTGAGATGTCACCCCATGTGACGTTAGTTTTGTATACCGACCCTATCTGAGGTGCCAAGGGTGTAGACCTGCCTGGACCTTGGCTCTTGCCCTGCAAGCAAGAAAGCACATAGTATAAATTACATTTGAGAGCTTTCTAACCAATATAAACAAAGAATAGGAATAAGTATTGAAGTTTCACTGCTGAATTTGACCCAAAATCAAATTCAAGGTCAGTGCTGCAAAGTGATGATTTGTAAGTAAACACACATGAAGCTATCATATGGATCTTGCAAACACTGAAGAAGTACAACTTAGAATAACTGCAAATACATGATGTACCCATAAATTTAGCTAGAGTAAATAAACGGAACAAAACCCATGTTATTGGAGGTTTGAGAAAGTAATCCTTTTTAAACATTGCCGGTGACAGACAAATGTCTAGGACTCAGTAAAAGTTGAACAGGTCTTTCTGGAGTCTTCTCTAAGAAAACAGTAAATGTGTTTGTATCATAGTTTTTCCCCTGGTAATCAGGTAGTTTTATTTTTGAGACTGATTTAAGAATTTAACCCTAAAAATGCCAAAAAGAATTTATGCAAGGATATGTCAAGCAATGCTATTTATTCTAGTGAAAAAATAGATCTTAAATGGCTTACAAGAAATAAATGAAATGTGTTATGTCATACCGTTAATTAAAAATTGCATTATGCAGTGGTGGTAATTAAAACTTACATCTGGCAGGGCACAGTGGCTTACGCCTGTTATCCCAGCACTTTGGGAAGCCAAGGCGGGTAGATCTCCTGAGGTCAGGAATTCAAGACCAGCCTGGCCAACATGGCGAAACCCCATCTCTACTAAAAAATACAAAAGTTAGCCGAGTGTGGTGGCAGGTGCCTGTAACCCCAGCTACTCAGGAGGCTGTGGCAGGGAGAATTACTTGAACCTGGGAGCCGGAGTTTTCAGTGAGCCAAGACTGCACCACTGCACTCCAGCCTGGGCGACAGAGTGAGATACCTGTCAAAAAAAAAAAAAAAAAAAAAAAAATTACATCTACGCTAATATGGAAAAGTAGGTATAAAATGATGGATTAGAAACAACACACATTTTGGCTGGGTATGGTGGCTCACACCTGCAATCCCAGCACTTTGGGAGGCCAAGGCAGGCAGATCACGAGGTCAGGAGATCTAGCATCCTGACTAACACGGTGAAACCCCATCACTACTAAAAATACAAAAAAACCAGCCGGGCGTGGTGGCGGGCGCCTGTAGTACCAGCTACTCAGGAGGCTGAGGCAGGAGAATGGCGTAAACCCAGGAGGTGGAGCTTCCAGTGAGCCGAGATGGCGCCACTGCACTCCAGCCTGGGAGACAAAGTGAGACTCCATCTCAAAACAAAAAAACAAACAAAAAACACATTTTGTGCATAATGAAATCAATTACTTAATATATGTGATAAATAACAAAGATCAGAAGAGAATTTGATAATGCTGACAAGAACATTTAATATTTTATTAGGGAATTCCTTCTTTAAAGATACTTAAACGCATAATAAAAAATAATTCTACCTTTGGTTAAATTTTTTGAATTCTCTCCTTCATTTCTCTCTCTTTCTGAAGAACAGGTCAATTTAGGAGTAAAATAATCACATAAATTTTAATATTTTCTTAAAATGTATTTTCTACATTTATGTAGAAAAATAACATGTATACTTACAATACATATTAAAGGCAAATAATTAACGTCTTTAGCATATAAAGAGCTCTTACAGATTACTATGGAAATGATGAATGCAAATATGGGCACAGGATATGGTTAGATTGAAGAAATACAAATATTTTAACCTCACTACAGTTTAATAAGAACAAATTAAAATAATGAGAAACCATTTTTATCTATCAGTTTAGTAAGATACTTTTTAAATGTTGGCTGGAGTATTAGGAACTAGGCACTTATAACTCTTGGTGGGAGCAAAACTTGGTGAAATGCCCTAAGATACAATTTGTCAGTAATAAACAGACCTAGTTTCACTTCAAGTAATTTTCTTGACGTGGCTTCACTTCAGGTAATTTTTATTTAAGTAACTAATCATAGATATACAGAAATATATAGCTATAGGAGATTAATGAAAGTATTACTTGTAATAATAACCAAAAAGAAAGAAACAAAAACAACCCACATTTTTTATGATAGGAGATTCAATAATGTATTATATATCCTCTCAATGGTATGTGAAACAGCCATTAAAATCATATCAGAATTAAAAAGAAGAAAATGACAAATGTTGGCAAGGATGTGGAGTGATGGAAACTCTCATACACTGCTGGTGGGAGTGTAAATTGATATAAACCCTTTGGAAAACCATTTGACAGCACCTACCACAGTTAAACATGTGCATCTTAGGTAGATATCCAAGAGAAGTGTGTGCCTGCATGACCCAAAAGACATGTTAAGAACGTTTGTAGCAGCATGAATAGCACAAAACTGGAAACAACCCGCCGTGTCCATCAATGGCAGAATGGATTGATAAAATTTGTGTTATGGTCATGCTATAAAGTATTATACAGCAGTGAAAATGAATCAACAATACATGCACCAACATGGAGGAATAGCCACCTGACAAGAGAATACATGCTGTATGATCCCATGTATATAAAGCTCCAAAACAAAAAAATAAACTACGGTATTTAGGAATGCAAGACAAGCTGGAAGAATTATGAGGAAAAGCAAGGGATCACCGTAAAATCAGGAGATGGCACCCTTTGGGAGGAGAGTGGGGGACTCAGGATCAGAAAGGCCCCGGGTGCTTCTAGAGTGCTGGCAAGACTCTAATTCTTGACATAGGTGGCGATGACATACAGTATCACTTTATAGAAATATGTTAAACTGCACAAAATTATTTTATGTGCGTTTCTATTTGTGGTACTGGACAATTTAAAAGGTTAAAAGAGAAAAAAAATCATATCCAAATTGATGTGTAACTTCCAATGTCATGATTGATTCAGACAAGGATCATCCATGAAAGCTAAAACCAGAGTGAAAGGTTGTGGGGGAAAAAGATGTTCTCAGGGTCAGAAGTATCACCCTTAGATGCTTCTTACTGCAAAGGGGAAAACATCTCTTTAAAATGCATCAAACTTACCGTCACGTGTAATGGAATGACCTCCCATCACAAGCCTGTGCTGGATACAAGGAGGCGCATAGAGCATCACCCTGTGGTAATCTGCCCAGAATGAATGACCTCATGAGCAAGCAATCCGACACATGCAGAATATGGGACCTTCTGCAACAGAGGCTGGCAAACCAGGGCCTCTGGGCCACAGCCAGCTCACCACCTGTTTTGTATCATCCTCCAGCTAAAACTGGTTTTTACATTTTGAAATGGCTGGAAAAAAAATTAAAAGGAAAGTAATATTTTGTGACACATGAAAAGTATACGAAATTCACATTTCAATCCATAAATAGTGTTATTGGAGCACAGCCACACTCATGCATTTTGTCTATGACTGTTTTTATGCTACAGCAGCGAACACCAATTAAGCAAAATGTTATTCCTCAAAGAATTCCATTCTTCTCACTAGTAGGCTTGAATTTTAAAAATTTTCCTCAATTATTATTACTATGTTCTGAGTTTTGTCAATAAATATTTTGTGGAAGTTTGTTTTCTCTTTTGTTATATGAGTATATACATTGTATTCTAGATTTTTTGCCTCTTGGCCCACATGCCTAAAATATTTACAGCCTGGCCCCTTCCAAGAAAAGTTTGCCAACACCTGTCCCGCAGTCAGCTGGGCTCATTCAGCCTCCCATTCCCACTACCCACCACCCACCCACCGCAGTAGCCAGAGATCTTGCACACACACATCCTCTGCTTCTCCTCTCCGGAACTTCCTGGACCCTGCTGAGCCATGGCCCACTCCATCCTGCATGGTCTGGCCCCTGCCTGTCTCTAAGACCTCCTCCTGTGCCCCTGTCCTGGAGTCTCCTACTTAAGTCTTCTGCGTAGTCATTGAGAGTCCAGAAAGGCTCTTCCCATTCATACCAGCTCAGGTGTCCCTTCCTCCTACACTGCTGGCTTTTATATCTGCAAACCCCCTGCTTCAGAGCAGGTAGTAGTTTTTAACTTTTTTAAGGATTCTCTTGTCAAGAGAGCCTTTGTCAGTGCGCATAGACCAGCATGTCAGGTTTTATTATATGTAATCTTTGTAAGATGGGGGTCATTTTGTGTGTATGTCTGATCCTCTGTAACGAAATGCAAACTTCACGCCAGCTTTGGAAGACCTGGGGAGTAGGTTAGGGGAAAATTCGGCTAAACGTTTTTTAGTTTCAGCCTTCTACCTCTCCCCTTACCCCTTCTTGCTCCTCACCATCTCCATCCCTGATGAGCATCTTTTCTTTTTTTCAAGAGTGTGGAATGGAGAGAAGGGCTGATGGGGCCTGCTGAAGCTATGGAGCAGGCTTAAAGCAAAGCCAGACGGCTCTCTTCGTCTCCTTTCCCTCTTTTCTTGCTTCTGGTTCCCCAGTTTTTGAGTTCCTTTGTCTTATCTCTTTAAAATTCAACATTGTCTGGCACAGTGGCTCAAGCCTGTAATCCCAGCACTTTGGGAGGCCAAGGCAGGTGGATCACTTGAGGTCAGGCGTTCGAGACCAGCCTGGCTAACATGGTGAAACCCCATCTCTACTAAAAAATACAAAAATTAGCCAGGTATGGTGGCAAGTACCTGTAATCCCAGCTACTTAGGAGGCTAAGGCAGGAGAATCGCTTGAACCCAAGAGGCGGAGGTTGCAGTGAACCAAGATCACACCACTGCACTCCAGCCTGGCTCAAAAAAATAGTAATAAAAAATAAAATCCATTATCAGTGTCAAAATTGCCCACATGGTGTGTTGGTCCACTTAAATTTAAATTATTACTATTGCTTTACTTATAAGATGTAACCTAAAAATATATCTAAAGGAAATAGAATGGATTTGATATTTGAAATGCGTCACAATTTTACTGAACTTTTGATTTCAACTGTACTTTGACCCCTTGGTAGATTCCAAGACGAGCAAAGAAGCCCCTCGGGGGCCTATGATTTCTGTTTTCTTGCCACAGCCCCTAACCATGAGTGGTGCACTCTCCCTACATGTCACTGACCAGCTGAGAAATTCTTTGCAGTTGGGTTGCCCAGGCAAAGCCTGACAGTAGGGTTTATGGCTACAGCGTTTGTGTTTATTTATAAAGTAGAATGTGGATTTTTATACCATTATTTTTTAATGTTGCCATTCAAGTTTCAATATCCTAAGGAAGAAACAGTTCACCTAGGGCAGGCCGTGTCTTATTATTTCAATACAAAGAGGAAACTGGCTTGATAATCACTTTTTACCATGAAAAGCAATGCTCTAAGTAGGAAGACACTTAGGTGCCGTATATTTCTGCCTGCCTGTTCCAGGAGTGAGGTTTCATAGGATGCTGAAGGGAGATTACAGTGAGAAGCTTATCGCACCCCTAGTTGTTTTCCTCCCTTGTTCCTATTTGCCAGAGTCTTTGCTTTCGGGAAATTAGGTGGCATGATTTTTCTCCTTGTAGTCTGAGGATTGCATGATTCCTTGGCAAAGTAGGCTTTCCAGTAGGAAATATAAGCTGTGACATATGTTGGAAGGTTTTCCCACTGTCTTTAGCATGCTGGGGTGCATGTGGCATAGAAAAACATGCCAATCTGTGAAAGAAAATGGAGTGCTCTCTGAAGTCCCATGAGAGCTTTTTTTGGAATTTTGTGTTTGCTGTTGTTAAAAAAAAAAATGCAGGGGCGGAGGGTCGCTAGGTGGAAGGGTGCTTAGTAGAATTGCGTATTACGCCATATTCTGGAAAACGTAATTTGCATGTCTGCTGGTGCATTTGGAATAATGAAAGGCTTAAAAATTCTTACACACTGTCACTCACTTAGGTTCCCTTGACACTCTGGTACTTTGATTAGTGTCACTAATGAGGGATTGGGGAAGCTTACCAGGAACTGATAGTGGCCACTGGAATAAGGAGAAGCCTTTTGCATCAGGCCAAGCTGTTAGGATAGTATTAAGTTGACATTTGGTTGCTGCTTAACAGTTTGCAAAATGATACCTTTGTCTTTAAGCAATTTTAAAAACTTGATTTTCCGTCTCTTCTTTGATGGTTAGCACCAGGAGCAGGAACATGGCTTTAGTGAAAAATGAGCCAGTGTTGGCAGCAGGTTGCCTTGGTCTGGAAGAGAAAGAGGTGTGGCAGGACCTGCCACTCATACTTCCAAAGGGCCATTCAGGATGGTATTTAAATGTGTTTCTTTTTTCACAGCTGTGAGATGGGAGGGGTGGCAGCAACAAAGAGGAGAGGGCTTGCAGTGGTGTGCAAGAGGCAGCGATTACAGACTCATAATGCCCAGGACCTGGCAAGAAAAGCCTGTGAGTGCTTGTTAAGGGCCTTTGTCGAGTTTCATAGGAGCCCGGAGCATAAGCCAAGCCGCTCACAGGTCCCGTCTGAGCTGAGGGTTATGGCAGGAAGGTGACATGGGCTACAATGCCAAAGGGTGACCCTGGGGTTTGTCTGTGGAGCAATGATTCCTAACTGGAGCTTTCTGTTACACCCAAATCTTCTGGCTCTTTGCCTTGGAAATATTTTAAGATTCCAGGGTAACTAGTGATGCCTAGAAAACTGCCAGTGAACCATTCCTCCCTCCACCAGGTTTGTCTTTTCATCTGTACACTGCTGTGTTTGCGAAGGCCACCATCGATGGGAGGCTGGGATCTTTGGAGCCCCTTACTTCTTCCCCTAAACTGCTCTTTCCTTCTTTAACCTTTCTTGTCATAAAAGGAGAAAAAAAACTCCACCCACATCAGGTTGTTGCTGGTGGTTAGATAACCAGCTCTGCCCGGGGAGGAAAAGCTGTCATAAGGTGGGGCAAGGAGGGGTGGCCATGCTGAGCTCCACATCTGGTGGTGCTGGACTCTGCAACGTGACTTCCCGGCTGCCAAGCCAACATACCACATCTCTGCAGTGGAGGGCTGGCTTCGCAGCCAGAAAGTCATGTTTCCTAGATTGTTTAATAAAAGGACAGGTAACATGAAGTGAGAAAAACAGGATACATGTAGACAGCGTAGTTCCAATTATGTAAAACAAAACTGTGCACATGCTTGCCTATGCACTCACATAAAGGCTATAAAGGACATGGAATACATGTGTCATCACTGGGTATCTGGGGTGGAAAAGGGTTGGGTGATTTTTATTTTCTTTTTTGTATGAGTCTGCATGTCCTCAGATGTTTACATGGAACATTTGCTTCTTTTATAATTAGAAGAAAAGGTTTTTAAAAAGGAATGAATTATCACTTACCCATTGGCTGAGTTGGATCCTGTAACAATAATGCTTCATATTAACAGGCATCTACTAAGCAGCTATTGTGCCCCAAGCATTGTGTTAAGCACTTAACATGGATTGTCTAAATTATCTAAATATTTACAACAATCCAATGAGGTAGGTACCAGTAGTGCCATTTTAAGGATGAGAGAACTGAGGCACAGAAAGTTTACTTATGTGCCCGTGTCACACAGCCAGTCGTGGGTGGAGGCTGAATTCCTCCCCTGCTTTTCTGGCCACTGAGCCTAACTGCTGTGTGCTCGACTGCCTCCAGCTGCATGAACAGGTTCAATAAGTGGTACTGATGACTAGGCAGTGAACACTTATCTAGCATTTACTATGATCTTTGCATTGGCCTGTGGGCTGGCACATAGTAATTGAGTTATTCTTCACAGTAACACTTTGAGGCAGGTACTGTTGTTCTCATTTTAAGGATGAGCTAACTGAGGTACTAGGGGCAAGTCGCTTACTGGGCAGGGCTATTGTTGGGACTCTGGCAGAACAGCTCCTGGCTGTGCTCTGAAACACTAAGCCAAAAGTCCTTCGATGCAGACCTTCTCAGGGATTACTTCTACTTCTCTGAATCTAAAAGCCAGGAAGTCAATGGATTCGGCTCCCCATACCTTGGCCAGAGCTTCCACATTTCTTCCAAGCTGCCTCCTGAGATTGCTGTTTTCTTTCCTTTTTTTTTTTCTTTGTGGTTCCATTGTTTTCCCCCCTCACTTTTTGGTTCTTCCACCCTTTTAATAGAAAAAAACAAAACATATTGCACATTGTCCTCGGAATAAAACTCATGGTTTAGAGAGATGCTGATAGAGAATCGGCATGAAGAAAGAAGATGCAGTGCAAAGGAACTCGGCTTTGTTTTGTCTTGGTTTACAGCCAATGGCAGATGAGCTCAGAAGGACAGCGTCTGCTGCTAGCAGTGCGGGCCACATAGTGGGGACGGTGGGTGCCCCTTTAGCTCGGTGACAGCAGACTGTGTTCTTAACCTTGATCAGGCTATCATGCAAATTTAACTGAGCTTTGGCCACACAAAATTACGAAGTGTCTGCCTCTGAAGAGTTTAGAACCTGAATCCAGAGAAACTAGGGCGTGACACTGGTCACTGCTTGGTCATGAAAAAGATGAGTATAGAATTGGCTTCTTATTCCTAGACTAAAACTTTATACCATATGTTGCCTCTTCATTAAGTATTTCCTGAATATAGGATCCTGAAGTCTCATGTTTAAAGAGCCCTCTTGCCCTCTGAATTAGTCACCTTTCATCCCTAAGCTTGCTTCTCTGCATATCAGACAATAGATGTGCCTAGGTAATGTTGTGAGCTCTCTCCTAAACAGACCAGAGTCGGGTGAGGGATGAGGGAGGATCTTGGGGTCAATGGTCACAAAGCAGCTAATGAGAGATCTGAAGACAGAGAGTCTGTGCCTAGCTCAGTCCGAAGGACGTAGTAGGGACTCAGTTCCTAGTCTTTCTTCCTGATCTAGTGAGTTTAGTGCAGACATTGTAACTCACCAGGCAAACCCATTATGAGCTAACCAACCACGATTTTCCATTTGCCATGAGATTAAGCTTTGAAAGCCAGAACGACATTCTGTGTTGTGTTGTATGAGAACACCATCAACATTGGACCTGGCTGTGATATGAAAGTTATTTTTTAAAGAAAAAATAAAATTATAGAAGAACACCCTCAATGCATTCAAATTTTAGTAAGAATATTTTATAAAGCAAATGCAGTTATATCAGAAGTAACAAATACAGGGACAGCAAAATTTTAATACTTGGGTATTATTTTTAAAGCCATAAAGTATCTTTTGGCACAGCCTTTCTCATTCCAACTCATTGTTTTCAAAGAGAATAGATCCTGTGCCTTTTGCTTTGCATGAAGATTTTTTAATTCACAGAAAGGAACACAGTGTATCCACTTTGTACATGCTAGCAATAGATTTCCATTTTAATAGGGTCTGTTCACAATAGAGGAGTTTGAATGTGTTTTCAAGTTGGTTAAAGCAGGATTCCACCTGTACCACATAGAGTATTTAAAACACAATGATAGCCAGGCACATTGGCTCATGCCGGTAATCCCAACACTTTGGGAGGCCCAGGCGGGTGGATCACCTGAGGTCAGGAGTTTGAGACCAGCCTGGCCAGTATGATGAAACCCCGTCTCTACCAAAAATACAAGAATCTGTGGGGCATGGTGGCGTGCGCCTGTAATCCCAGCAACTCGGGAGGCTGAGGCAGGAGAATCGCTTGAACCTGGGAGGTGGAGGTTGCAGTGAGCCAAGATCACACCTCATTGCACTCAGCCTGGAAGACAAGAGCGAAACTCTGTCTTAAAACAAAAACAAAAATCAAAAAACAACACAGGGTGTAAAAACATGTTTGAACATGTTTGTGTCCCACAGTTGTCCAATCAGCACTCATTGCGCTAAGCTGTCAGCTTTAGTAAGGATCATGTAATGTTGCAGCCTGGTGTGTTAAAAACAAAACACGTGGATTTTAGAGTCATACACCTTGGAAGCGGAATTTCAGCTGTGCCATTTCCTAGCCATAGGATGTCAAGCAAATTACTTAATAACTCTAAGCCTCAGTTTCCTCATTTGTGAATGGGACTAATAATTGCCACTTCCTAGGGTACACTGCTTCTAGAATGGAAACTTCATAGAGGGATTGTTTTTGTCTATTTTGCTCACAATGCATCTTTAATGCCCTGAGCAGGAGTATAGCAGGCATAGAGTTATTGTGAGGACCCCATAAGATAGCAGTAGCAGCTGTTGCTTACCTAGAGCCTCCTTAGTAAATAGTACCTACTTTCATTTTGGGGTCTGGAAAACAACTGGATAAATAACCAGATCTTGGACTGACATGTTCAGGTCAAAAGTCCTTGTGGTCAGTACAGGGCAGGAGGTCAGACATTAGAAGCCAAGATCAAAATTGAGAACCTGAGTTATCCATGTGGGAAGTCAGGCCAGCCGTCTGAAAAGAGCCCAAAAACAGGTGGTGTGAGACCAAGGGAAAGTTTTTCCTTTGCCCTCTGAAGGTTTGTTAAAAAATCACCGAAAAGAGGCCAATTAATAGGAGAAAAGGCTATCAATTTTATTAATGAGTACCTGGGAGTCTTTGGAATAAAGACCCAATGATGTAGCAGAAATTATCTATTTTTATGTTTAGGTTGAACAGCCTATTAACAGCCGTGTGGAAATATGATTAGACAAAGAGGATAGCTCCAATGCTAACAGATTGAACAGGGGAAACCCAGCAAGGCGTGACTGTCTAGACTCTTTCAGCCTCCCTGAGCTGCATTCCTTCCTTCTGGGTGTGGGACAAGACCCTCTCTGGAATGAGGTCTTATGGCCTACAATCAAACAAAATAGGTCAGATAGTTTATTTATGGCCAGTTTTTACACTGAAGGTGGTGGAGAGTTAGAGTAGTATTTTTAGATTTATGGCTGGCTTTGGGGAAAAGGGGCTCTGGTTTCTATGACCCAGCTTGGGGAAGAGGGGTTCTAGTTTCTGTGGTTAGCCTTGTGGGAGAATGGGACTGAGCGACAAGAGGGCGGGTGAAGGTCAGAGAAAAACCTTTGCCTCAGAGGCTGCTTCTGAGGCCTTCATTTTGGGGAATTGTTTTGATTCCAAGCAGTGTGTAGATGTTACCATTTCTAAGTCATCTGGGGTTCCAAGTCCATGGGGCCAGTACTTGCTCCTGCAGCATGATTCTGAGGAGTGGAATGGTTTTTCTTCTCTCCTCTTTTGCTGAGTTGAGTGGACCTGGGCCCATGGGTGTAGCAGGAGGTACCTGGAAGCAGCCACAGATTAGACCCACATGAGTGCAGGACTGTGACTGCTAAAGCTAGCAACAAATACACGAAGATCCGGGGGCATCCTGAGCATCCACTCCAGTGAGATGGCAGTTCCATTCCAACATTTTAAACATTTGGAGAGGACTTTGTTTTCTCAGCTGCCATTTGGTTCGTCATTTCACAAGCAGCTTCACCAGTAGCAGACCAAGAGGGAAGGGAAGGACATGTGTTTCCCTAGAAGGTTTAATCATGATGCTCATGCAAGAATTCTGGATCACCTGGCCCCAAGCCCCTCTCCAAAGCAGAGAAATAAGTTCTTTAGGCCTTGTGGCAGCTTTGGGATGCTGAGATTCTAGTGCTGTGGGTTGGTCTTTCTCTACCTGAGCCAAACATTCATTTAAAACTTGACTGCCCCGGGGAAATTTGAACACTGATGGGATATTGGTTTATATAAAGGAATTGTAGATAATTTTACAGCTAATTTTATTTAATAATATGCTTGTTATATTTTAAGACTCTTTTCTTCTATAGCTGTACACTGAAATATTTGTGGGTGATTTTGTACAGTGTTGGATATGTTTTTAATAAGCAGGGATTTGGAAGGGGAACGTGGGTTGTGGAAAGACATAACAAGATGGGCTGGAGTTGATAATGGTTGAAGTTGGATAATGATGCCTGGGGGCTCAATGGTACTACTCCCATCATGTATGCTAACAATTTTTCATAGTAAAAAACTTTAATGGACATCAGCAACCTCACATTTAGTGCAAAATATAAGTGATTTGGCAGGACCAAGGAAGGAGTTATGTAGCATGCTTTCACTAATTCAGGTGGGCATTTGAGATCAAATGTTATATGCTTTTTAATTTAAAAAAATAAAAGTTCATAAGTCATCTGCTTGAAATTCTATATGTCACTGTGACTTATTCCCCTTGTGTCGACCCCAACCTAGCTCAATCTGGCTCCTGTTTTTCTAGGGATTAACATTAAGTTTTTATTGTTTTGTTTTGTTTTTAAGCTCTCCTGCCCTAATCATTGAGTTGACATATGCAATGGTTTGGGTCTTTTCTCCTAAGAATGGAAATGGATACAAACAACAGGAATGTCAGAGAAGCTGTGGGACTTGCCATCATAATCTTCCTTGCTACTTTTTATGTAAATAAACCACAGACCAAATGGGAACACCAGATATCAAACAATATTTTGTGAAACTGTTGCATTTACTGTTCTCTGCCATGGTACAAGGGCATCTATCACTAGCTGGTGTTTTCTCCCACAAAGCACAGAGGACATTGGGGCAATTATCGAATCAAAAGTTGCCAGTTGGCAACTCTTCTTGATGCCAAGGTCACCAGATATGGAAGAATTTTCACCTTCAGTGTTCTCTAGTCTGACTAAATGCCTCTGGTGACTGTATTGTTGAAGAATTTCAGAAGGTGGTGAGGGGGAAGGAGTCTTAAAGCCAACTCTAAGAGAAAAGCCTCTAGTCATAGAGACAGCATACAAAGTGTGTGTTGCAGCTTTAAAAAACAAATTTGTGTGTGTATGTGCACGCATGTGTGTGTATGTCTTTATATATACATATTTGTTAAAGACCATCATCTGAACTATTAAGAGACAAAGGGAAAAGCGGTCTTTGGTTGTGCTAGACCTTAGCAGAGGTCAATGTATATTCTAGAACAGAAACATGTCAGATGATGGAGTTTTCTAGGAAATAAAATCTAAGACAGAGGTGGAATAATTATTTAAGGGCTTAGCATCATCAGAGCAATCGTTTGTATTTTCTTCTGAGTTGCTTTTGGGGATTGATTTTTGTCAGAGGGAAGGGTATGTCTTTAGGGATAAAAGAATAATTGGAAATTTAAAATGTCTCAAGACTCATTCATATGCCTTTTGGGTCATCAGAAACCATGTCTGTTTACTAATGCTTGCTCAGATAGTTACATTCAACATGGCACAAGTATACATATGTAACAAACCTGCACATTATGCACATGTACCCTAGAACTTAAAGTATAAAAAAAAAAAAAAGATAAAAGGAGCATGTTTTTCCATGAATGTGAAACTTCATTTCATGAAGAGGCACCATGCTTGTTCCCCATAACTTCATCTAGCTTTTGTTCTAAAAAAGTAAATTTTTATTGATAGGTAATTCCTAAAAGGAAAAACCAAATGCAATGGTTGATGTAAAATTAGAGAGATTGACTTTGGAGTAGAAAGGATAATGGAAGAAAGTTCAGGAGCCATGACTTTGGAGTATGAAGGAAAATGGAAGAGAAAGTTTAGGAGTCTTGAATTAGGAGTTTGAAGGAGAATGGAAGAGAAGGTTTAGGAGCCAAACTCCAGGGCCTCTCCTGAGCTGGAAGAACACAGCAGGTCTGGTTCTTTGTAGTTATACAGGGCAGGGCAGCGCCCCATCAGTGATTCAAGATGCCACAACACGGGTACCCGGGGACTTCTTCAGACCTCACAGGCCACCACAGAGATTCAGACTCACACAGAAGAACATGCCACCCCTGCTCACCCCATTGAGAACCACTACAGAAAATGAGGATTGAAATAGGGACAATGGAGACTCACCAATAAACGTGATTCCAAAGGGCCAGAGAGCACCATGCCCTACCTGGCATACACTCACCTTCCCCATGTGTTGGAGGGATGCCTGAGCTGGAAAGAAAAGGCCACAGGCCTGTGTGTCAGGTGGACCTGGCTCCCGAGTTTAGTCATCTCTGATATCTGGGCCAATTCCTTTGAACCTCACTTTCCTCATCTGTGAAATGGAAATAATAATACCTTTATGGGGTTGTAAAGGAATTCACTGCAATGATGCTTTAAAGCATCAGCGCAGATCCTGGAACATACTAAGTGTTCACTTATATCAGTGACAGTCCCCTCTCCCGCAGTCCCCGGCATCTTGGGATGGGGTTCAGTCTCACTGAGTTTCGCATTGTCCTCTCTGGAAATATAGCAAACCCTCCCGTGTCATATTATACTCCTGCCAGGCCAACCTTGTCGGCCATGTCACCTTCTGCTTCTGTGCCAGGAGAGACTGTCCTCAGGAGGGTACTGAAACTGGAGGTGGGGGATGGAGATTGAACCCCCCTTTTCCCAGGGCTCTGCAGAGCAGAATGTGAAGCTCACTTCCTGGTGTCGGCAATGTTCTCTTTGGCTCGGCCACAAGCAAAGTCACACATCAGCTTCTCTTTACATTATTAGGGTTGTCACTTTTTAGCCCACCTTCTCTTCTTTTTCTGACCAAATCTTTTCAATAGAATCATCAAATCCTGAACCTCATCTGGGAAAAACCCTGACTGCTCCTCCTCACCAGGGTCATGCAAGACCACTCCCTCCTCACCATTGACTTACATTCAAAATAACAATATACTTTTGTGTTCCAGGCACACAAAATTTCCGTGACTGACAGTGCCAGGCTTGGCCTGTTTGGCTTAGATAAAAGCAATTGTCAAGCAGTGGACCTGGAAGGCTCAGTGGACTTTATGAAGTTCAGTGTCGTTCCTTCCTGCTGCATGCTGGCACTGATGGTGAGGGCTATTGGCAAGACCAGCTGCAGGGCTGCATGCTGGTGCAGGCTGGGCTGACTGGACGGGTGCCCTGAGAGCTGAGCTTCTTTCACATCTGCCTCATCAATGCCCTCTGGGTAACCTTGGATTTCTGTGCCTTTCACCCTTCAGGCCCCACGGTGGGGAAAGTCCTATAGGGAGAGGTTTGAGCGTGCTATTGATTTTCTTTTTTGTTTCATGTTGCTTTTGTTTCATTTTAAGTGTTGCTAGGCAATGCCTGAAGAGAAAGGCTCCTCTAAAACTTTTTATTTTATTTTAACTTTTACTTGTTTTAATTTTTTAATTTTTAATTTTTGAGATGGGAGTCTTGCTCTGTTACCCAGGCTGCAGTACAGTGGTACAATCATGGCTTACTGCAGCCTCCGCTGGACTCAAGCAGTCCTCCTGCCTCAGTCTCCCAAACAGCTGAGACTACAGGCATACAACACCGTGTCTAGCTAGTTTATTTTTTGTTTATTTTTTATTTATTTGGTAGAGACAGGGTCTTGCTTTGTTGCCCAGGCTGGTCTCAAACTCCTGGCATCAAGCAATCCTCCTGCCTTGGCCTCCCAAAGTACAGGCATGAACCACCATGCCCAGCCTAAGGCTTTAAACATGTTCTTCAAAGGCTGGGTTCTCAAGTGTAAAACAGGGAAAGGCTGGCCAAAAGTGGAAGGTGCCATGACCATACCACATCAGATTCCTAAGGAGCATAGAAGGAACAAAATGAGGTTTCATAGGAAAACTCTTTAAAATACAAAATCGTGTACACCCTTGTTCTTAGGTGAAATGAACTGAAATATGGCAGCTATATTAGGACATATTATTCTGGCTTTAACAAGAGCCAGACACCAAGAGAATCAAGACCAACAAGAATCATCATACCATTCAATTCCCTGATTCACTGCTTTGACACCTGGAGCAGTAGCCCTAGGGCTACCCAACCCGCTGGAACTTCTTGCATGCTGTCCCCTTCCCAAGAAACAGGTTCATTTCGCTAAACCTCTTGTTCTCTTTGCTGCCAAATGTAGTTGCTCCCTACCTTGAACTCAGGATTTCTGACGTAGACACAGTGATGATGGCTGAGTTTCAGGTTGGGAGGACAAGTTTAGAAAAAAGAAGGAGTGTGTGTCCAAAGTCACTTATTGACAGGGAGACCCTTCCACAGCAATTATAATCATACCTTCCTGTTCTTACTCATAATAGTAATCCTCTAACATTTTGCTGTCAGCAGTGTGACAAATTAAAAAACATCTCCCCATAGAATATCATTGGATCTTTCAACACCTTCATGAGATAGGTAAGGTCTAATATTGGGTTCCCCTAAAAGTAGGTTTTGAGACAAGGCTTTGGGTGCAAGTAGTTTGTCTGGGAGGTGATTCCTGGATGTCCTGATAAGAGAGTGAGGAAGTGAAATAGAAGAGGGAGGAAAACCAGTAATGGGTGTACGGGGAACTGGGGCTGCACCCCTGAGAGACTGGGAGCCTTCCTCAAGTCATTCCACCAACTCTTGTGACTCTCAGGCACTTTCCCCATCTGTCCTGCAGGGGTGTGCATTCTCCTCTAGGAGTTCCCCTGGCAGAGTCCAGTGGGCAGCTAGCCCAGAGGGAAGCTGAAGTCATCCTCTGGAATACGCTGAGCAGGTGTGCATGGGAGACCCACAGCATCTGCTATGGTTGTGCTTCTCACAGGGACAGGTTCATAGGGAAGAAACAGGCACAGTGAGGTCCAGTGCTTGCTCAGAGTCCACAGGACTCCACCCTCTGCCCTCTTTCCCCTCCACCACAGTGCATCCCCTAAAGCCCCAGGGCAGCCAGTATTAGGAAACTAGCAACAGGGCCAGTAGCAATGGCCTTCTCTGACAGTGTTTCTCACACAGGGGCCCTGCATGGCTGGTGTAGCCGCTTCTTTTAGAGGCCCTTTTAGAGCATGGTGATTAAGATTCCTGAGTCAGACTCCTGTGTTACCATCCCAGAAGTTCTGTGGCCTTGGTTGAGCAAATTACTTAAATCTTCTGTGCCCTAGTTTCATTCTCTGTTAAAATACTATCTATCTCATTATGGCTGACGTGAAGACTAATTTAATTAATACATAAAAAGAGCTTAGTAGAGAATAAGGACCATCCAAGTGTTCACTGGTGGTGGTGTGGTTGGGCATAGCGATGCTCTTTTTCCTTTTACTACTGTTTTCCTGGCTTTGGAGTTAATGTGAACTGGTAAAACAAAAGCTCGCATTTCATTGCAGCGTTTATGTCTGATAGGGATCTCATGAAGTTTAAACACCATTACACTTCAGACGATTTATGTATCACCTGTCTTCACTGCACGCTGGTAAACTCCCTAAGGAAGGGGACTGCACTTGCCGTGCCCTTCCCGGCATCAGCAGCATGAATCAGTGAGGCACCCGGCCTTTGGAGCTGCTCAGGAAATACGCACTCAGTGAGAAGAGCACATCCTTTCATGGGTCCACCAGTGACACCAAAGCTCATGTTACACAGCCGAGCCACCTGCTGCTGCTGGCATTAATGTAAGAAGAATTTAAAAGGTTGCACAAAAGATGAACTTTTCCCAGAATTTTCTCTGTATTTATAGAATGCTATTATAAGGCCCTCAAAAGCACTTTCAGCTGTGGCTTGATTCTTTAATCCCAAGTAGGATGAAATTGAAAGCTAAAATATGGAGTGTGGCATTTTGATATGCACTATTAGCATCCACCACTGATGATCAGTATTAATGTTTTATTATGGATAGCAGTATATGCCAGCAGGTGGACTACAGTTAACACTTGTTTGACTTTGACACACTCTTAAAATGGGTCAGAGCCAAATTGAGAAGTCCTGTTTAACAGATGATGAACTCCCTTCCACTGAGTTGTACAGACTCCCCTGCAGCAGAAGTTACCTGGGTCAGGTTGCTTGTTCACAATTACCACAATTCTTTGATAAATGTCAGAGGCACCCCGTAGAGGGAGGTGGGTGATGGCTCTGCAGCCTGTGACTCGGTCGTAGACTCAGCTTCCTGTGGACTGAATTATGTCTCTCTGGCCAAATTCCAGTGTTGAAATCCTAACCCCCAGTGCCTCAGAATGTATTTGGAGAGAGGACCATTAAAAAGGTAATTAAGATAAAGTGAAGTCCTATTCACAATTAGCAAGGACATGGAATCAATTCAAATGCCCATCAGTGATAGAGAGGATAAAGAAAATGTGGTACAGATACACCATGAAATACTACACAGCCATAAAAAGAAATGAGATTATGTCTTTTGTAGGGACATGGATGGAGCTGGAAGCCATTATCCTCAGCGAACTAATGCAGAAACAGAAAACCAAACACCTCATGTTCTCACTTATTAAGTGGGAGCTGAACAACGAGAACACATGGACACAGGGAGGGGAACACACACACTGGGGACTGTCAGGGGTAGGTGGGAGGAGGGAGAGTATTAGGAAAACCAGCTAATGCATGCTGGGCTTAATACCTAGGTGATGAGTTGATAGGTGCAGCAAACCACCGTGGCACACATTTATGTATGTAACAAGCCTATACATCCCGCACATGTACCCCAAAGCTAAAAATAAAAAAAAATAGTTAATTAAATAAAAATAAAAAAATAGAAGATAAAGTAAAGTCATATGGATGGGACCTAATCCAATACATCTGGTGTGCTTATAACAAGAGGGAAATAAGACAAAGACACACATACAGGAAAAACCATGTGAAGACACAGGGAAAAGACAGCCATCTTTTCAAGGGGAGAGGCTCTCAGAAGAAACCAGCCAGCCGACACCTTGATCTTGACCTTCTAACCTCCAGGACTCTGAAAAAATAAGTGTCTGTGGTTTAAGCCACTCAGTCTTTGTACTTTGTTCTGTCAGCCCTAACAAACTAATGCACAATGTCTTTCTTAACAAGCGTGTGCAGAAACCACCTGAGGCTCCCTCAGCTCTATGAAGTCCCAGCTTCTATCCTCTGAGATGCTGCCGTTAACCTGAAGAAAGGCTTTTAGGGGTAAAGCTATTTTTCTTGAGGCAGAATTCAGCGTTCCTGGATAGAGTCTGCACTTGTATCTTCACCCCTTGCTCATACATGAATGTGAATGTACTTTCTTTCCCCCAAGTGTCTGTGCTGTTTTGTTTTGGTCGTACTTGCTTTATTTTGTCTTGTTCTGTCTACTGTTTAGAAAAAATGCAGAATCTCTGATTAGAAGGAGCCTTTTAGGGCTTTGCTTCTAATGACATAAATTGCTGAGTGTGCTGCAGTAGCAACGCATTTAGAATCAATAGACAGATAACTGCTATTTCTAGAAGCTTATATGGAGAATTGTGTCAATTCCTTGCAACCTTGGATGGTCTCGGCATTCATTATAGGACAGTCTTTCAGTAATCACAAAGTAAATTGTCCGTCTCGCATGCTGTGCAGCAGCTGTTGACTCCCTTTTGGGGGCCACTGTTGTTCTCATTGATTCATGCTGGAGTGATGGGGCTCAGTTATGGCTGGAGTGGATGAGCAGACCCAGTGTTAGCCTCAGGGGGTCTTGGTGTAGGCTGATAGTTGCAAATATGTACCAAAGAAACCACAAGAAGTGAATGTTAACCCACCTTTTACAAATCATTTCACCCCTGCCCTTTCTTTGTCTCCATTTTTTCTCACTCTCCTGTCCCTTTATTACTTTGTTTCTGTTGCTAGAGTGAGCAAATCAAAGTACAGGACACCCTGTTAAACTTGAATTTCAATTAGACGACATATAATTGTTTTCGTATAAGTGTGTAGCAAACTCACACTAAATCAGTTATTTGTTGTTTATCTGAAATTCAGATTTAACTGTGAATTCTGTGTTTTATCTGGCAACTCTATGTCTCTCAACATGACTTTTGTGTGTTTCTTAGATATGTATGTATGTACGTAGATAGGACTATAGACAGAGACATAGCTATCTTCTTCACAGACTTTGCTATTCTCTCCTTTTCCATTGTAAACCTACCCCACCCTACGTATCTCCCACCTTTATTCATATATATAGGGGTTTTTATACATAGCTTTTCTTCTTCCTTTGTTCATGCCTTTGCATTCTGTTCCCTGTTGTATATCTCCCTAATCTATCCTTAAAAACTATGGTATTTCCTCCTAAATATTGGTCATATGTAGTAAGTACTTTAAGTTTCCTTCTTACTTTAAAATTCTGAGAAGTAAAAATCTTCAGCCCAGGCACAGTGTCTCACACCTGTAATCCCAGCACTTTGGGAAACCAAGGCTGGAGGATTGCTTGAGCCTGGGAGTTCGAGAATAGCATGACCAACAAAATGAGATCTGGTCTCTACAAAAATTAAAAAAAAAAAAAAAAAATTAGCTGAGCGTGGAGGCATGGTGTCTGTTGTCCCAGCTACACAGGAGTCTAAAGCAGGAGGATTGCTTGAGCCCAGGATTGCTTGAGCCTGCTGTGAGCTGTGATCTTGCCACTGCACACTAGCCTGGGCGACAGAATGAAACCCTGTCTCAAAAGAAAGACCAAAAAAAAAAATTTCTAGTTATCTCTTTAAAAACCGAACTTGCATTTTATTATCATTCTTATTTATTTGTTTTTATTGATTTTACCTTGTCAGATCAATGACTCTTCATCAAAAATGGGATGATACCCTTAGACAGAAGGTTGGTGGGGTAGAATACATGTCATGTAAGAACCTTCTGGGCAACATGGAAAGTTTAAGGAATAAATATTTTTTCACTCTTGTCATATTTTATTAGCAAATCTCAAAATCCATCAGTCCATAGGCACAAGTTACTCTAATGTCTACTTTTTGCAAATCACTATGCTAAGCTGTGGAGCCTTATTTGTCTCTGCCCTCAGATAAGACATATGAAGAGATAATAGGAAGTAATATATATTCACTGTAGCAAAGAATGTAGGCTTGGGGGAACTGGGTGATAAGAGACCTTGGTGATTAAGGGATCGGGTGAAAAATGGCTGCCCTCCTCACCAGCGTGAAGCACAGAGCAGACAGTGCTGGGGCGCTCACTGGGCACTCACACACCTTGCACCCTAACCACCTCCTTCACCTCACCTTGTCCCCAACCTGCAACATAGGGTAGTTAAACTTTGCTCCCCCATAATCTGGCATTTCAGAAGATAAACTAAGTCGTTTCTCTTAAAAAGAATCGTGGTAATATGTCCCTGATTCTTTTGGAAAATATAAATCGATGAATTTATTTTTCTTGATTTTTAGTAGATTATGCCCCAACTCATTCCACAAAAGGTTGAGACAATGATTTTAAAAATTCTCCTGCAGAGTTTTCCTACACCCTTTCCATGGTACTTGGCTTCTACAGATCTTTTTTTTCTACAGATTTATTTTTTGACAAAATAAACCAGAAAGCTCAGTGCAAGTGTCCACCATTTCAAGGAGAAGACACACTTTTCAGAGCTCTGCTTCCTGTGGCCCAGCTGCTGTTGGCCATTAGTGTTACCTGGGGTTTTCACATTCTCCCACCTTCTACCCAGTGACTTCTCCCAGGGATGTTGGTGACTGTGGAGCTTTAATAGTATGATTTTCTTTAAACTATTCTGTGTAAACATTGAATATATCTCTGTGTGTATATGTGATTTAATTTTTAAATGGACTTTTTTAGAGCGTTTTAGGTTCATAGCAAAATTGAGCAAAAAGTACAGAGAGTTCCTGTACACCCACTGCCCCCACACATGCATAGCCTCTCCCACTGTGCACATCAAGACTTACATTCTGTATTTTTTAAAGATTCATCATCATTAAAACTCTCCTTTTCATGGTTGTTGCAGCATGAACCTATTGTTACTCAAAATGAACAGAGTGAGTACCAGAGATTATTGGCATTTTAATGTGATTTCTTTACAATGTTTATGTATTAATTTTTATGGTGTCTTACAGTCACATTACATAGCCATATTTTCTCATATTACATAGCCGTATTTTCTGCCGGTACAAGTATTTTTGGTTCTTAAAGTGAAATGGAATATACTAGCGATCAGAATAGTAGCTGACACATCAAAGGCAGTTGATGATGTTTGTTAAACTACATTGATATTCTATTCCTCAGAGTCTTGTGACTTCCAGATGCTTCGTGATCTTTAAATGGCTTCTCCCCTCACCCCACTCTCAACAAGGCTGTAGCCTCTTCCATAGGGTGTGGGTTAACTTCACTGAAACACCAAGGAGGCAGAGACTCATCAGCACAAAAGAAGGACAGTATATAGGGATATATCTTAGGTTCAGAGCAATGGTTACATCAGCCCACACCACTCTCATTACATATAGCCTCAATCAGCAGGCCTAATTTTAGGAGGTGCAAGACAAAAATACAGTCGAGAGAAGTGAACTAAAAATATACCCCCCTTATTCTGTTACAATGTACTTCCTCCAATAGCTGGTCTATTCCATTAAGCAAAATTCTCTGCCTGTCATAATTGCCATAAAGACTTTTCGGTGATGATTAAGAACAATGAAAGCCTACATTTTTATTTTGATTCATTGCAGCTGTCGTGACCTTCCACTTATTTCTGCTCCTCTTTAGAATTGCTGGCATTCACTTAAACAGATGCTACTGTATTTTTCAGGGAGAGTTTGAGGTGGCCCCATTTTATTAATATACAAAGAGTGTCATTAAGGAGGGTATATTGTATGAGTCACACTTCAATTATACCAGCGGGCCCCTTCTGTGATTCTCATGACAAAAATACTTGTTTTTATTTTCAGCTCCTACTGTATTTTTCACATTGAAGAACCTATTTTATTTTAATGAAGTTTTAAGAGTGCTTATTATGTTTAAGATATTATGCTCAGTACCGGCAGGGTTGATTGAGACAAAATTCCTGCCTCAAGGAACTTCCTTGGGGAAGACAGATACATGTCAAGATGTGAAACCAGGATATCTGCAGCTGGCACTTCTTTGGGGAGCTGTCTTTGGGGAAATATCTTCATGAACTATGGGGGTAGGGCTGGAAGTTGAGAGCAGGAACAAGGCAGTGGTAAGAATGGATAAAGCACACCACATGAGACAAGGGGAAGAATTCGCTCCACGCATAAGAGGCTGGGCAGAGGGAGAAGACGGTTGAGCAGGGAGCTGAGAGAGAAGATCTGGAACACTGGTTTGAGGTTCAGGAGTAAAGGATCGCTGGACCAGGTGACATTCCATGTTGGGAAGATCAAAGGCCATTTGAGGGCCAGGGATGCCCAATGCCCAGCGTGAGGGTGTTGATGAGGCTTGGGAGGGAGAGCCTTTCTGTTCTCTAACACATTTCCATAACATCTACTGTGCTTATCAGGAATGCTTTATGTGAGTGTTTTTGGGTTTCTTTGCTTTGTTTGGGTGTGGGGACTATCCCAGAAGGTTCTGAGCTGCATTTCTGAGGCATGAGGAATACAGCAGAGACAGGATGTATGAAAGTGGGAACCTGGAAGCAAATATGACCCTGAGACACAAGCTCCCCTGAAACTGCAGAAGTCCTTGGCAGGCGTTGTACTTCCTGAGGGCGTCAAGCAGGAGGTCTGAGCCAGTTTCCTCTCAATCTCAAGGACTCTGGAAGCCCTAGCTGATATCTGCTTGTCTGGGTTAAACTGTTAAAATGCATGGCCATTTTACATAAGTTTATAAGAGTGGAAATGCACAGAAGGGAATAGTTAATTCTGACTCAGATTAATTTAGGGCTCCCTGAGAGAGCCTTCGTAGCTGGGCCTTGGAAGCTGAGTGTGATTTCAATAAACAGAATTGGAGAAGGCTGTGTCAGGTAGAGGGAATGCCTGAGAATTGGCCTTGAGACACCAACTGTGTGGACAGGACAGACACCAACTGTATAGGCACGTGTGGTTGGCATCTATAGTGTGTGAGTGGGTAGAAACATGGACTGTGGTCGGATTCTGGAAGGCCTTCAACTCCATGCTTAGTGAATTTTGACCTAAGTCTGTGGATGTCTGATCTGTATCTAGAGAACTACATTGGAGAAACAACATGAAAGTTTGTAAGGAAAAGTTTTGAAACCAAGGGTCCCATTAGGAGACCATTTAAATCCATGACTGTCAAACCTCCCACTTCCACTTACACACCTACTATAGTCTGGATACTTGTCTCCCCAAGCCTCATTGTGAAATGTGATCCCCAGTGCTGGAGGTGGGGCCTAATGGATGGTGGTTGGGTCATGGGGATAGCTCCCCATGAGTTCATTCTTGCCATATTAGTTCCCTCCAAAGCTAATTGTTAAAAAGAACCTGGTGCCTCGCCCTGTCTCTCTTCTTGCCTCTCTTACTATGTGATCTGGACACACTGGCTCCACTTTGCCTTCTACCATAAGTGGAATCAGCCTGAAGCCCCCACCAGAAGCAGATGCTAGCACCGTGCTTCTTGCACAGCCTGCAGTACTGTAAGCCAAATAAACCTCTCTTTTCTTCATAAATTATCCAGGTTCAGGTATTCCTTTATAGCAACACAAACAGACTAAGATAACCCCTGGAGGATGATCTACTCCCATGGCTAAGATTGGAGCCATAGTTTAAGTGGTATGGGTGAGAAGTAAAGAGAGTGAACACAAGAAATTGTAGTAGAACTAGAAAGGATGGTAGGAATCAGAGATACATGAGGAGGCGGGGTTGGTAGGTGGTAAAATTGACAAATTATTGATACAGGCAATTGTTGCTTTTAGGTCTGGTTGACTTGAAAAATATTATTGAGCTCCGTATCAGGAGAGGAGTAAGAGGTGCACAGGAGTGTGTTTGTGCATGGCGGGGAGGGGTGGGGATGGGGCAGAGATTATGAGTTTGGTTTTGGATGTGTTAAGATTGAGGTACTAGTGGGATATTTACATGGAGATGTTCAGCAGCCAGTTGGAAATGCAGGCCTGGGGCTGCACACTCAGCTTATTCTTAAATGACTTATCTATGTCGCATAAATGCCAGCAAAGCCCAGAGGTAGACCGAGTAGATTCTAGGTGTTTCAGCTCATTCCTGAGCGTCACCATGGAAGTAATATATAGAAGTGTCTGGATTCCCCCTACTCTGTCCCTGCCCATAGGAGATTCTCAGTGAATGTTTGTTGTGTGAGTCGGAGCAATACCCTCAGTTTGGTGATTCTGGGGGGAATGGAAGAGTTTATACTTTACTTGCAAATTGTGGTATGGAAGCACTTATTTACTATATTTCCTTATATTTGACCTTTTGTCCATGAACATATGGACGTAACAAATATTTTCCTAGGAAAAGAAATGTAACTTTACAAGAGAGATTTTTCTTAAATATACAGGGCAAAGCGGTGGTGGCGGGGTACTGCACAGTCTTAGTCCTGCCTCCTTTCCTTTGTTTTCTCTTTGCTGTGACCTGTTAGCATAGTAGTTTATACTACCTTCTATTTGCCATTTATTTATTTATTAATATATTGCCTGTTTATAGTTTCTTTATTATGGATATTTATCCTCTAAAGAGCAGCAGCCTGAGTCTGTTTTTTATAGAGAACTTAGACCAGAATGGTTGTGATTAATAGAAGAAGAAAGTCAAACAAATACGGATTGAAAATGCCCGGCGTGCAGGGTCACTGAGCTTATGTGGTGAAAAATGAAGGAACTGACATTTACCCCTCAGGGTTGTTGGGAGACTCACATGTCATCATATCTAGCGACAGACTTATAAGCTGCAAATGTTTGCAATTATAGGACACTGATGTTGTTGTCATCGTTATTTGGGAAAAATCAGGTAAATGAAGAAAGATTCACCAGAGTTTTCAGAACATACTTCATGGAAAAGATATATTTGAGTCAGACAGAGCCATTGTCCATTCTTCCTCAGAAGAGGGACTGATGGCGTTTGGGGAAGATTTATCTGGAAGTGTTTTGCAGTAATTCAGCCATGCAGTGGCAGGAAGGCCTGGCATGGTTGCTGACATGGGAGGGGAGGTCTTTCTAACACTCCATGGTGTCCATGGGTCCTCTGGGGCATATAATTCAGGGGTCATGTTCTTCCCAGAACACATTCATTTAGCTTCCTTGCTGGCAGCACCTCCTGGCCCACTTACCTTATTCTGTGAAGGCCACACACACACACACACACACACACACACACACACACTAGACCATTAGACAACTCAGCTTGAGTTCAAGATGAGATGAGGCTGGGGGAGATGCTCGTTCTTTTTCCTAGGGAAAATGTCAGACATGGTTGTTTCCAGATGTCTAAACTTTCTCATATGATAAAAGATACTGTAGGGCCGAGAAATGATAAAAGGTCAATGAGACATGGGATAGGCAGCAAGGATAGTCACTTGGGCTGGTAAAGGCCTGGTCATTTGTTGGCCCGGGGATATACTATCAACTCTGTCCTGAAAATGAAAAGAAATTAAAACTGAGCAAGAGGCCCAGTGGGCATATCAAATTTTTATGTGTCCATGGTTTAAAAATGAGCTGTGCAAAGACGGTAGTGAAAGGAGCAACGTTGCAAGTGTAGTTTGTGTCTGTTAATGGGGCTCACTGTTTTGGCCAGGGAGTAGGAGAGATAATAAGCTTATTGCAGTGTGTTGAGTTTAAGTTGCAATCTCTGAACAATATGCCAACCCTGTTATTTCTTTATTTATCACACTGAGCCATCATCTGTTGACTCGCTACTATGAGTGATGAGGATTTAGCTTCCTTGAATCACCCCTCTTCTCTTCCTCCCCACCTTCCTCCTAATTTTTTTTGTCCTTGCGGCACTATTTTTACTTCCTTTTGTGGTTACCTTTGTAACTTTAAATAATACACTGAAGCCTCTGTTGCTTTTGGTCAGCTTTTGACAGCATTCTTTCACCCTCTGTTTTGTGAAATGAGGTTGTGGTGTCTCTCCCCTTTGCTACATCACTTTTCTATCTTCCATGTCCCAATTTTTCTCGACTGTATTTTTAATTTTGTTTGTTTTTATTTATTTATTTTGAAATTAACATGTAGTAAGACTGACTTTTGCAGGGGAGGGTAACAACTATGTAAATTGCAACAAATGCATAGATTTATGTAACTACCACCAACATCAGGACACAGTGCAATTCCATCACCCCTAAAAACTCCATCATGCCACCCATTTGTAATCACACCTTCCTTCCACCCCTAATCCATGGCAGCCACTGCTCTTCCTTTATTATCATTATTATTCCATTGCTGGGTAGTAGTCCTCATCATATTAATCCATTCACCTCCTGAAGCACATTTTGGTTGTTTTCAGTTTTGAGCAATTATGAATAAAGTTGATCTAAACATTCATGCATAAGTTTTCATATGAACATACATCTCTATTTCTCTATCATAACCAGACCATACTATCTTGATTATTGTAGTTTATAGGAAGTCCTAAAATCAGGTAATGTGAGTTATCCAACTTTACTCTTCATTTGCAAAATCGTTTTGATGATTCTAGTTCCTTCACCTTTCCATATAAATTTTACAGTTAGTATGTCTATATCTATTTTAAAATCTTACTAGGATTTTGATTGGAATTGCATTGAATTTACAGATTAACCTGGGAAGAACTGACGTCTTTCCTATGTTGAGTTATCCAATTCATGAACATAGCATCTCTCTTCATTTATTTAGGTCTACTTTCTTTCATTAGCATTTTCTTTTGGTTTTAAGAATCCATATGCTGTGCATGTTTTGTTAGATTTATACATAAGTATTTCCTTTGTACTTGGAGCTATTTTAAGATATTTTTAAAATTTTGATTCCCAGTTTTTTGCTGGTACAGAATATAGTTTTGTGTACTGACCTGGTATCTTATGACCTGGCTAAACTCATTTATCAGTTCTAGGAGTTTCCTACATAGAAAATAATGTTTTCTGAGAAGAGGTACAATTTTTATTTCCTCCTTCCCAATCTGTTATGCCATTTATTTATTTGCACTTGCTAGAATTTCCATTATGATGGTCAGTAAGAGTGGTGAGAGTGAACGTCCCTGCTTTGTTCCTGATCTTGGGAGAAAATGTTTTACCGCTAAGTGTAATGTTAGCTATAGTTTTTTTTGTTTTTTTTTTGTTTTTAAGTCAGGTTGTTGAAGTTCCCTTTTATTCCTAGTTTGCTGAGAGTTTTTATCATGAGTGGATGTTGAATTTTGTCAGATGCTTTTTTGTATCAATTAATGTGATCATGTGATTTTTCTTCTTTAGAGTATTAATATGGTGGATTTTATTGATTGATTTTGAACCAGATTTTATTATATTGTATTCCCAGAATAAGCCCCACTTAGTTGTAGTTTGTTATTATTTCTACATATTGCTGGACTCTGTCAGTTCTTCATAGCTAAGGATAACGTTTGCCTTCAGTTGTGTAATCATATTCAGTGTTTCCTGCTTTGTCTCTACAAATGTCTCTAAAAGTTGAAAATCTCTGAAAGACAATACTTTTAGGATTATGAAGAACAAATACTGTCTGTAAGGAAACAAATAGGATTGTATGATTGCATTTCTCTCTCTTTGTGACGGAAATACTCTCAATGTTTTAATGGGTTAAGATATGGTAACTTGTTTCTTACTCTATTAAGTTATTCAGAATCAATGTCTTTCTTGGACAATTTTGTCTTCTTCCCACATTTCAGATTCTCTTTATTTTTACTAGTGGTTGGGGAAAGGGAACCATATTCTTTCTTCCCTTGATGCCCAGTATCACCCAGCTTCTTAGATGTTCTCTTGCTCAGAATGTGTTCCATTCTTTTCTAATTTAAACTTGCTGTTTTCTAGACCTGCTACACAGCTGTCATCTGGGGATTTCTTTTTATTGGATCTCTGGCTTTATTCCAGGGAATGCAAGCTTTAAAACAGGAAAAGGTGGAGTCTGCTGAAAATTATTAGAGGGAACTGATATTAACAGCTAACATTTATTGAGTAATTACCAGGTGCAAAGCTCTGTTTTAAGCTCATTATAGGGATTACCTCCTTTAATCTGCACTACAGCTTATGTGGTAGTTATTACTCTCTCCCAAATTTTATAGATGAGGAAACTGAGGCTTCAAAAGTCAAGTAACCTGCCTAAGTTTTGCCACAATAAGTGGTGGACCCAGAATCCCAGCCAAGGTGATGGGACTCTGGAGCCCTCATTTTTAACTGCAAAGAGGGGCTGTCTCGGGTGTCTTTAGGGGTGACTTACTCCACCAAGCATACTCGGCCACTGGCAGACTGGACCCAGATGCTTCCTGAAATGCAGACAGCCAGAACAGAATAGTAAATTGAGGAACTGACCCCTGAACTCAGCTCTTTCCACTGTACCACACTGCCTTCTTAATAATGAGTGGATAAATATGCTTTGGCAGTGCAACTAGCAGGAAGAAGTGGCTCAGAGAAGAGCCAAGAATGTTGAGCGCATGAACCACAGAGACACTAGGGATGGAGGATCACTGCAAACCAAAGAAGGACTTGTTGGGTGCAGACAGGGAAGGAAAGGCCTCTACTCTTCATTGACAGGGCCTAGAACTGGAGTGAGGCCCAGGGATGACACAGTTATAGAACACATATGCTCAGCAGCCCAGTCTGGTGACCTAGGGGCCCAACCCAGAGAGATTTGGAAGAAGGTTCTGGAATGGATGAGAATTCCATCAAATCCAGCAATGAGACCCTTTCAGTACTGTCCTTGGGCTAGCTGTGAGTCATTGTTTCTCTAGGATTCAATCCAAGTCTGGACCCAGAGGCATCTGGACTTTTCATGCAAAGGTCCTAGAAACTGACAGTAAGAAAAGGAGGTCTAGGCTGGGCGTGGTGGCTCACGCCTGTAATCCTAGCCCTTTGGGAGGCTGAGGCAGGCGGATCACCTGAGGTCAGGAGTTCAAGACCAGCCTGGCCAACATGGTGAAACCCTGTGTCTACTAAAAACACAAAAATTAGCCAGGCGTGATGGCACATGCCTGTAATCCCAGCTACTTGGGAGGCTGAGGCAGGAGAATTGCTTGAACCGGGGAGGCGGAGGTTGCAGTAAACCAAAGTCATGCCACTGCACTCCAGCCTGCATGACAGAGCAAGACTCTGTCTCAAAAAAAAGAAAAGGAAGTCTAGATTCACTTACATTATCTTCTATAACAGACAGTACTGTGGAAACATCTTGAACTTTCTAGAAATTTTGGAATTTTCCCTTGCTTAGTTATTTTTGTTACCTTTGTCTCCTTTCATATGTGAGTAGTGTTCATAACCACTATTATTTTAGAGTCAACAAAGGGAGGCCATATGCCAAAGACCCTGTTGCCCTGCAGCCAATAGGCAGACAAGCAAGGAGAGAAGAGGCCCAACACTCAGAAGAGAGAGGTGGATCAGCAGGGCTGGCCCATAAGAGGTTCTCTGTTACCTGACAAAGGAGTTTCAGGTACAGCTTATTTACAGTTGAGGGTATCAGCCACACAGCATAGGGTTACTCTGTGCATTTTCCATTTTAAGTCCTCTCAGTCCCCCTGCCAAGGTGGCTGCTGGCATTTAATGCACTCATCAGGCTCTTCTCGGAGCCTGTCATTCAGCCTTGGCCGTCCTTTCTGGCTCTGGCAAAAGCCTAGCACTTAGCTCCTTTGGTCCCAGCCTTCTTCGACACTCCACTCACTGTCTGTTTCAACCCATCCTCCGTTTTCCTTCTCTGATGCCCCTTTCCTGCCCACTCCTTCCTGCTCTGGCTCTCACACTGCTTGCAAGGCAACATCTATCCTGTCCTTGAGCCAGAGAGCAGTGGGACCACTCCACCCTCCTCCCAGCTGCAGGCCTGTCTTGTATTTGCTGGGTATAAGAGGTTGTGTAGTGATGAAGAGAGTCAAACTTGCCTGGACTCACTGCTTAGCTCTGTACTTGGTAGCAGTGAATGATCTGCTTCACCCTCGTGCCTCATCTGTAGACTGGACATAATACTCGTAACTAGTACCTACATTATAGGGTTGTTCAGGGCCTTTGAAATGAATTAATACATGCAAAGCGGTTGGGACAGTGCCTGGCACATACAAATGCCTTCCCATTTCTTTTTATCATTGTTATTGTCATTGTCACCCATTGCATGTTGCAGCCCTCTTGTTAATTCCCTTACCCAAATGCCAAAGTCACTGCTATGTGCACTCTTAAGTAGAGAGAAGGAGCCGGGCCTCTGTAAAAGATTGATTATTTCAAATGAGAAAGAGAAGGAGGAGCCATAGGGACCTTTGAGGTTTCGAGCCTGGATGAATGGGGAGAAGACCTTAACAGAGACTGAGGGCCAGCAGCACGACGAGTTGGAAATAACAACAGTAATGTTATTTCATTAGTTTGGAGATTAATCTGCCAGGCAGGGGCATGTTTCTTTTTGATAGTACTTTTTGTCTAGAAGAAATAGAAGATATGAAACCTGACACTGTTACAACTATGTATTATTTATTAGTTATTCCTGGTGCCATGCCCTTGACTCCTTGCTCTAGCCCCCCCGCCTTTTTTTTCTTTTGAGTTCATGAGATTGTCCTTTCTAGTTCCAACTTAAGTTTGAAGATCAAATTTTCTCATAATTTAAAATTTAGTCTTAAAAGCCTGAGAATATTGGCATCATTGAAAAGGAGAGAATGGTGTGGAATTGAATTCACATCTCTAGGGACACAGTGGCCAAAGGATAAAAAGGGTGAAGACATTAGGAAGAATCAGGGCTGAAATGTGACCTCAAAAAACAATCACTTCTCTTCCCATACCTGCTTGCTTTGTGGGAGCAGATAAATGTCAGGGGAAGCAGAGTCAAAGATCCAGAGACTAAGGTTTCTATAGAGTTCATGTCAACAAATACTGATAGGTTGCTCCCACAGTTTTTTTTTTTTTTTTTTTAACTGGATTCACTGGTAAGAGAAAGTGGAGTGGGTTAGTTTTTGCACTCAAAAATAAGGAGCAAGACCAATATGTAGAAGCTATAATACTGGGCAAGATACGAGCAGTGCTGCAGAGAATTAAAAACGATGTGCCTCGGCAGCAGAAAAGCAGATCACACAAGGAAAAGTTTAGTTGAGAAAGTTCAAAAAATACATTCTCTAAAGTAAACTCTATTTGATGTCAAGAGCTTCACGGGGAGATGAAAGGTTTGGCAGATATGGGTGTGGGGCATCCCCAGAAGAGGTGGCCTGAGCACGGGCTTGGAAGTGGGAAAGAAGAGACACAGGATAAACCCAGAGCAGCTGGAATGAGGCTCCAGCTGGCCAAGGAAAGATATCTTGGGACAGTATGGCTGAATTCCTTGATTCGGTAGAGACTAGTGGGCCATTGAAGCATTTTGGGATAGAAGAGTCAATTAGCACTTTAAAAACGATCATTTGAAGGCTGTCTCAAAGAGAGATGAGAGTCCAGTTTTGGAGACCAGCTAGGAGGCTCTGGGTCTAGAAAATAAATAATGAGAAGTGTGTGTGTGTGTGTGTGTGTATGCACATACACAAATATATAAAATATATGTACATATGTGTGTGTGTGTATGCACATATATACAGTGATATGTCGATTAACAAAGGGGATATGTTCTGAAGCATATACATTGTTAGGTGATTTTGTCATCATGTGAACATCATAGAGTGCACTCACACAAACCTGGATGGTAGAGCCTACTGCACACCTAGGTTACGTGGTATGGCCTGTTGCTCTAGGCTACAAACCTGTATGGCATGTTACTATACTGAATGAATCCTGTAGGCAACTGTAATGCAATGGTAAGTATTTGTGTATCTAACCATATCTAAACATAGGAAAGGTACAGTAACAATATGGTATTATACTGTTATAGGGCCACTGTCGTCTGTGTGGTGCATTACTGACTGATAAGTCATTATGCGGGGCATGTGCACACACGCACACACATGTACATATGCCCCTCCACGCTGAGCAAAACATCCTGGCAATCTTACCCATGCTGCATCACCACTCTTTTTTCTTTTTCTTTTTTTGAGACGGAGTTTCGCTCTTGTTGCCCAGACTGGAGTGCAATGGTGCAATCTTGGCTCACTGCATCCTCTGCCTCCCAGGTTCAAGAGATTCTCCTGCCTCCGCCTCCCATGTAGCTGGCATTACAGGCATGTGCCACCACACCTGGCTAATTTTGTATTTTTAGTAGAGACAGGGTTTCTCCATGTTGGTCAGACTGGTCTTGAACTCCCAACCTCAGGTGATCCGCCCGCCTCGGCCTCCCAAAGTGCTGGGATTACAGGCGTGAGCCACTGCGCCCCACCTGTATCCCCACTCTTAACACCATGCGTAGCACAGAGTTAGCACTCAAATCTTAAATAATATTGGGTTATATTAATATTCAAGGGGTTCGCTTTACTGATTCCTATTTACCGTCTTTTCAAGTCCCCTCTTTCCAGCAGTTTCTGTGAACTACTTTTATCAGTTAAAGTAACCATCACGTGCATTTAAAGACGTGTTTTTGTCTAGTGTCTGATCCACCATTTATATGTTTAATGTCCTTTTGAATTGATAGTTATGGGGTAGTTGAGACTCTAATCCCTGCCTCTGAAATCTGTCTGTATCTGCCCAATTTACACATGTCCCAAATCTCTCTTTCTCCATGTTTCTTCATTTCTACTCTTTCCATCCCTAACATTTATTCTTATATTTTTCTGATTATTCCCTACTAGAGAGACTTAGAATTAATACTGGTATCAAAATTCTCATTGTTGCTAAAAATTAGTACTACAATGTATTGCCAGATGTGCAGTTTGTAGTTGGGAAGGGATTGACACACAATAGAACTGCTTGATAACACTGGTTTGGGTAGGAAAAAGCTGGCATTTATACATAAACTCATGGTACCCCGTGGAAATCTGGGCAAGCTCAGCAGGCAATACTAATGAGGCCTCTGATTTTTTTTCCACTGGGTGAGCTGGAAAGTCATTGTAGATTTTGAGTGGAATAACATGATCTGGGTAGCAGATGCTCTGCTAAGGGTAGGCGTGTTGCTCTAGGAACACAGCTAGGGCTCTTCATCTGACCTTCCAAGATCAAGACGCCTCTTGGGAGACAGCCAAGAGACAAGTGTAAAAAGAGCAGAGATCAACTCAAGCCGAGGTTTGGAGGTGAGCACCAGCATGGAAGGCTCAAGGAATGGAAAGTCTGGGCTGGTCACTAAGGGCCTTATGCAACGTGAGGGGATTTGAATCCTCAGGATTCAATTCAAATGGATCCAGCAATGAATGACACAATTAATGATACATCTTTTATAAAGATTACTCTGACTGCTGTGTGGAGGAGGGCAAGGAGACGTGAAAACCACATAAGGGAATCCAGAGGTGATGAATGCCTGCATTAAGACATCATGGCAGCGATGGAGAAGAGGTGACAGATTTCTGAGAAATCAGGAAAAACAACAGGAGTTTGCAATGGACTGGCTGTTAAGAATAAGGAAAAGGGATGAGTATGAGGTGGCCTTTACATCCCTAAGTGAGGAGGTGACAGCCGCAGATAATAACCAAGTCATGAAAGCGGATGAGATAACCTTGATGGGTAGGCTTGTTTTATGGATGTAAAGAAAAGGACCAGACTCATAGCTCATAGCCCCAACAAAAGACCCCCTCATTCTGCTTTACCTCCAAGGAAGCAAAGGGGCACAGGATGAATCAGTTCTGTACTCCAGGTAACAGTCACAGGTCTGTACACAGTATTGTTTAAGATATCAGATCTTGGCCAACATGGCAAAACCCCATCTCTACTAACAATACAAAAATTAGCTGGGTGTGGTGGCATGCACCTGCTGTAATCCCAGCTACTCCGGAGGCTGAGGCAGAAGAATTACTTGAACCCGGGAAGGGGAGGTTGCAGTGAGCCAAGATCATGCCACTGCTCTCCAACCTGGGCAACAGAGTGACATTCCGTCTCAAAAAAAAAAAAAAAAAAAAAATCAGGCTTTAGAAAAGAAGGTTAGCAGGTATATTCTTTTTGAGCATGGATTGGAATTGGATATTTGGGTTTCTAAAAATGAGACTTGGAACTGTTAGATCTCAATGTACCTCATTCTAGAACAACTTGACTTATGCACATATGGGGTGCAGGGAACATTGTGTCAGACCTGACAGGAGAAAGTTAGTTTTTTAAGCAAATATTTCATGTCTCTCTTTTGGATTCCAGGTTCTCTGTGTTCTCCTACATAAAGATGGCAACAGTAGAAGGGAGACATTGCCATTCTGGCTGTCCTTGGGATTCAGACTTGGTAATGAACTGCAAAGACCCTGGCTGCTGATGTCTGTCTGCCCCCAAGTTTTAGGAGACAGGGTAGGCTGAGGGCTGGGGTGATGAGCAGGCTTGTATGCCTGGAAACCTGAGCACTAATTTTAGGTTTAATGGCCACATTGGAGAAGCTACCTTTAGAAGACTGCAAGGCTGAAATTGTATTAAAATGATAGGGTTTGGATCCTTGTTGAGAGAAATGACCTACTAGATTAGAATTGACCAACTAAGATTTTTATTAGCATTTTTCACAATTATGAGTATTGGAAAGGTGAGGATGGCATATGGTGACAGGGTGACAAATAGCAGGAGATGTGTATGTCAAAGTTTTGATCTGGGCTGGACTGTCATCTCCCTTCCCCAAACTATGCCATAAGGCAGTTGACTCATTTGTTGGAATGACAAATGGACATGCGAAGGCTTTTATAATGTATCAAGGTGAGAGAAAAGGCCCCTCACTAGTTTTTTATTCTATCCTTGGCTTTGTTAGGACTGTTGTTCAATTTTTGTATTTCTGATCTCACAAGCACACTTCAGGCTTTCATCCTTTATAACCCAGGGGATGAGCTAAGGTGCATATCTATTCTATGATGGTTCATCTTTTGGGGATCCTGGGCTATCTCTTTTGAAGCTTGCTGTAGAACCAAGTCAACAAAAGCTTTGTGTGAAACCCAACAAATTGTCACTACTTAAGCACCATGTTAATGAGACAAAATAAGAGTGAACTTAGAAGTAATGTTTTGTTGGGTTTTTTTGTGTTTTGTTTTGTCTGTGTGTGTTTTAGTTTCTGGTGCATAGTTTTGCCATAGGAAAAGTGTCCAGGAATGGCTTTCTCTCCCTTGACTGTGTTTTTAGTGAAGTTGCCCATGATCAGGATTTGCGCAACATGAAACGTTCAGTGAATATTTGAAAATCTTTTCTTTCCTGTTTCTGCATCCTGTAACCAGAGTAACAAGAATTCTTGGGGTGGCAGGAGGTTTTTTAAGACAGCAAATTATGGTTGAATTGTCAATAAATATTGCAGATGAAGTAGAAATGACTGGCTTTGTGTAATGTGGTCTTCAATATGCAAATGGATATGTCTTTTTGTGCAAAACCAATTAAGTCTAAATATACTGTATATGGTCGCTTTTGCCACAGAATTGTTAATTCCTTCCTGCCGCACAGGAGAGGAAAGGATTGGAGAACACCATATTAAGATCAGGTGAGGCCGGGCGCGATGGCTCACGCCTGTAATCCCAGCACTTTGGGAGACTGAGGCGGGCGGATCACAAGGTCAGGAGATCGAGACCATCCTGGCTCGATGAAACTCCGTCTCTACTAAAAAAATACAAAAAGTTAGCCGGGTGTGGTGGCGGGTGCCTGTAGTCCCAGCAACTCCAGAGGCTGAGGCAGGTGAATGGAGTGAACCCGGGAGGTGGAGCTTGCAGTGAGCCGAGATAGTGCCACTGTACTCCAGCCTGGGCGACAGAGAGAGACTCCGTCGCAAATAAACAAAAAAAGATCAGGCGAGAGAGCCCTCTAGCGGGAGATCATCAGGGCGTTCATCAGGGCTGACACCGGAGCAGAAAGAGAGCCGAGAAGTCAGAGAGGGAATGTTAAATTTAGCCCACAGGGTTGAACTGCACCGTGTAAATAAACACACTGTGACTTGCCATGTCCTCCTGCTGACTTGGAAGATGTTCACTAACAAATCTGCCCTGTAGAATTGTCAAGAACTTATTGAGACATGTCCAAAGTTAAAATCTTCATTTTAAGGACATGTAACATTCTTCATAGTGCTCACCTGTAATGCCTGGCCTGGGCAAAGTCAAGGAGTGGAGGATACATTTTGGTAATAAACAGTCTAAATTGGATGACATGACCCTCCCCTCCAATCCGCAAGGGCCAGTAAGGGATGGGATTTTCTCATCATTCCAGTTGCTTTTTTAAAACAAAGAACCCACCAGTCTTACCCTTGCCTTCCCCAAGGCTCCTTTGAGTTGGGCCATGAATATTATTATAATTCAGTGGGTTATCTTCTTATACCTAGAAGGAAAATTACAAAGCACACTTTATTCTCCAAAATCCCTGACCATGATGCATACCTGAAGTTGTAATGTCAAATTCACACAAAAATTTTCATACCCTCTTAGCTACAGTCGTGATATTTCTTTGGTCCCTTAATTTGTCATTCATTATTTATAAATAAAATGAGAGGAAACTTTAAAAATGTTAAAATTTTGCAGCTTAAAATGAACTCATGATATTAATGGTTTATATGGGGTTTTTAAAAGCATATTGTATGGGAAATGCCCCGCCTTTCTAAAATAAATAAATAAATAAATAAAATCTCCAATGAATCAGGATTGAGGCTCCTTGCTCACCACTTTGTTGTTGACCATCGTTCATAAGTCCCTCTTAAGGGTTCAAAAGCTTGTTTCCAGGAGACAAGAATCAGACTTTGAAGCCTATGCCCTTCAAAGCCTGCATAAGGTTCATAACCCACGCAGTGGAATTCACCAGTGAAAATGTGAGCTCAGCACATTTTAGCCAAAACCACAACTGCCTCTGCTTCTAGTCTGTGACACAAGAGAGCCCATGAGTTTCTAGTCAGCCAACCTGATTTGTCCTTTTTTAAACAGAAAATGGCAATAGCAAGGATTTATAAATACTATTTATACTCCAGGGACCCTCCAAGGTCTCATGTCTTCCTTGAAGCCTACTCAGCCTGAAAAACATGGTCATTTCTGGACTCTTGGTGGCCTTCCTCTCTGGGGAGCCAGCATGGCTGCCCAGTCCTGTGCTGCACGTTGCACAGTGGCTTAACTCGCTATAGTGTATGCCTCTCTGCCTGGTGCATGAGTATGCCCTTAAGAGCAAAGACAGCTCTGATACCCTGGGTCTAGTTCATTCATTCGCTCACTCACTCAAGTCATTTATTCATTCGTTCATACAGTAGTTATTGAGCCAGATCCAATTCTACTCTTTGGGGATATTTTTGTGAACAAAACAGACAGAATCTTTTTTCGTGATGTGGAGTCCTTGGGATGGATGAACACTCAACTCATAATCACAAATTGAAATTTTCCACAATGATAATATAAACTTATACCCTATGATAAATGTGACAGAGGAAAAAGGAATATGGTACACTCAGAGAAAACAGTGAATGGCCTTATTTAGATTTTGGGTCAGAAAAGGCCTCTGAAGTGGTGATATTTAAGCTGAAACCCAAAGATACATGGTATCCCCATACAGTAGGACTAACAAGTATTTCTTGCTTTGAGAAATGATCAGCCATTTCTAAGGTCACGTGGTTGGTATGAACCTTCTAACTGTGGAGAATTCTCCTGGCTGTGGCTTCCAGGGCAACCCCTTCCCTCCTTTATTTGCCACCAACCTCCTCAATGTTCTTTCTGGTGTTCCCTGGCTCTAATAACCCATGGAAACCTCCACCATGTCAGCTAAAGCTACAGCTGAAGTGAAGCAGCCGTATCTCAGGCAGAATTAGGACAAAAGTTTTTCTTGCAAATATATTTATGAAGCATTTAGCAGTCCATTAGACACTTATCCTAACAAAAGAGCATGTGTCCTTGGTAGTCACGGTGTTGCAAAGTGAAAAGCACATGGCCTTTGGGATTCAGCTCATCTGGGTTTGAACCCCAGCCCTGCAGCCTCAAACAGACGATTTCTTAGTCTCGGTTTCCTCATCTGTAAGATGAGGCAAACTCACAAGGTTTTGTGAGGACTAATGTAACACACCCAGGCACAGAAGGCAGTCACCAGACATTCACTGTCATCTTCTGCATTCCCTTTCTCCACAACTTTCTGACCTCTATGGGTCCCAGTTTCCCCTGAGCTCCCCAGTTCTCCCATCTGCTCCATGATCACATGAAGGCCACCATCCCCCATTCAAAGCCAGCTCCTAGAGCATGAATCTGCTTCCCTTAAGAGGCACAATGGGCCCAGCATGAGCCACCTAGGACCCAACAGCAAGGAGGATGTGAGTACCTAAGGACTGAGCAAGACTTCCGTCCTGCTCTGGAGAACAGTCCAGGGGATGATGCAACTCCCATCGTCAAGTGGGGAATCAGCCAAGCAACAGGAGCAACTCCCATCGTCAAGTGGGGAATCAGCCAAGGATTTGGTCCAGGAGGGGACCTGGGGCACCAAGCAGGATGATCATTCAAAACCTGAGAGCAGGGGCCAGGTACTCAGGGACAGAAGCCCTGGGGTGGGGAGTGTAAGAGAGAGGAAGGAGGGGCTATGATTTAGGGCTCTCTAAGACCTCCAGGAGCTTGTGCACAAGATAGGCACTTCGGACTGGGTCATCTAAAATAAAGAGTCCCTTCTAGGTCACCAGGTAAAGAGGTGTGAGCAGGACCCAAAAGTGTCTCTCCCATAGGTAATCCGAGATCAGCCTTGGGAATGGGACGGGGAAGACTGAGAACTGCAAGAGGAGGAACTGACAGCAGACGGGACATTTTGTTTATCTGAAAATGCTATTATAGTCAAATCCTTCTTACTCCCTTACAGGTAAGCACAGACACCTCCAGCTTGCGAAGGGCAGATCCAAAAGGCCGGAGTGCGCTATTGGCTGATATCCAGCAAGGAACTCGCCTGCGCAAAGTCACGCAGATCAACGACCGCAGCGCCCCGCAGATCGAGAGTAAGTGACCAGCCCAGCCAGGCCTCCTGTGAGCCAAGGACAGGCATGTGGGGCACAGCCAGACACCCCTGCTGGGGCCACAGCTGCTTCCCAGGACACATACAGAGCCATCTCAGACCTGCTCATTGGACAGGCCAAGTGGGCGAGAGAACCAGAGCTTTCCCTCCAAATCTGCAAATGGTTTAGAGCATATCTTCCATCCTTTTCAAATGCTAAAAAGAAGAACTCCGCAATGGGACAACTTTTTAAAAATTACGATAAAATACACATAACATAATATTCATCATTTTAACCATTTAAAAGTGTTCAATTGGTGCCAATTATTATATTCACAGTGTTGTTGCAACGATCACCTCTATCTAGTTCCAGAACATTTACATCACCGCTAAAGGAAATCTCATATTATTAAGTCATTCCCCATTAGTCCCCAGCCCTTGCCAACCTAATCTACTTTCTGTCTCTCTGGACTTGCCTATTCTGATATTTCAAAGAAATGGAATCATACAATACATCGCCTTTCGTGGCTGGCTTCCTTCACTTAGCATAATGTTTTCAAGCTTCATAGATGTTGGAGCATGTATCAGTACTTCACTCCTTTTATCATTGAATGTTTAATTATATGGACACACCATGTTTTGTGTATTCTTTGTAGGGTAACATTTAAAGATCACTCACCCTGTGTCAACGTGGTCATCAAACTCAGTGATAGAAAGTGAAGGGCTCAACATTTTTCTAAAAATGCAAAATTTTTGCTTCACTTTTCACAAGGAGAAAGATGTATTAAGAATTCTGTTTCAGAGGATATGACTGAAGCTTACTGTCCGCTAGAATGTGACAGAGTAAATTGAGTCCTGTGCTCAGGTCAGATGACCCACGTTGAGTTCTGGTTCTGCAACCAGACAAATCTGGGAGCCTCTTGGAGGCTGTTTGGTCATCTGTGAAATGGGGAGACAATACCTGGCTCCTTTTTTGTCTTGGTCAAGATTGTTGGAAGTTGAAATAATATATGCAGAACTTTTTAGTACAGGTCGAGCATCCCTAATCCAAAAATCCCAAATCTGAAACTTTTTGAATGTCGACATGATGCCTCACATGGATGATGAAGATGACGTTGTTAACCCTGAAGAAAATGTGCCTCCAGGTGACATGGTGGAAATGTATGATGGGTTTATTGAAGGACAAGAGCGGCGTACATTCATAAGAGAACAAGAAATCATGTCAGTTTACAAAATCAGAGAGGCTTTTGAGACAAAAACCATTTTTAATGAGGCAGATGACTCTGGAGGAAACATTTTTAGAAGACAGCTAGCAGAATGCTTCCTCAAATCTAGAGGACCTACTTCCTGGTCTCTCAGTGGTGTCTGATGTTTCTTCTCACCTAAAACAATGAGATCCAGTGTACAGTAACCTTTAATCAAACACAGCATTGCAGGAGACTGAAAGCCTGCCTTTGTTTGTTGCTGCTGTTGTCTAACAGCTGATCTGGGTATTCTGGTGATACTATTGTGTTGCTTAGTTACCTTGAACACATTATTTCTTTGCTATGTTAATGGTATGCCATATTTTTAACTGCTAAGTTCTTATGTGTGAAGAAGTGTAGGAAAATGATTGCTTATTGGTAGCATAGAAAGTCAGTGTCAGGAATGATGGTGATGGACAAACCACAGACTGACAACTTGGGAGGATGAGATGGTGACATCCTTGCTTTCTGATGGCTCCATGAATGCAAGCTTTGTTTTATGCACAAAATTATTTTAAAACATTGCATGAAATTACCTTCAGGCTATGTGTAAAGGTATATATGAAACAAATAAATTTCATGTTTAGACTTGGGTCCCATTCCCCAAGATATCGCATTATGAATATGTAAATATTTCGGAAAAAAAAATATCTGAAATACTTGGTCCCAAGCATTTTGGATAAGGGATACTAACCCTGTAATGTAAGGTGTTATTATGTCTTCCTATGTTCTGCTATGATATGCATGATGGTAATTCTTAAAGATAGTCCTAAAAATATAATTATATCTCCTATTTGTAATTATAAATGTCAACACATAGGATAGACAAATTTTTAAAGAAATATTTTCAACATGGAGTACATTAAAAATTAGTTTCTGGTTAAACCCATGATCGAATTGATTAAGGCTAATTAACAGGTAAATCAATTTCATCGAAACACTCACTTCCTAATCGTTCTCATGAGTAAGTAATGTATAATATTAACACTCAGAATAATCTGGCCACTTTCCTCCACCAGTGGGCACTGTGCCCTAATTTCTCTGTGCATATTAGCTTCTGGTTGTAAATATTTTCTGCCAGGAATTCTTGTCTAAGCTGAGTATCTTCTCATTTTCTGTAGTTGGTAATCACACATGTCTGGAAGGCTGGAGTTAGTGATACCTTTCCTCAGGGGCCCATGATCTTTCTGTTCCATAGATGAAAAGGTTCAGGGAGGCATGAAGGGCTGAGGGCATGAGGGCTGGAGAGACAGGAAGGAAACTGCCAAGGCACAATCATTGCAGGCTTTACCTCTTGCTTGCTGTTCTGGTCAGCGCTCTGTGGACAAGAAGTTAAAACGACTGACTGAATTAAATCTGTGGGTTTTCTTTGTCTAGTCCTCCATAGCCAAGTTGAAAATAAGAGCAGCTCTACATCTACGACGTTTGGGTTTTCTAATTCAAAGGTGCTGCCAGTTGCTCTGTTAGCATCTACAAAATGGCAGTGTTCAGGTCCCTTTGTTTTGGTCACTTTTCAGGGAAGTTGGGCACAAATGGTTAGTTCTTTGGTAGGGCTGGAGAGGGCAGGGCATGTGAGTCTACAAGGTATCAAGGCAGAGGGTGCCTGGAGAAGATGCTGAGTGAAAGGATGACATTGGAGGTGGGAGAATGGGAAGGTGGACAAGGGCAGTGGTAGACAAGTGTTAGACGATGGTCTGAAATGAGACCTGGCTGCTCAGCTCTGCTCTCAAGTCCTTGCCTATTTGTGTCTTCTCTCTAAAGGTTCTAAAGGAACCAACAAAGAAGGAGGAGGTTCTGCAAACACACGAGGTGCGAGCACACCTCCCACCCTGGGAGATCTGTTTGCTGGTGGCTTTCCTGTATTGCGACCAGCAGGCCAGCGGGATGTAGCAGGTAAGGAAGAATTCATCCTGGCTCCCTTGTGGTCTGTATCTCCTTAACTTGTGGAACCATCTGGGCAATCTACACATGCCAGTAAGCAACAATGGTTTTACTGAACAGTCATGATAGAGTAGAAGATCATGTTCTTGGGACCTTAAGCACTGGAAACTTCCAAAGTACAAAATGGTTCTTGAGAAATCTTTTACATCATCATCCTGTTTAAATTATTCCATTGTAATAGTTGAAAAATGACTTGTAATAATGTGTAATACTTAGGGATGGCGTGATGGTAGCCCAGACTGCAAGGTGTATATCGACAGAAGGTCTAAATTGTAGTAGAACTTCATAGTGACATCACTGTGGATGCACTAGCAATGCATGAGTTGTAATGATTCAGTCTTCATATCAGTTAGGTACTGCTGTGTAACAAAACACCCCTAAAACTTAAAAGCTTTAAACAATCGTTTTTTAGCCTACAATTCTGTGGGTTAGCAGCTTAGAGTAGTCTCGGCTGGGCTCCCTCTTGCATCTACAAAGAACTGCAGGTCGTGTTGGTAGCTTTGCTAATCTTATATTTCTCATATTTTTCCAACCTCTGGGGCCTCAGCTATACCCACTCGCCTGACTCACCTCTATCCACATGGTCTCTCAGTATCCAGCAGGCTGTCCGGGCCTCGTTTTCATGCCAGCAGCAGGGTTCCAAGAGAGAAGACAGAAGTATAAATAAAGCCTCTTGAGGCTTAGTCTTGGAAGTATTACTAGGATGTAACTTGGAAGTCTAAGAAGTATCACTTCCTGTCACATTCTCTTAGCCAAAACAAGTCACAAGGATGGAGAAATAGACTTTGCCTCTTGATGTGAGGAACTGTAAAATCATATTTCAAAGATTATGGAATCAAGTATAAGTGGGTAATGAAGGTCGTGTCTGTAATCAGTCTACCTCAGTGATTTTTGTTTCAGTGGGCATCAGAGGTTTTGAAAGTATTGCATTAAAATTGAACAAATACAAATTTACTCTGAGAAAAAATACAAACAAACCTGTTTTTCCTATTCTTGTTCTCTTTAACCACCAAGCTGAGTAAACTCCAGGAATATCATAAATACAGGAAATACAAAAGCCCAAACATTCCTGGTACTGGATGTTCCATTATGTGACTTTGCTAACTTTTTTAATGGCCTCTGTGACTGTTTAGTGTTATGGGATGCTTATGCTGCCTCACTCACTAATAAAAGTCCAGCAAAGAAAAAGACGCTAGGATATTTTGAGATCCAACTTGAACCTTCTCAAGGGCCATGTTCATTTCGTCGTTTTTGCTGAGGGGTTAGCAGGAAAGGTAGAGCACAAGGTCTTCCTCAATAAAGACAGCGGATATTCTTCAGTGCCCTCTTCTTTTTCAAAATTTCTGAGTGCCATCAAACCAATATCCTTTGGAATAGAAGGCTTTCACCAGTTTCTCTTCAGAGAAGATGGGAGAAATGGGCCCCAGTCAGGTTTTCATAGGAAGCAGCCAAAAATAGCCAGCAGGAGTCCTACTGGTCTGCTTGTCTCCAGTGGGACATAAGTGTCAGATGTTTGAGCCACTGTAATAGGGAAGACAAGAATTTATCTCTTTAGAGATGGAGGTCCATAAGGAAATGGCTAATGATGCCTGTTTCAGGATGGAAACTCAAGGAGAAAGCCACCAGATAAACACATGGACTGGGTACCATGTCAGGGCAAGGCAGGCCATGGTTCCCTGCTCCCAGCCCTTTCCTGGCAGCCCCCTTCTCATCAGAGGAAGGGACTTGAGCCTTTGCTCCCTCTCTGAGCTTCTGGCCTAGCTTTCTTGGTGGTTCATGCCGTCCCCTCCACTCACGCTGTTCTCCTTGCTGCTCTTCACACAACAACATGCTGCTGCCCCTGGGCGCTTGCACTGAGTCTCCCTTGGCCTGAAAGTCTCATCTGCAGGTGTCTATGTGGCTCAGTCTCTCCCTTCCTGCAGGTCTCTCCTCAGGTGGCAGCTGATCAAAGTGTCCATGAGGTCTTCACTTATCATCTCATATAAAGGTTCAGTCCCATCCTTTCATTCTATATCTCCTTTTCCTTAATTTACTTTTCTTGTATTACTTAGCACCGTCTGACACATCATGTATTCACTGGTTTATCTGTTTATTGTCTGTCTTATCCATCTAAAGCTAAGCTCCATGAAGGCAGGGACTGTTTTGTTCACTGCCATAGAAATGCCTGGCACATGGCAGGTGCTCAGTAAATACTTGCTGACTAGCATGTGTGAATGGTAGTGTAGTGACTGACATTCAATAGGGACCACAGCACAGTGTCATGGGCTCATGGTACTTCTAGGGACTCATGAAAATATTTAAATTTCTTTTAAAATCAGAAGAAAATATATGACCTTTTAGGGTCAAAGAATGTATTTGTCTTTGTACCAATGCAGTCATGAATATAAATATATTTTTAATGGAGAAGAGGCCCACAAAGGCAAAAGTGCCTAGGGACCCTGGAGTCATAATGCAGCCCCAGCTTAGAGCTCCAAGGGAGTGAATTACAATAAGATATGATGAGTAAACATTATTTCTGGGTTGAATAGAATATGTAATGAGACTTCCAGGGTCTTCTGGAAAACATTCAGATTTGAGGAAGAAGAAATATTTCATCTTTTGATAAACCTGCAGGTTATAAAAGCTGAATCCTTTCCTATGGGCACAGCATCCCTGATGCCCTCAAGCTGGCCTTTCTGCCACCTCCTGGCCTCCTTTGTGTTTTCTTTGGATTTCTAGGGCTCGCATTTCCATTGTGAAGGACAGCCTCCTCCCTTACTTCCCTCAACTCCCTCGGAGCTCTCTGTCGGCCCAGGCCTGCCTCCTCCACTTGCCTGCACTTACACCGTCAGCCCCTCTCTCCCCTGCAGTTTCACCTTTCTCCCTGAGGAGCATGAATAGAAGCTGGGCAGGGATTTGCCCGCCCTCGTTTCTGCTGCGCATGTTAGGATAAAAATGAGTATGCCCACATTTCTCATGTGGTTGGTGGCTTCATCAGCACAGGATCCCCTACTTTTAACTGACTCACTTTAAGGGTTCTTGAATCTTTGAGACATGGTGTCCTTGGTTACTTAAAAGGTTTGGATAGGCTATTTAAGGGTAGGCTTTGCTCTGTTTTGCAAACTTTTATTATCCCTTTCAATTTCATTCAGCCACTGGGCATGTAGGTAGGCTCTGCCTTGTTTAGGCAGCTGCCTAGGTTCTCCTCGTCATCTTTATGTATTATATGAAAACAGGTTTGAGAGCTTCTATGCAGGAATGTCTGAGCTGACACCTGCTAATACCATCCTCACTCTACCTTAAGAACAGCCATTCCATAATGTGGTTGGATTATTATGGTCTAGGTGACTGTCACATTATAGCCAGAAGGGCTCATATTTGGAAAGCCAGATACCAAGGTCTTGCCTACTTAGCTTCCCCTGAGTCACCTCTGCTAGGCCGTGCTTTGATGGGCCTGGCTTTTGAGATCCAGTACTTTAAGTGTATGACTTAGCACCTGATTGAGGTAAACACACAGGAGACTCAAGTACTGCAAAGATCAGAACCCCCTAATCTGAAATGAAAGCTGCAGGTCCCATGCTGCAGCACCCAGGAAGTAGTGGGTGTGAGAAAACATCATTTTTCAAGTGTTGTCCACATGTTGTCATGGTGATTATAAAATATAGGGGAAAACATACTCCCCAGAATTCTTATAAAAAGAGCACTAAATCTGGAAGAAATATTTTAATCTGCTTCCTGAGTAGACAGTGATACTCCAAGGACATCTCTAAGCAGTAATTGCAGAACTTCAAGGAAGTAAACAGCGAGAGGAACTTTTTCTTATTAGACAGAGGCAGAACGAAAAAGGGTGAGAACTAGCAAAATGGTGCAAGATTGTGCAGAGTATAGAGGCCCCTCCTGGGGACATGCTCCACCAGAGTCTTCCATGAGAAGCAAACGCAAATGCTTACAAGAGCAAATCGTTGTTGTTGAATTTAAAAGAGGAATTGAATTTCAAGCTGGGGCAGATGCAATGAAGGATCTATAGAGTGAGAAAGCCAAAACCCTTGGGAATTAGCGTTAAGTGTTTCGGAAAGGAGGTTGTGAACTTTCAGAGGCCATAGAACTGCGAGGTTCAAGGTCATTGGACCTGGGTTGTCAAGGGCAAATGTCTTCCTCCAGTCTTATCTTATGTATTCAGGAAATCATGAATTTTCTGCTCTCAACACAGAAACGAAAAAAGTCATTGTTCACAGAATGCTGGGAGTGAAGAAAACCTCCCTAGCCAGGAGTGCTGGTTGGTACACCTGAGGGTCCAAATTAGAGCATAAGGGCTGATGGACCCAGCAGGTGTCAGTGAATGAGCGTGAGTGTGGCCTTGATTAGGAAGGGCAAAAGACACCCGGGCAGTCCTGGCCTTCGGCTTGGATACTAGGGGCCCAAGGCAGATGACAGCAGAGGTGGCATGGATAGGAGGGCGGGAGGCCTGATCTGGGCTTGTCATTAATGCTGGCAAGGACCTTGGAGCTGGTCCAGTTGGTCCTTCTGTGTGACAGCTGCGGCACCTGAGGCCTCTCAGTGGACACGTGCAGAAAAAGCTGTCTATAGTGCAGCTCACCGCGGGCAGGCTTGAGTGTCCTGAGTGCCGCCTACCTGCGGGGGCTTTCTCCTTCTTTATTGCCGAGCTAACCCATAGTCTGTTTCACTTCCAGGTGGCAAGACAGGGCAGGGCCCTGGCTCCCGCGCGCCCTCTCCCAGGCTTCCCAACAAAACCATCAGCGGCCCGCTTATCCCGCCTGCCTCTCCCAGGCTAGGCAATACCTCCGAGGCGCATGGCGCTGCCAGAACAGCCCCGCCTCGCCCCAACGTGCCTGCCCCGCCCCCTCCCACCCCACCCCCTCCGCCGCCACCCTTACCCCCGCCCCTTCCCTCTTCCTCCCCCATCAAAATTCCGCTTGTGTCCCCACCTGGCCCACTGACCAAAGGGAACCTTCCGGTGGTTGCACCCCCTGTGCCCTGTGCGCCACCACCTCCACCTCCGCCACCTCCCCCAACGCCACCCCCGCTGCCCCCGGCCTCGGTTCTTAGTGACAAGGCAGTGAAGCCTCAGCTAGCTCCCTTGCACCTCCCGCCCATTCCGCCCCCACTCCCTCTCCTCCCACCTTTCGGGTATCCGGGGCTCAAAGCGGAGCCCGCCAGCCCTGCGCAAGATGTGCAGGAGCCTCCAGCCCCGCCACCCCCGCCGCCCCTGCTCCCCACTTATGCTTCGTGCTCCCCGAGGGCTTCTTTGCCCGCGCCCCCTTTGCCAGGAGCTAATAACAGCAGTGAAACCCCACCCCCGCTACCCCCCAAATCCCCCAGCTTCCAGGCCCCACCGCAGAAGGTCAGTGCGCAGGCCTTGCCGGCCCCGCCTGCCCCTCCGGGCTCCCAGACGTTCCTGCAGAAGAAGAGGCACGGCCGACCAGGTAAGGAGCGCTGCCTGGCCCATTGCCCCTGGTGGAGCGCAATAAAATCTTGTCGTTGCACAGGACTTTATTGTTGGAGGTATTCATTTCAGAGATGGACACCAGGGGTGAGGGAGGCAGAGAGATTTGCCCAAAATCATGCTGCCTGTAAGCAGAGGATATTGGTCTTGATCTCCTGCCCTTACTAGCTCTGTGGCCCTGGGCAACCACTTGGCCTCTCTGTTCTCCCTTCTCTTCATCTGTAAAATGGGGATAGATAGCAATAGTTGCTATCTCCTGGGCTTGTTATTAAGGATTCAGTGAGTTCTTAGGTTGGAGGTGCTTGGAACAGGGCCTGGCAACAGTTAGCTTGAGAGGGATTATTTATTCTTACTACCATCCTCCAACTCCAGATCTCCTCCCTGAGGTGGAGAGGGCGTGAGTGTGGCTTGTTTCCAGAACCAGGCCTCCTTTTATATTTGCCCGCGTTTTCCCGTCTGGCTCCCAGCCAGAATCTTCACCGGCCCTCAGTCAACTGGATTCCCACTCTGCCTTAGTTTTCGCAGGTTCTCCAGCTGACTCAAGAAAACTGAGGGCCTGTATTTTGAGCCAAATATTAAAAATGATTCCTTCACATATGCAGCACAGATTATTTGAATTGAGTGTGCATGCCCCATGGCTGATTTCCTTGGTCCCTCTAGTAGGAGGCTTCATTCAGTTTTAGTGCCCCTGTGAATGGGAAGTACCTCCACACATCCACAGACACACCCACATCCATGCACGCAGACACACTCAAACATGCACACTCATAACACACACTTCCACATGCACGCCACAACACACATATTCCTGTGTCTTTTAGAAAATATTTTAATGCAGAAAGCTTCTTAAAAGTATTTTCTTGAATTAAAAATAATGCAAGCTTGTTGCAGAGCAAATAGAAGGAAATTGAAATTGACCAGGTACGGATGGCTCACACCCGTAATCCCACTGCTTTGGGAGGCCCATGCATGAAGATGGCTTGAGGTCAGGAGTTATAGGCCAGCCTGGGTAACATAGCGAAACCCCATCTCTACAGAAAATAAAAATAAAAAATTGGGTGGGCATGGTGGCAGACACCTATAGTACCAGCTACTCGGGAAGCTAAGGCAGGAGGATGGTTTGAATCTAGGCGTTCAAGGCTGTGCTGAGCTTTGACTGTGCCATTGTACTCCAGCTTGGATGACAGAGCCAGATGCTGCTGTCTCTAAGTAGATTAAGTAATTAAATCACCCATAATAACATCATCCAGAGATAAAAACTGTCATTTGGATAGGTTTCTTTAATTATTTTTTCTGAATATATGTACATGTTTACATGGTTAGTACCATCTTTCACATACAGTTTTGTGCTCTGTTTTTAATTTAATATTATATTAAAAACAATTTTATCAAATTGTTAAAATGTCTTTATAAGAATGACCATCAGTATATTCCATATTCCTCATGTTAGATATCTAAGTTGATTCCATTTTTTGTTATTATGCATAATATTGCAAGAAATACTTTCGTAGAAATTTTAGTCCACATTTTTGATATTTTTCTAAAAGTATTGGTTTCTTAAAGGGAATTTCTGGTGCAAAGAGCAAGGATATTTTTAAGCCTCTTGATTACAAGAGGTAAGATTTTAATCATTCTCTTTTCAATTGACTGGTCAACATGAGGGCCAGCATTTGTACTCGTAAGCCCCTTTTGATATTTATTTTCAAATGTTTATGATGTGATGAAAAAAACAAAGCTTTTTTTTTTTTTTTTTTTTTTGAGACACAGTTTCACTCTGTCATCCAGGCTGGAGTGCAGTGGCAGGATCTCAGCTCACTGCAACCTTCACCTCCCAGGTTCAAGTGATTCTCATGCCTCAACCTTCCGAGTAGCTAGGGTTACAGGCGTGCACCACCACGCCTGGCTAGTTTTTGTATTTTTAGTGGAGACAGACCATGTTGGCCAGGCTGGTCTCGAACTCCTGACTTCAAGCGATCAGCCCACCTCGGCCTCCCAAGGTGCTGGGATTACGTGTGAGCCACTGCGCCTGGCCAACAAAAACAAGGCTTTTGATTCAGAGGGCTATGAGTTCAAATCCTGGGTTCCCCACCCACTCCTGTGGAAACTCACACCACTTGGGTTTGTTTTTTTTAATACTGAATTTTTTTTATTTGACAAATGGGCCTGCTAATAACACCTTTCACATAGGATTATTAGGAATATGAAATGAGATATTTGCATAGAGGGCTTGCACGTAACTTCAGCTCCAGCAGCATTATTTCCTTACTACACAGTGGGGCAGCTGTTCACCCAGAAGAGGGGCTGCAGTCCTTTTATCCTGCATGTGGGAGCAAGTAAATTCCTCATAGATCCTTGTGCCCAGAAAGGGAAGACCAGAAAGGGAGAGGAAGGCAGTTGGGAGGGAGAAAGGAAGACGGGCAGATGCTGAAGGGACATGAGACGTGAGGATGGTGGCTGGTGACTGAGAATGCCTGCTGCAGCTGGGGCCCCTTCATCTGCTCCAGAGTAGTGAGCCCCAGGCCAGGATGGGGATACATATCTGGCCTTCTTCTTTGCGTCTTTGGATGTGAAACTTGGTTGATCCATGTTCAAAATAAGGGCAATTTCTACTTTAGCCCAACTTGGGGGGAAAAGAGAGAGGTAGTAATTGTGAACATCTTAGCACAGATAGTAATAATGTTATGTCATCATTTCAAGAAGCAAAGTGATGTTTGCAGTGCCACTGAAGAAATAAGCAGAAGTGGAACCCCTGCATTGATGTGCCAGGATAGCAGATTTTTTGTTGCCAGATGAACCATACAGGAAAGTATTGGCAAAGGAGCTAGTGAGCCTCTCTCAGGCATGATCAGAGAAGGCTGGGGGAAGTAGGTTGGATTCAAGTTAGGCCCTGGTGGGCGCATAAGATTTAGGTGGACCAGAAGGAGAAACGAGCATTTGCAGTGCTGGAGAACCAGTGCGAGCAGGGACACAGCGGCAAAGCAAGCCCCTGACCACTCCCTCTTCAAGCCTCCCTCTGGGCCTCTTCTACAGAGAGCCCTTCCTGTTCTTACCACTCTCCAGTGATTCCCCTGCTTTGGGCTGTACCCGATGATGAAGGTTATCACCGTCATTAATATTATTGCAGCAGCTAACATTTATTGAGGACTTACTACATGCCACTCAACTTAAATTCAACTCATTGAATCTTCTCAATAACCCTGGGGAGTGGGTGTACTATTACTACTCTCATCTTACAGATGAGGAAACTAAAACACAAAGAGGCTATGTTACTTATCCCAATGGGAGAACTGCAATTCGGTGCCAAGCAGGTTGGCTCCAGAGGTTGCCCTTTTACTCACTATATCACATTACATCTGAAGATGGAAATGCCTAACATCTCACATAAAGTTATAGCATCCACCGTTCCCATCCGTGTGTCTGAATACACCATCATCTTCTCTGTAAGGGGCCGGTGGGGGAAAGCTAAATCCACCTCCAGCACCCCCTGCGAGATCACCCACCACAGAGCTTTCAAGCAAGAGCCAGCAGGCCACAGCCTGGACCCCGACGCAGCAGTCTGGAGGTCAGCTGCGAAATGGAAGCCTGCACATCATCGGTAAGTGGGGTGCACCCTCTGCCGGTTTGGCTGCCGGTAGGAATGTGATTCTCCCAACCTCTGGAGAGAGAGTTTGCTGGCCACAGTGCTGCCATCTCAGGGTGCATGCTTCTTTCATGAACACGGGCTCACTCCAGCACCAGCCAGCCCACAGGTTCTGTTAAATAGGGTTCCTTTCAAGGCTTTCTGCATAGTTTCGAGGCCCACTCTCTAGCCTTCTAATTCAGATTAGAGAAAGGGAAGAGAAGCAGCATTTAAACTGTGTGTGTGTGTGTGTGTGTGCGTGCGTGCATGTGCATGTGCGTGTGTGTGTGTCTGCGTGTCTGTGGAGAAATCAATGCATAAGCCTGAAAGAGTAGAATGATATGGATAAAGAGAAAGAATACATAGAAGGCCCACCAGGCAGAGGGACATTTCGAGTACAAGTATGGAGGTAGGAAGGAAAGTCACCTGGGGTCAGATGTGAGGCCATGGAATCTTTGGATCCCTTCTGTATGCTGGGCTAGTGTCTGACAGAGGCCCAGATCACAAAGCAGGGGCTCAGCCCATGAAAGGGTCACAGGAGCCCTCCCCTCCTGCCAACAGATCTCAGAGCAGAAGCTGTTTGCTTTGTGTAGCTCAGGTCCTGCCCTAGACACAGGCCATGCTCCTCCATTCCCCAGTCATTCTACCCACTTCTCCCTCCCCTCGAAACCCTCCCAGGAGTTTCTCAGGTGACTGCTGGGGCTTTGCCAGTTCCTTGTTGGCACGAGGGTCCCCACCTCTGATTCTGGACCCTGGAGAGCTCCGTGCCACTTCCACCCCTTTAGCAGCTTCCTTAAGGTGTTATTGGTTGGAGTATGTTTGGGTGGGTGACAGGGAGTGACTGGATTTCCCTCTTCCTGCTTCCCTCCATCCCAACCAACCAGTAAAACTTGAGAGGTGAATGGATGTCTTAGGGAGAACGGCTCTGTCGTTAAAATCCTTGCACTGAGCAGGCAAACAGAAAATGGTGGATGCAGTCAGAGTAATCTCTGTGCTCCTGGAAATGATCAAAACTTGGGTCATGACAGTAACCTGAGTAACTCTTTCCATTTCACATGTGTGCAGATGACTTTGAGTCTAAATTCACGTTCCATTCTGTGGAAGACTTTCCCCCTCCGGATGAATATAAACCATGCCAGAAGATTTACCCCAGCAAGATTCCCAGAAGTAAGTACCACCTGGATAAGACTCCTGGCATTTCCCGACCCTTCAAAATTAGGCGCCTGCTGTGCATCAGTTGGTCACAGACTGTCTAAAGGATGACATCATGATTTCACTGTACTGCTGCAAGGATGTAGTGCTGTGCATAGTTCTGGAACTTTCAGGACACTGATTTCTCCTGATACCTAAGTGTTCATTTAGAGATTTTTACAGAACACCAAGGGTAACTGTTTGGCATCAGATTTGGATGCCTAAACTTACCACTCATCCCTCTTCTCCCTGGAGCTTTTGATAAGGGAACTAACAAACCCAGACAACAGCAAAATAGGATATTTTGCATCAATCGCTGAGGAAGAACCTGAAAACCCCTAATACAGAACTCTGGCAAATCATGACATGGAGAATGTCCTTAGGTCAATGGTTCTCAACCTTGGCTATATATTAGAATGACCTAAGGAGCTTTTATAAATCCTGCAGGCCAGGCTACATCTAAACCACATAATCAGAATATCGAGGTATCAGGATTTTTAAAAGCTGCCAGGTGATTCCAACGTACAGCCAAGGTTGAGAATAATAGCCCAGTAAGGGCCTACCTCCTCCTGATTTCATTGTGTGGTCAGACTTTAAGAGAGGACATTTAACCCAGCTTAACTGTTCAGCCTTAAGGGTAGAGAGATAAGCCAGGCATGGTCGCTCATGTCTGTAACCCCAGCACTTTGGGAGGCTGAGGCAGGAGGATCACATGAGGCCAGGAGTTTAAGACCAGCCTTGTAAACATAGCAAGATTCCATTTCTACAAAATATTAGCCAGGTGTGGTAGTGCACACCTGTAGTCCCAGCTTCTTGGGAGCCTGAGGTGGGAGGATTGCTTGAGCCCAGGAGTTGGAGGCTGCAGTGAGCTGTGATCATGCCACTACACTCCAGCGTTGGTGACAGAGTGAGACTCTGTATCCAAAAAAAAAAAAAAAAAGAGAGAGAGAGAAAATGAGGTTATGAGGTGGAGGAGCCAATTCTTGTCTGGTACTGGGCCAATGAGATTGGGAAGGAGCCAGAGTCAACAATATGGAGTGAGTGTCAAATGCATTCCCACCCCACATCCTAAATAAGCCCCTATTCCAGACCTCTGTGGCTCCAGATGGAAAATCAGTGTCCAGGGTTAGCCTAAGACCAGGAATCATGAGCCAGGCTCTTTGCCCATCTCCTTTAAGAGGGACCTTAGTGAAGTCCCTTCTGCAGAACTCAGCTTCCTGCAGAGCAGAGGGAATGCAGGCCTGCCCTGTGCTCAGGTGGAGGGAACCCAGAGCCCTGTGCTCAGGTGGAGGGGGCGCAGGCCTGCCCTGTGCTCGGGTCGGGGGAACACGGGCCTGCCCTGTGCTCGCGTGTGGGGAACACGGGCCTGCCCTGTGCTCAGGTGTGGGGAACGGGCCTGCCCTGTGCTCCAGTCGGGGGAAAGTGGACCTGCCCTGTGCTCAGGTCGGGGGAACATAGGCCGGCCCTGCGCTCAGGTGTGGGGAACACGGGCCTGCCCTGTGCTCAGGTTGGGGGAACACGGGCCTGCCCTGTGCTCCAGTTGGGGGAAAGTGGGCCTGCCCTGTGCTCAGAAGTGAGGAACACGGGCCTGCCCTGTGCTCCAGTTGGGGGAAAGTAGGTCTGCCCTGTGCTCAGGTGTGGGGAACACGGGCGGGCCCTGTGCTCAGGTGGGGGGAACACGGGGGGACCCTGTGCTCTGGTTGGGGGAAAGTGGACCTGCCCTGTGCTCCGGTTGGGGGGAAGTGGGCCTGCCCTGTGCTCAGGAGTGAGGAACACAGGCCTGCCCTGTGCTCACGTGTGGGGAACACGGGCCTGCCTTGTGCTCAGGTGGATGTTCATCTCTGGGTCCACTAGGACATCTCTCTGCTGGCCTGTATGGCTGTGCATTTAGAGATATAACCTTGTGTGCCCTTTGTAATAATATGTAAATACCAACTGCTCTGAGTTGAGAGAGAGAGAAAGGGAGCAGTGTGAAGGAGGATGGAGGTAAATCCCACCCACTGAAGGTTAAATAGAACATGAAGAGCCAGCAATGGGGGAAGACAAGTGCTGTGTCCATCTCCCATCCCTGCTCAGTTCAGCATGCTCACATGAACCTCCTGTCATACAGCAGGCACCCTACAGGCACCAGAGGCTGCAGAGTGTAAGAAACAAGGTCTCCTCCCCACGCACCCACCACACACACTCCTGAGATAGATGAGAATTAGACCCCATAAGAGTGTCTTAATCAGTGATTGTTTAGAGTGCCAAGGGCACTTCAGTGGGCATGGGGGTGCAGGTGGATGCTGGGGGCTTGAAAGTCAGAGAGAGAGGGTCACAGTTCCACGTGGGTGGGAAGGCATCCAGGCTGAGGACAGGACAGACCCAGGAGAAAGCGTGATTGTGCTTGGTGCATGTACAAACCATATGTCCCACGTGGTATGTCAGGGCCCAAGGTGCCTGGCTGGGTAAGACCACACAGGCTGCTGGAGGCGCAAGGTCGGGAGTGTTGTGTATGTGTCCATATACAACACCACTTTTCCCATCTTGTGAAATATGCACAGGAATCAGCTTGATAAAAACCTAGGTGTTCGTGTTCTTACTGGAGGACACACCTTAGGTTCCCCAGCAGCAGACCTCCTAATACTGCACCCGGAATTAGGCTCCTTTACTCCCTCAGGCAGCAGGACTCACACATGAGGAAACTGAGCCTGGCCCCCTGTGGTCACAGAGTGTGCCTCACGGGACTTTCCACATGGCAGGGAGAGCAGAGCCAAGGGACCCCCTTCATCAACAGGCAGCCAGATCTCAGAGTGGGCCAGAAGGAGCCAGGCTGCATGGGGCTGCCCGCACATGAACCTGCGGGGACAAGGAGATAAGTGTGCCTTCTAATAGTCTGTGTCCCGCCTAACGCATTGGAGCGTGAAACTGTAAGCAGGGAAGAACTGTCAGTGAAAACACTAAACGACAATTCCAGGGGCGTCATGGACCCCGCGGCGGATGCTGTGGATGTTCGTGCCTGGCACTGTTCTAGGTGCTTTGCATACCTTATCATTTGTCCTTAATGCAGAGTTTCCAGACAGGGAAAAGGCCAAGTGACTTGTCTAAAGCCTCACAGCAGATTAAAGCCAGAGCCAGGAATTTTGAACCCACATCTGTCTGAACCAGGGCCAGTTCCATTTGGCCGTGGCAAACTCTGAAAACAGACATGATGAGATGCAGGTTGAGACAGTTAACCAGTGGCTTGATCAGAGGAGGTAGAGACCAGGGTCAGGGAACCTGTTAGCCAGCCATTATAAGAGCCTGTGCTGGAAGGCCGAGGCGGGAGGATCACCTGAGGTCAGGAGTTCGAGACCAGCCTGGTCAACATGGTGAAACCCCGTCTCTACAAAAATACAAAGTTAGCCGGGTGTGGTGGCGCACACCTGTAATCCCAGCTACTCGGGAGGCTGAGGCAGGAGAATCGCTTGAACCTGAGAGGCAGAGGTTGTAGTGAGTCAAAATCGTGCCATTACACTCCAGCTTGGGCAATAAGAGCAAAATTCCATCTAAAAAAAAAAGAGTCTGTGCGAGGGGAGGATGGATGGAGGAGGTCTTCAGAGTGATCAGGGTTTGGAGAACCAGGCCCAGATAGGATCAAGGAAGGTGGAGGAGCCAGGGTCCCAGGAGTGCTTACCCTGGGCTGGATGGAGGATGTGACACCAAGAAGGAACTGGAGGTTTCAGGGGGAGGTGATGGGATTCCTATCATTCATGGTGAGGGGAGGTGGCTGGAGGGCTACAAGGGGGAAATGCCATGTGGCAGGTGGAGCGCAGGGTATACAGGTCTGGGACTGATGGGGTGGAGCAAAGGCAAGGACTTGATTTGCTGGCCATTAGTTTGGAGATGGAAATATAGAACAATGAAGGACATGGCCATGATGTCGGCCGGGGTGCGTGAAGTAAGTCTAGTCTGTGTGACAGGAGGCTATAAGCTGCCAATGAACAGGGTCAACTCAGTCCCTCCCAGACATCCAGGTCCACGCAAGCATTTAATAAACAGGATTTGGCCTTGGTGACCCAGACAAACAGCTGAGGGAGGAAGTAAGGAATTCCTTTTATTATACTGTCACCAAGTTGTAAATCAAGAATGTATACTGTTTTTCTTAATTTAATTCATTATACTTAGTGGCAGTATTGAAATAACTGTGCCCTTGGAAAATGCACATGTACAGAATCCCAGCTACTAGCTCATTTGGGCTCCTTTCCTTCCCGTGAGGCAGGGTTTGCTGACTGGCCACGTTCATGCCGTAAGCCCCACAGCTTTCCCTTACACCCACCTGGCCCTGAAGGCTTTTTAATTGTAACCTATACCCTAAACCAGAGGTCAGCAAACATTTTCTGTAAAGGACCAGAGAATACATATTTGAAGTAATGCAGGTCTCGATTGTAACTACTCAATTCTGCTGATTATTAAATCAATCAGCAGCCACAAACAATACGTAATGAATGGGCATGGCTGTGTTCCAATAAAACTTTATTTACAAAAACAGGTGTGGGCTGGATTTGATCTGCTGGTCATGTTTTGCTGTCTGCCCTAAACCATTCCAGAAAACAGATTCCTAAAAACCTCTTTCTGCTCTTCAGTCTTTCTCAGTAATGTGCTGTGGGGGCCCTCAACCTTCAGATTCAGTCAGTTCTAATCTACAGCCAGCTGCATTTTATGCCCATGGTGCTCACTGGCACCCTCAAGAAGAAAAGAAAAGCTACACCCCCTCACTGCACACAGCTTGCTAGGAGGGCGCAGTTGGCAGTCTGCACACCAAAAATAATCTCCTGATGTTTACAAAGGAGCAGTTTTTTAAAAAGCCTATTAAATGAACTGACATTGCACAGACTTGAAAGGGCAAGTGCAATTTCAAAATTAAGATACTGTTTTAGATTGATGTGGCATCAGTGGACATGAAGTACTCCACCAGCCTCCCAGCGAAATTAAATATGCATGTTCTTGTCATCCCTGTGAGCCCTAATGCAGAACTTTGATAGTTATATTAGTGTGAATCAGATCTGGCGTATGCCTGTCTGATTACATTTCTCCTTACCAGTTTTCTTCTTGCTCACTGTTGACCTGGCTCCCCAAGATGAGTTCTTTGTGGTCTGGGACACAGTGTTGTTTCCATCAGATGAGTGTGTTCTCGCGCACTGTGGTCGCCTGTGTGCTGTCTGTCCCCCCTGCTTGTTTGCTGTCTCTCTGACACACACATGCAAGCATACACACACACAGACACACACACGAGCACACACGCTTGGCTCTTCCACTAGCCATCATCAGTGTCTCCACTCTGCAGGTGTTTGCTGTTTTCTTCCATTGACTGAATGGCTTTGTTTAGTTTTGTGTTTTGTGTGTGTGTGTGTTTTCTTTTGTTTCATTTTTTTGAGACAGTCTCACTCTGTCACCCAGGCTGGAGTGCAGTGACGCAATCTTAGCTCATTGCAACCTCTGCCTCCTGGGCTCAAGTGATTCTCCTGCCTCAGTCTCCCAAGTAGCACATGTACCACCACACCCGGCTAATTTTTGTATTTTTAGTACAGACGGGGTTTCATCCTGTTGGCCAGGCTGGTCTTGAACTCCTGACCGCAAGTGATCCGCCTGCCTCGGCCTCCCAAAGTGTTGGGATTACAGGTGTAAGCCACCGTGCCCAGCCTAGTTTTTTTTTTTCCTAATGTTTTTAAAATGCATTAGGTTCCTCAATAAGTGAAATATATAATTACCATTATGAGCCATCAGTTCCACTCCCGGGTATAGGCTAAAAAGAATTTAAAACTAGTGTTCAAACAAGAACTTGTACACAAATATTCATAGCAGCACTATGCACAATAGCTAAAAGGTGGAAATAACTGATGAACACAGGAGCAAAATGTGGTGTGGCCATACAATATGATTCAACAAGAAATAGGATGGAAGCACTGATACATTGCTACAACACGGATGAACCTTGTGTTAGTTTGTTCTCAGATTGTTATAAAGAAATACTTAAAACTGGGTAATTTATAAAAAAAGAGGTTTAATTGGCTCACAGTTCTGCAGGCTGCACAGGAAGCACAATGCCAGCATTTGCTTCTTGGGAAACCTCCGGGAGCTTCCAGTCATGGTGGAAGGCGAATGAGGAGCACTTGTGTCACATGACAGAGCGGAGCAAGAGGGAGAGTGTTTGGAGGAGATGCCACACACTTAACCAGACCTTGCAAGAATTCACTATCTCAAGGACAGCAGCAAGCCGTAAGGGATCTGCCCCCATGACTCAGACACCTCCCACCAGGCCCCACCTCTAAACTGGGGATTACAGTTCAACATGAGATTTGGTGGGGACACATATTCAAACTATATCAAACCTTGAAAATATTATGTAAGTGAAAGAATCCAGAAACGAAAGACCACATATTGTATAATTTCATTTAGAAGGAATGTCCAGAAGAGGCAAATCCACAGAGACAGAAAATAGATTAGTGGTTTCCAGAGACAAGGGGAAGAAAGGAATGGTGAGTGAGTACTGATAGATGCAAGGCTTTCTTTTGGCAGCCAGGGCAACATAGCAAGACTCTGTCTTTATAAAAAATTTTTTAAAAATTAACCAGGCATGGTGGTGTGCTCCTATAGTCTCAGCTGCTGGGGAGGCTCAGGCAGGAGTATCATTTGAGCCCAGGAGTTTGAGACTGCAGTGAGCTATAATTGTGTCCCTGCACTCTAGCCTGCGCAACAGTGAGATCCTCTCTCTGAAAAAAAATTTAGGCTGAGTACAGTGGCTCATGCCTGTAATCCCAGCACTTTGGGAGGCCGAAGCAGGTGGATGGCTTGAGCTCAAGAGCTCGAGACCAGCCTGGGCAACATGGCGAAACCCCATCACTGTGAAAAAAATACAAAAATTAGCCAAGTGTGGTGGTGCATGCCTGTAGTCCCAGCTACCTGGGAGGCTGAGATGGTAGGATTGCTTGAGCCTGGGAGGTGGAGGTTGCAGTGAGCCATAATGGTGCCACTGCACTACAGCCTGGGTGCCAGAGCAAGACCCTGTCTCAAAAAAAAAGTTAAATTTTCCTTTTGGGGTGATAGAAACATTTTGAAACTATATAGAAGTCATGGTTATACAACACTGTAAATGTACTAAATGTCACTAATGGTAAATTGTATGTTATGTGTATTTTACAACAATAAAAAGAAAATGAACAAAAACTGTCAGTAGGAATTTTGGGAAAAATGCAAAGATCACAAATATTTGTTAACATAATGATGGTAGAAAGAATGACATTATCTTCCTATCAACAGATACACTGAGGCCCTTACCCTTTGGAGAGATTTAGATAAACAAGTGCCTCACATGTGCTTGAAAAATTCACATTTCAAACATAATTGTGTTTATATCCCGAGTCCTGAACAACTCCCCATCCTCCTCTTTCCCTGGCCCCTGGCAGTACCCTTCTACTCTCTGTCTCTACTAATTTGACTGCTCTAGGGACCTCATATAAGTGGAATTATATAGTATTCGTCTTTTTAAGCCTGGTTTATTTTACTTAGCTTATGTCCTCAAAATTCATCTATGTTGTAGCATATGTCAAAATTTATTTCCTTTTTAAGGCTGAATAGTATTCCATTGTATGGATGTGTATCACATTTTGTTATCCATTAATCCCTTGGTGGACACTTGGGCTGCTTCCACCTCTTAACTTTTGTGAATGCTCTGAATATGGAAGTACAAATATCTGTTCAAGTCCCTCCTTTCAATACCCAAAGTAGAATTGCTGGATCATATGGTAATTCTATTTTTAATTTTTTGAGGAAATGCTGTACCATTTTCATATCTACTGGACCATTTTACACTTCTACCAACAGTGTGCAAGGGTTTCAATTTCTCTATATTCTCTCCAACAATTTTTATTTTCTGGTTTTTATTTTATTGTATCTTATTTTTATTGTATAGTGGCCATTCTAATAGGTATGAGGTGGTATCGCTTTATGATTCAACTCCTATTTTAAAATAGAGTTACTTTACACTTAACAGTAAAACTACTCACCGTTATTTCCATTAGCAACGGAACCTCTCCATCAGGCACTGCAGTTAACTTCAACAGTATGAAATAGTTCATGTCATAAAAATTAAAGGATTAGATGTCCCAAGACAGAGAATCCAGAGGACAAAGCACACTGCCAGTAGGAGGGTATGTATTTCCATCTTTGCGGAAGGCAGCTGGGGAGTAAGAACCTCTGCCCTGATGAGCTTTCCTTGGCGAAACCTGGTTTTTACTGCTGACCATACCTCTTCAAAAGCTGTCTTCTAGCACCCCACTCTTTTACCACAGCTTCTGTCCTTCCAGGACAATCCTTTATTTCTTTGAACCCATGAATGTGCTGTAATGTCTACAGAGTATCTCCCTGGACTTACTCTGGTCCCTGAACCATTTTTCTGCTCTCCTCTTAGCCAACACTGTCTCCGCTTCCCCGCCCTCTGTGCTCCCTGGAGCCAAGTCCTCCCAGGCTTTCTCCCCTCTGCACCATGGTAAGCACTCTTACCAAGGCCACCAGTGGATCTCCATGTTGCCAACTACAGTGTCAGAGGCTCTAGCCTCAGCCCGTCACTCCCTCTTTCTGAAACACTTCTTCATTTCGATTTTATGACAGCTCTCTCGTTTCTCCTTCCATTGCACACTGACTCCTTCTCAGTTTTTTGTTACACCACACACTTCAGAGTTGTCTTTGACTTCTGTCTTCTACTCCTGCATCCAACTTACCAGTGAACTCAGGTGTTTGTCCTTGAAATGCATTGAGAATCTGATCTCTCTCACCTCCTCTGCCACTCCCATTCTGCCCTAAGCCACTGTCATTCCTCACCCGAATTGTTGCTAGAACCTGCTAACAGGCTCCACTGCTTCACACTGCAGCCCAAGTGATTTGTCTACAGCCCAAGTCCAGTCACTACCCTCTGCTCAGAATCCTCCAGGGAATCCCCATCTCGCCCCAAGTCAATTGGAAATTCCTATCATAGCTCATAAGACCTACGTGAACTGCCTCCCTCCCCTTTCACCACTCTCCCCCTACCTCATTATGCTCTAACAACACCTGCCATTTCCAGCACATTCCAAGCACATTTTTGCTTCTGGGCTCTGCATTTGCTGTTCCTTCTGATATCTGATTCTGAGTGACGATAACCACTTTTAATACATTGGTGTACATATGTCTGGTCTTTTCTCTCTTTATTTGATCAGCTTCTATTCTACCTAAATATACAAACTATTTTTTACAAAATTTAGATTTTATTTTATATACATTTTGGTATAGTTTCTCCAAATATCCACATGACTGTCTCCCTACTTTCTCTTGATCTTTGATCAAATGGTACCTGTCTTAGCTCAGGCTGCCATAACAAAATACTGTAGACTGCGTGGCACAAACAACAGAAATTTATTTTCTCCTGGTTCTGGAGGCTGAGAAGTCCAAGATCAAGGTGCATGTCAATTTAGTTTCTGGGGAGGGCTCTCCTCCTGGCTTGCAGAGGGCTACCTTCTCACTGTGTGCACACTTGGTGCCACACAAGCTTCCTGGTGTCCTATTTTATAAGGGCACTAATCCCATCATGATGGTCTCATCCTCATGACCTCACTTACACCTAATGACCTGCCAAAAGCCACACCTCCAAATACCATCACACTGGGGCTAGGGCTTCCACATATGAATTTTGGAGAAACATGATTCAATCCATGGCAGTAACTTATCAGAGAGGTCTCCCCTGACTCCCCTGTATAAGATAGAAGCTCTTCCTGCCCTATCACTTTTTATTTTATCTTTACACTGTTTTTGAATTGTCTTCAAAGCATTTATCACCTCCAGACATTATTTACCTGTTACTTGTCTGCCTCCACGGTACAGTGTAAGGCCCTGAATGGCAGGGACTGCAGCAGTTTTTATTCACTGGCTTATTTCCAGCTCTCAGAATAAAGTGAGGCACACAGACACTCCTTACATATTTGTTGAATTAATAAATTAAAACATTCACTCCTATATGCATTGCTGAACCATTTACATAATAAAAAATTTGGAAATAGCACACATCTCCAGTATTGGGGTTAAATAAATGCAGGCAGAGCCACACAGTGGAACGCTATGTAACCATAAAAAAATGGTGCTATCAAATATTTAGTGACATGGGAAAATGTTTACCTTTTTACATAAAAACACCTTGTTACATAAAAACAATACCAAAAAATGTATACAAAAAAGCACATAAAATAAAATCTATGTTTTGTTAAAAAAAATAAATTTGTGTATCTGTGTAGAAAGGGAGAAGATCAAATAGATCTTCTATTTGAAATATGCACACCAAAATATTTTATTTATTTACTTATTCATTTATTTAGAGATTAGATCTCACTCTGTTGCCCTGGCTGGAGTGCAATGGTGCGATCTTGTCTCACTACAGCCTCTGCTTCCCAGGTTCAAGCAATTCTCCTGCCTCAGCCTCTTGAGTAGCTGGGACTACAGGCGTGCACCACCATGCCCAGCTAATTTTTGTATTTTAGGGTTTCGCCACATTGGTCAGGCTGGTTTCCAACTCCTGGCATCAAGTGATCTGCCTGCCTTAGCCTCCCAAAGTGCTGGGATTACAGGTGTGAGCCACTGCGCCCAGCCTGTACACCAAAATATTAAAAGTGGTTAACACTCAATGGTGAAATGTCGGGTGATTTTCATTTTCTTTACTAATTAGTTCAAGTTTTTATAATACATGTACATTGCTCTTAACGATCTTGAAATCTAATTTTTAAATTGCAAGTTGTCGGGAGAGAGAATATGATTAGCTCACCTCTGGCCCGAGCACCTGTGGACAGGAAGTGAGGTCTGCTGGTATGTAGGGTGACCTCTCTCAGAGACTGAGGGGGCTCAGTTCTCTACGAGGAGAGGAGGTTGAGGAAGGAGTGATGGAGGCTCTCATACCAGCCGGAACGATGATAGCAACAGTGGAGGATGAGAGGAAAGGCCAGATACGCGCTCTCTAAGGTGTAAACCTAGAAGATACTAGAACGATCATTTCCAATCACACTTGTCATTTCCTTCACTTAGAGATTATGAGAAGCCTCCAGTGTAAGAACAAGAAAGGCCCTTTGAGCTCAGCCAGCCCAACTCCTTCCTGTACAGCTAGAGAAGCCAAGGCAGAAGTAAAGTGGCCTGCTCCTGTTTACAGCTGGTGGCAAAGCTGGGGCTAGAGTCCAGGTTTTCTGCCCCGGGGTCCAGCGCTCCTTGCACCACGTTGCACTGCCTCTCCACTCCGATGCCAGGGCAGCCCATAGCTTAGTCAGACGGTGTTGGCCCCGAGCTGACAGTTAGGTCTGCTTCAAAGCTCCCTCCCTGGCTTGCAGGAATTGCAGCCCAGGGCTGGTGGTTATTCTGGGTGGTTATAAATGGGAGGGAAGAGGAACCATCTGTGGACACGAGACAGAAGCAGTGTCCACTGAGCCTGCTCTTAAGTGCAGTAGGTGCTTGAGATTGAGGAGAGAAGTAAACGATATTTCTCCTGATGAGTTACAGTATCCCAAGTGTGAAAACCCCTGATCTGCTGAATCTGCAAAGCCCTTCTGTGGGAAGGGAGCCCATGTGAAGGAGTACTTCAGCAGAATGAGTCTGCTTTTGAATGCTGAGATTCTGGGGGCATCTCATAAGGGAAAATCCCTTTAAGGGAATATTTGGATTAAAAGCACTCTGACAAACCCTGACTAAGTCCTGGTTACTCACTTCTAGCAGCAATGATTTTTTTTGTTTTGTTTTTTTGTTTTTTGTTTTTGTTTTTACGAGATAGAGTTTGCCTTTCTGTTTTTGGGAGAAACTGATTCCCCTTTAACCCCTCTGATATTGTTTATTGTCATATTTATGAAAACCAGTGGGAAGAGCCAGGTGCGATGGCTCATGCCTATAATCCCAACACTTTGGGAGGCTGAGGTGGGCGGATCGCTTGAGCTCAGGAGTTCAAGACCATCCTGGCCAACATGGCAAAACCCCATGTTTCTACTTTTCTATTTGAAACCCCATTTTTTACTACCAAAAATATAAAAAATTAGCCAGCTGTGGTGGTGTGCACCTGTAGTCCCAGCTACTCAGGAGGCTGAGGTGACAGGGTTGCTTGAGCCTTGGAGGCAGAGGTTGCAGTAAGCTGAGATCATGCTACTGCACTCCAGAGCAAGACCCTGTCTCAAAAAAAAAAAAAAAAGAAAAAGAAAAAAAGAAAAGAAAACAAAAGAAAGAAAACCAGTGGGAATTGCTAACCTATGTTGAAGCCTATTTTATGCCTAGTAGTTCCCAAACAGGGGAAATTTTGCCTCCCAGGAGACATTTGGCAATGTCTGGAGTCATTTTTGGGTTGTTACAAGTGGCCATGAGCAGGGGGCTAGGGTGTGCTATTGGTGTCTAGTGCGTAGAGACCAGGGATGCTGTTAAACATCCTACAATACACAGGACCACCCCCACAATAGAGAATTACATAGCCCAGATGTCAATAAAGCCAAGATTGCAGACCCCTGGCCTAGAAGGTCTTTCTGTAGTGGACAGGAATTTCTTAAATCTAAGAACAATCATTTCCAAGTCTACCCTCTCTTATGGAATTAGACAAAGGGCTGTATATTAGTGTTTTCTTCTTTTTTTATTTTTATCTTTTTACTTTTTGTTCCATTAATAAACTAGCTAAAAATCTAGCAGTTACTATACATTTTGCTCTAAAATATCTTTATTCTAGAACAAGTGCACTCATTAATTTAAAAAGTTTTTTTTTTTTGAGACGGAGTCTCGCTCTGCCGCTCAGGCTGGAGTACAGTGGCGGGATCTCAGCTCACTGCAAGCTCCGCCTCCCGGGTTTACGCCATTCTCCTGCCTCAGCCTCCTGAGTAGCTGGGACTACAAGCGAGCGCCACGTCGCCCAGCTAGTTTTTTGTATTTTTTAGTAGAGACGGGGTTTCACCATGTTAGCCAGGATGGTCTCGATCTCCTGACCTCGTGATCTGCCCGTCTTGGCCTCCCAAAGTGCTGGGATTACAGGCTTGAGCCACCGCGCCTGGCCTAATTTTAAAAGTTTTAATGAAAATTACAGTGCCCATTTGATTAATGTGTTATAAGTTTTAGAGACCCTTCAACATGATAGTCCAATTTTTAAAAATGTGCCTTACCTTAAATGGTTTTTATAATGACTTATATATTATATATGTTGTAGAAAAGTTGAAAAAATGTTTCTTAAGAGAGTTTTTTGACCAGGCATGGTGGTTCACGCCTATAATCCCAGCACTTTGGGAGGCCAAGGTGGGAGGATCACTTGAGCCCAGGAGTACGAGACAAGCCTGGCCAGCATGGCGAAACCTTGTCTCTACTAAAAATATAAAAAAAAATTAGCCAGGCATGGTGGCAAGCACCTGTAGTCCTAGCTACTGAGGAGGCTGAGGAATCAGAATTGCTTGAACCTGGGAGGCGGAGGTTGCAGTGAGTTGAGATAGCACCACTGCACTCCAGCCTGTGGCAAGACTCTGTCTCAAAAAAAAAAAAAGAGTTTTTTTTTTTTTAAATGGTGATTCTACTACTTAGAAGGAAACATTTCAGAATATTATTGTGTATTTCTCAATGAATTTTTAAAATAGTTATCATTCTATTTACACAAATTCATTTCTCCAAAATGAGTCATTGTAAATATTCAGTTTCCTGCAGGGTGCAGTAGCTCATGCCTGTAATCCCAGAACTTTAGGAGGCAAAGGCGGGAGGATCACTCAAGTCCAGAAGTTTGAGACCAGCCTGGGAAACATAGTGAGACCCTGTCTCTACAAAAAATTTTAAAAGTTAGCTGAGTGTGGTGATACATACCTGTGATCCCAACTACGCAGGAGGCTGAAGTGGAAGGATCACTTGAGTCCAGAAGGTTGAGGCTGCAGTGAGTCATGATCATATCACTGCATTCCATCCTGGGAGACAGAGGGAGACCTTGTCTCAAAAATAAAATAAAATGAAAAATAAAATAATAAATAGGTGCTTAGTATTCCATCATGTAATACTGAACCCTACATTACCTAAAATCCTGTGTTGAACACAGGTCATTAATTGTTCACTATTATAAATAATCTATAATGAACATTCATACTTTTCATGTTGCTTTTTAAATAGTACAGCAATCTGCATTGTTCTGGAGACTTTGGGACATGATTATTTAATGCCTAGTTCATGACAGAAACAGAATAGATAGGTGTCCTACCAGTGCAGCAGAGGAAACACCATTTGGAATAACCAAGTGAAGGGAGAGTTCTGGAACACCTAGGAATGGGATTTTAAACTTGGGTAGACCAACCAAAACATGTATCTGTATATATACAGATGTTTGTATGGAAATACCAAAAAGAAACAATAATTGAAGAGATAAACACCAAGCTTTTAGCCATGGTGACTCTGGGATAGAAAATTGGGACTGGGGGGAGGAACAAGAAGAGAAGAGGAACTTTGGGGTTTTTTTTCCATTATCTTCTTTATTCTTTGAATTCTTAACTATAAGAATATATTCATATGTAACTTGTGTAATACTTAAGCACAATGCACTTGAGAGAATGATTTGGATCCTCATGGATGGGAGGCCTGATTTATGTCAGCAGTTACTCATCTTTCACTTTTTTATCCAGCCCTAGTATTGCTGGGCATATTGTGGACAATGGATGAGCATCCCTGGAGATGGTATATTTTGGTAAAGAAGTTCTAACATGCATTTAGATGATGGGCCTTAACAATTTGTTCTCTTCTCAGTGTATTAGACATGACTCTTCTGCATCCATCGTCTTTGACATAGAAGATGGCAGTGGTGGAAATAGTCTAGGGCCAGGATCCTGAAGGTTTCATTGCTTTAGGTGCTGGTTTAGAGATAGTTTCTCTGTGAAGCATGCACACTTGGTCCCTGGGCCAAAAGATAATGAGATTGTTCTTTTTTCCTTCAGGCCGGACACCTGGTCCCTGGCTCCAAACGGAGGCAGTCGGGCAGAGCTCTGATGACATCAAAGGCAGAAATTCTCAGGTAACACAAGACTCATGTCTCTGAATGTAAAACCAGGAATTATCCTCAGGGGGCACAGAAATGGTAAGGGTATGCTTTCTCCTTAACAGTTTTATATTTTTCCTCAGACTCCTTTTCTTCAGGGAAAGCCATTTGGTGGATCTTTGTTCCAAGCCAGAATGAAACACTCACCATTTCAAAATCTGAAGTGTGACAAAAGGCAGGGCTTCCGTGGAATCACCACTACATACAGAAGCAAGTTTAGCAACTCTGACATTCTGCAACAATCATGCCAATCACTTCCCATTCTTCCTCAGTTATGATGGCCTGTGAGAAAAACTGAATAACATGTATAAAACATAATTCAGTATTCTCTCTCATCTATAGAATACATGGTTTCTTTTAGCACACTTGGAGTTTTTTTTCCCCCACCAATGTTATAATTGATTTTGGCCAAATTTAGTCACAATTCAAGTACTAATACCTACAAGAAATGAACAGAACTAGAAGGGAAGCCAGACAGCTGCTTTTGTGATAAGACAGTCCTTGAAGAAACACCTTTAGTCTCACCCAGGGCATCTTAAACAGAAGTATTTCCTAACCTGGACACAACATCTCCCTGCACATCTTTAAAAGTCCTTTGTTTCTTTGAAAACATGTATTCAGTTGAACAATAGTCTCCCCATTTCCGAATCATATGTGACAGACTACAGAATCACTTGCAGTTAAACCAGGCAATTCTGCAGCTGTGTGGAACATCAAGGAAAGTGACCTGAGAAGGAAGAGGCTAGGTTCCTGGAAGCTAGGATGAGTTCCTCAGAGGAAAAAGTACATCCTCTAGCAGATAAGTATTACCCTTTTCTAACCACAGATGATGTAAGAATTGCAGTAACGATTCTCAGATGATCACAGGTTCAAAACTGTGCATATGACTGTAGTTAAGGAAGAAGTATATATACATAGGAAAAAAGACAGGAAGAATATACACAATATTGTTAACAGGTAGAGAGCATTCTGAGAAGATGGCAGAGGAGAAAGCACCAGGAATCTGTGGACAACAATTGCATTGGCGGAATCTGTCTGATGTAATTTGTCTCATGTATTTTGGAACTCTGGGATTCATTAAAGGCTTGCAACTTCCAGGGGAAAGCTTGGACAGTAAATTGTGCTCTTAGTACAATAGTAACTACTCATCCTCCACCCCCCAGCCCATGGCAGGCAACTGGGCACGTGTTCCTGGAGCCACTTGCACACAGCTTGCAGACCCAGGGTGGGCACAAAAAAAACCCTGTTCTCCAGATACTGGGGAATCTGTTCTCTGATTGCTTATTGCTGCTTCTGATCACAGAGGTACAAATAAAGAGATGGGCAGCCATTGTTGCACCTCCTCTTATTGTTGTACCTCCTCTTATTGTTGTAAATCCCTTTCCCTCTGGCTGAAGTGGCCTCCTGGGGATTTCAAGGGCTGGTGGCCATTTTGTTCCTCCTGTCCTTTCTCTTTTTTTTTCCCATTTGGGAGCCAAACATTAAAGACGAACATTCAAAGGCTACTACATATATGATGAAAATTAGAAAGTGACCACATATGCCCAGGGAAAGGCATGAGCTCAGAAAAGACCAAGAATACCTTAAGAGTACACCTCAGGCTGATTCTTAGCACAGAGACAGCCTACAACAATCAAAAAAATAAAACGAACAAAAACAATAAGGAAAACCAGCAAACCCTGGGGGACAGAGAGAATTGATATCTAGAGTTACCACATTATTAGATTAAAATGTAGAGTTTTCAACAACAAAAATCACATCATACAAAAAACAGGAGAGTATGGCCCATTCAAAGGAAAAAAAAATACATCAATAGAGACTGCTTTTAAAAAAGACCTGATGGGAGATCTACTAGACAAAGACTTTAAAACAACTGTCTTAAAGATGCTCAAAGAACTAAAGGAAAATGTGGAGAAAGTAAAGAAAATGATGTATGAACAAAATGGAAGTATCAATAAAGAGGAAAAAAACATTCTAGAGCTGAAAAATACAACAAATGAAATGAAAAGTTTACTAGAGGGAATAAAAGGCAGACTTGCACAGGCAGATGAAAGAATCAACAAACTTGAAGATAGGACAACTGAAATTATTGAGTCAGAAGAACATAAAGGAAAAAGAATTAAAAGTGAACAAAGCCTAAGAGACCTGCAGGAGACCATGAAGCAGACTAACATGCTTATTGTGGGAGTTCTAGAAGGAGAAAGGAAAGAGAAAGGGTAAAAAATAAAAAAGACTCTCTGAAGAAATAATAGATCAAAACTCCCCAAATGTGTTGAAAGGCATGAATATAAACATCCAAGATGCTCAGTAAAGTAAGATGAACTAAAGAGCCACACCCAAGAAACACTATAATCAAATTTTCAAAAGGCAAAGAGAAAATCTTGAAAGCAGCAAGAGAGAAGTGACTCATCACATACAAGGGATCCTCAGTAAGACTGTCAGTAAATTTATCATCTAAACTTTGAAGGCCAGAAAGTAGTGAGCCCATATAGTCCAAGTGCTAAAAGAAAAAAACTGTCGAGCAATAATTTTGTATCTGGCAAAACCATTCTTAAAAAGTGAGGGAGAAATTAAGATATTCACAGATAAACAAAAGCTGAGGGAGTTTGTTACCACTAGACCTGCCTTGTAAGAATACACAAGGGAGTCCTAAAGGCTCAAATGAAAGGACATGGGGCAGTAACTTGAAGCTGTAGGAAGAAACAATGACCTCACTAAAGATAGCTATATGGCCAAATATAAAAGCTAATATTATTGTAACAACAGTTTGTAACTATACTTTTTGTTTTCTACATGATTTAAAAGATAAAACATTTAAACATTTTTTAGTTTAAAAGCTAATGTTATTGTAACTTTGGTTTGTAACTATATATTTAGGGTTACACATAATTTAAGAGACTAGTGTATTTAAAAGACTTATTAATTTATGTTTTGGGGCACACAATATATAAAGATGTAATTTGTTCACATTAACAATCAAAAGGAGTGGTGATGGAGCTGTAAAGAAGCAGATATTTTGTATGTTATTGATTCTAAGCTACTATAAAATCAAATCATAGTGTTACAACTTTAGGATGTTAAGTGTAATTCCTATGGGCTATGGCCTGAAAGTTTGTGTCCCTCAAAATTCATATGCCAAAACCTAAACCCTAATGTGACAGTATTAAAAGATTGGGCCTTTGGGGGAGATGATAAATCATCAGGGCAAAGCCCTCATGAAGAGATTAGTGCCCTTATAAAACAGGCTTAAGGGAGCTTGTTCATCCCTTTCACCATGTGAAGTTGTAGTTTGAAGGCACCATGTATGAAGCAGACAGCGAGCCCTCACAAGACACCATATCTGCTGGTGCCTTGATCTTGGACTTCCCAGGCTCTACAAATTTAAGAAATAAATTTCTGCTGTTTTCATAAATTACTCAGTGTTATAGCAGCCTGAAAAGACTAAGACACCATGGTAACAACACAGAAAATAGCTATAGAATATATACAAGAGGAAATGAGAAACAAATTTAAACATTTCACTATAAAAAAGTCAACTAAACAGAAAAGAAAGGGTATGAGGTACAAAAAAAACTATATAGAAAACAAGCAGCAAAATGACAGAGTAAATCCCTCCTTGTCAGTAATTGCTTCAAATATAAATGGATTAAACTTTCCAATCAAAAGATAGAGATTGGCAGAATGGATTTTTAAAAATCTGATCCAAAAGTATGCTGTTTACAAGAGACTCAGTTTAGCTATAAAACACATAGGTTGAAAGTGAAAGGATGGAAAGAGATATTCCTACTGTGATCAAAAGAGAGCAGGGGTGGATCTAACATCAGGCAAAATAGATAATGAAAAAGTTTACAAGAAACAAAAAGGACATTATATGTTAATACAAGGTTCAATAGAGCAAGAAGACATAACAGTTACAGATATTAGTTCACCTAATAACAGACCATCAAAATGCATGAAACAAAACTGACAGAAATAAAGTGAGAAATAGACCTATAATAATCGTTGAAGAATCAAATATTCTACTCCCAATAATGGGTGAAACAACCAGACAGGAGATAAGGAAAGAAATAGAGAACACAAAAAAGCTGTATATAACAGACATATACAGTACACTCTACCCAACACAGCAGTATATACATTCTTCTTAAATGCACCTGAGACATTTTCCAGGAGAGATCATTTGTTAAGTCACAAATTGAGTGTCTTAAATGATTTTAAAATATAGATATCAGGCCAGGCACGGTGGCTCACACCTGTAATCCTAGCACTTTGAGAGGCCTAGCGGGGTGGATCACCTGAGGTCAGGGGTACCAGATCAGCCTGGCCAACATGGCAAAACCTTGTCTCTACTAAAATACAAAAAAAAGCCGGGCATGGTGGCGGGCACCTGTAGTCCCAGCTACTTGGGAGGCTGAGGTGGGAGAATTGCTTGAACCCAGGAGGCAGAGGTTGCAGTGAGCTGAGACTGTGCCATTGCACTCTAGCCTGGGCAACAAGAGTGAAACTCCATCTAAAAAAAAAAGATAGATATCAGACAAAATATCTTTCCTAACACAGTGGAATAAAATTATAAATCTAGAACAGAAGTAAAACTGGAAAACTTAGAAATTTGTAGAAATTAAGAACTATACTCTTAAACAACTAATGGAACAAGGAATAAATCAGAAAGGAAACTATAAAACACCTGGTGATTAATTAAAATGAACATACAACATACCAAAATTAATGGAACACTGAAAGCAGTGCTAAGAGGGAGATTTATAGCTATAAATTGTTACATTAAAAAACAAGAAAGTTATCAAATCAGCAACCTCATTTTACAATGTAAAGAGCTAGAAAAAGAAGAACAAACCAAACCTAAAGCTAGCAAGAAGGAAGGAAATGAAGAAAATTAGAACAGAGATCAGTGAAATAGAGAATAGAAAAACAATACAGAAAATCAACAAAGCCAAAAGTTGGTTATTGAAAAGATTAACAAAATTGATAAACCTTTAGTTAGATAGACTAAGGAAAAAATAGAGAAGACTCAAATTGCTAAAATCAGAAATGAAAGTGGATATATTACTACTAATCCAACTGAAATAAAAAGGATTATGAGAGTATTATAAATAATTTTATGCCAAAAAGTTGGATAACGCAGATAAAATGGACACATTTCTAAAAATACAAAACCTACCAAGACCAAATCTCAATGAAATAGAAAGTCTGGCTGGGCATGGTGGCTCACACATGTAATCACAGCAGTTTGGGAGGTTAAGGTGGGAGAATTGCTTGAGGCCAGGAGTCTGTGCCAGCCTAGACAACATAGTAAATCCTGTCTCTACAAAAAAAAAAATTTAATTAGCCAGACATGGTGGTGCGTGGCTGTAGTCTGGCTACTTGGTAGACTGAGGAGAGAAGATTACTTTAGCCCAGGAATTTGAGGCTGCAGTGAGCTATGGATTGTACCATTGCACTACAGCCTGGGTGACAGAGTGAGACCCTCTCAAAAAAGAAAGAAAGAAAAAGAAAAGAAAGAGAAGATAGAGAGTAGAAGGATGGTTACAAACTAGTGGGGGAGTGGAGTTGGGGATGGTTAATTGGTATAAAAAAATAGAAAGAATAAATAAGAACTACTATTTGATAGCACAACAGGTGACTATAGTCAATAATAATTTAACGGTGCAGTTTAAAATCACTCAAAGAGTATAACTGGATTGTCTGTAACACAAAGGATAAATGCTTGAGGGGATGGATACTCTATTTTCCATGATGTGATGATCACTCATTGCATACCTGTATCAAAATATCTCATGTACCCCATAAATATATACACCTACTATGTACCCACCAAAAAAAAGAAATAGAAAATCTGAATAGACTTACAACTAGTAAGGACATTTAACCATTAATCAAATGTCTCCCAAAAAAGAAAAGCTCTGGACTTCATGGCTTCATTGGTGAATTCTACCAAACGTTCAAAGAACTAACCCAATCCCTCTAAAAGCATTCCAAAAAATTGAAGAGGAGGGAACACTTTTTATCTATTCTATGAGACCAGCATTATCCTGATACCAAAGCCAGACAAAGACACTACAAGAAAACTACAGACCAATATCCCTTATAAACATTGATGCAGAAATTCTCAACAAAATACTAGCAAATCAAATCCAGTAGTATATTAAAAGGATTATATACCATGACCAAGTTGGATTTATTCCTGCATGGCAAAGATTATTCAATATATAAAAATCAGTTAATGCAATATATGGCATTAATAGGATGAAGGGAAAAAACACATGATCATCTCAATTGATGCAGAAAAAGCATATGACAAAATTGAAGACCTTTTCATGATTAAAAACATTCTCAATAAACTAGGAATAGAAGGAAACTCCCTTAACATAATAAAAGCCATATATGAAAAATCTACAGTGAACATGCTCAATGGTGAAAGACTGAAAGCTTTTGCTTTAAGATCAGGAACAAGGCAAGGATGCCTGCTTTCATCGCTTCTATTCAGCATAGTACTGGAAGTCTATCCAGAGCAGTTGGGCAACAAAAAGAAATAAAAGGCATCCAAATTGGAAAGCAAGAAGTAAAATTATCTCTGTTTGCAGATGATATGTTGTTATATGTAGAAAACTCTAAAGATTTCACCGAAAAAAAGCTGTTAGAAATATTCAGCAAAGTAGCAGGATACGAAGTCAACATACAAAAATATGGTTGTATTTCTACATACTAACAATGAGCAATCTGAAAAGAAAATTACAGAAATAATTCCATTTATAATAGCATAGAAAAGAATGAAATACTTAGCAGTTAACCAAAGAGGTGAAAGATTTGTATAATGAAAACTATAAAACACGGCTGAAATAAATTAAATAAGACATAAATAAATGCAAACACATTCCATGTTCATGGGTTAGAAGACTTAATATTGTTAAGACGTCAGTATTACCCAAAGCAATCTGCAGATTCAGTATAAACCCTACTAAAATCTCAATGACATTTTTTTCAGAAATAGAAAAACCCAGAATCCTAAAAGAAGAATCCTAAAATTCACATGGAATCTCAAGGAACTCCTTGAAATAGCCACAACAATCTTGAAAAAGAAGAAGAATCTAGGGGATTCATACTTCCTATTTCAAAACTATAATAATCGAAACAGTGTGGTACTGGTGTAAAGACAGACATACAGACCAATGGGATAGAATAAAAAGCAATAAATAAATAGAATAAAAAGAAATAAACCCTTGCATATACGGTCAAATGATTTTAACAAGCATGCCAAGACCCTTCAATAGGGAAAGGGTAGTATTTTCAACAAATGATGCTAGGAACACTGGATATCCCCATGTAGAAGAATGAAGTTGGACCCCTACTAATACCATATGCAAAAATTTACTCAAAATGAATCGAAGACCTAAATGTAGTACCCGAAACTGTAAAACTCTTAGGAGAAATCACAGGGCAAAAGCTTCATGACATTGGATTTGACAGTGATTTCTTGGATATGACACCAAAGGCATAGGCAACAGAAGAAAAAATAAGCAAACTGGACTTCGTGAAAATCTTTAAAATTTGCATATCAAAAACAACATAAAAAAGAAAAGGCAACCCACAGAATGGGAGGAGATATTTGCATATCATATATCTGATAAGAGATTAATATCCACAATACGTAGAGAACTTATGAAACTCAACAACAAGAAAACAAATAACCTAATTTAAAAATGAGCAATGGACTTGAATAGACATTTCTCCAAAGAAGATAAACAAATGGCCAAAGAGCAGAGGAAAAGTTGCTCAGCATCACTAATCATTAGAGAAATACAAATCAAAATTACAATGAGACAACACCTCATACACATCAAGATGGCTGCTATCAAAACAAAACAAAATAACAAGTGGTGGCAAAGATGTGGAGAAAATGGAACCCTTATGCACCGTTGGTGAGACTGTGAAATGGTACAGCTGCTGTGGAAAACAGTATGGCAGTTCCTCAAAAACTAAAAAACAGAATTACCATATGATCTGGCACTTCCACTTCTGGGTATATACCCAAAAGAATCTAAAGCAGAGCCTGGAAGAGGTATTTGTACACCCATGTTCATAGCAGCATTATTTACAATAGCTAAAATGTAGAAGCAGCTTGATCCTTTTGTAGTTGATGAGTGCGATGATTGGGTATTCATGTGCATGTGTGAGATGTGCCACCTCTGAACCTTGTTACAGCCTTGGCACATTACCCATCTGACCTGAACTTGGAAAAATAAAATAAAATAAATAAAATGTAGAAGCAACTCAAGTATCATAGATAGATGAATGGATAAACAAAACGTGATATACACATGTACGGTGGAATATTATCCAGCTTAAAAAGTAGGAAGTTCTAAAATATGCCTCAATATGGATGAACATTGAGAACATTATTCTAAGTGAAATAAGCCACTCACAAAAGACAAACACTATATGCTTCCATTTACATAAGTACTTACGGTAGTAGAGACAGAAAGTAGACTGGTGCTTGCCAGAGATTAGAGGGAAAAAGAAAATTGAGAGGTATTGTTTAATGGGTACAGAGTCTCAGTTTTACAAGATGAAAAGAGTTAAACAAAAGTGGGTACTGATGATTGGTTGCACAACATTATGAATGTATTTAATACCCCTAAATTAGACACTTAAAAATGATTATTAGTTAGCTGGGTGTGGTGGCTCATGCTTGTAATCCTAGCACTTTGGGAGGCCAAGACAGTTGGATCACCTGAGATTGGGAGTTCGAGACCAGCCTGACCAACATGGAGAAACCCCATCTCTACTAAAAATACAAAATTAGCTAGGTATGATGGTGCATGCCTGTAATCCCAGCTACTTGGGAGGCTGAGGCAGGAGAATTGCTTGAACCCATGGATGGAGGTTGCGGTGAGCCAAGATCACACCATTGCATTCCAGCCTGGGCAACAAGAGTGAAACCCTGTCCCCCCGCAAAAAAAGTTACTAGTGTAAATTTTATGTTATTTATATTTTACCACAATAAAAGTGGAGAAAAAACGTTAATAGGCGTTCACTCTGGAAGACTATGGCTGACTTTTACTTTCTTCTTTTTGCATTTGTACAATTTCCAAGTTTTCTACAATGATTATACTATTCCTGTCATCAGGAAAATATAGTAATAATCATAATCATGTTCCTTCATATTTGTATGGCTCTTTACATTTTTCAGTTAGCTTGCATAAGTTATATCATCTAGTCCTTTTAATAACCCTGTGATGTAAGCTGGAGATACCTTTAATGCCATTTTTATAGAAAACTGCTCTAGAAATTTGAAGAACTTGCCCATGTCACAATGCCCAGACCTTCTGACCTCTTGTCCAGTGCTGCTTCCATAATGCCTCACTGCTTTTCCTGGCATGTTAGAATCTCCAGGGACAAGAATCCTCCTCACTACCAATGTGTCAGACATTGTGCAGGATCTGGTTCCCAGCTTCATGGCAGGCATGCGCCCAGATCACCTGAGTCTGGTGGTTTTGATCTCCGCCTGCCAGTCTAGTCAAGGTGGATTGTAAAGTCTCCTTTGGGCATTCCACAGTCGAAAAGATCTTTGTATCTCACTGGATACCATCTTAATTCATTTTCACTGCAGTGAGACACAAAACAATCACCCAGAGAAATCACTGGGTTCTAGACATTGCAAACAATACCCCAGGGACTGCTCTTTTTTATGGATAGAGTGGTCAGTGCATGGGTGGGAGCCCTGGGCTGGAAGTCTGAATGCCTAAATCTGTTTCTTGCCTTTCCACTGCCTTGACTTGGGATCTCCAGCATGTTTTTTGATTTCCCTGAGCTTTCTGTCAAGTGAATTGCTGATGATGGGTTCTATAAATGTTTATAAGACAGTATTAGGTCCCCACATACCATCAACTACATATCCCATTTCATCATGTTTCCACCTACAGTCTCTTGGGTAAAAAGCAGCTCTTTGCATAAGCATCTCCCCAAACTTGACAGCCTTATGCGGTGCCCAGCCTGTTTGGGGGGGTAGAGTAGGAGGGCTTTCACGTGCAAGAGTCTTCTAACTCCACCTGGTAATGTTCTGTTATGTTTCCACAGTTATCTCTGAAGACTCTTCGGTGAGAAGACAGATGAAGCCAAGGTCCTGGGGTTCCAGGTTGCAGAACAACATGTCAGACCCCGCCCACCCCATGCTCAAGCTGTAATTCAGTTGGCATACAGGCTTGGAATTGAGAGTTTATTTATTGTAAATATGTGGTTTGCACGGGCTTTAAAGCAGTATTTTAATGGACTTTTATTTCAGTAATATTTTTTAAAACACCCCTCATTTTTCCGTTTTTTACACTGCATCTTGGCATTTGTCTGTCAGCACAGATAGAGCCCTGTCCCTCCCACTCCATGACTGTGAATATGCTTGCAGGCTGGCCCTTCCTAGATTCTGAACCGTTTGTAGAGAGTCCTTCGTTTGCAGGTAGCCCCAAAGTTATAAATATCCACAACGGCTTCTTATTGGCATGATTTTATATTCTCATCACACTAACTGCAAAATCAAACCAAACAATGCCTTATCAATGATGCAGCTCAGAGCAAGCAGTGTGTTCCCCACGCCCAGACAGTGCCGCGCGGCCTCCAGGGAACGAGATGCCATGTCTCGCTTTCATTTTGCAGTACAGGGATTTTTTTTTTTTTTCTGCTTAATGTAAATATATCACAAAGTAAAGGCAAGAGTGGGCTTGGCCCCTCAGATGCCGACCACAGGGCCCCTTTTGTAACTGAATAATCCTCCAAGTAGCCAATGCTCCTACTGTTTACAGTGTCCCTAGTGCCCAAGTCTCCGTCACTTTCCTTCTGTTCCCTCCAAGTTCCCAGTCCCATCCCGGTAGCCAGCTTTACGAGATTTTGCTGTTTCTTCCCTGCAGATTAAAAACATACACAACCCATCATTATGCTAAACTACCAATTGTATCTCAGAGGTCTTCCCTTCTGCCCTTGCTTCAAGTGTGGACTTCATGGAAAACATGACATGAAAAAGTGTAGAATGAAACATCGTGTGAAATACCTGCCACAAATACCTGGTGCCTCACTGCCCCCTTCTTAGGATCCTTGGAGCCACCCATCGGGCAAAACCTAGCTCCCTTCTGAGCTAAAGGAGAACCTTGCCTGACAACTCCACATTCATTCCCTTGTGGTGAGCACCTGTCTGTGGGGAGATGTGTGCAAGCTCAGCCACTCTGAATATGGAAAAGGTCAGGCCGGGCTGGGCCTGCTCTTCACTCCCTCTTCTTGATCCTGCGGGGAGTGGAAGTGTGTTTTTGCTTGCTGCCTAATCCCTGATGTTCCCCATCCTTGGTCGGGGAAGACTGTGACAGAGGAAGGAGAAAAAAATAGAAGGAAACAGACTGATCCCTGGGCTGTGCTCAAAATAGCTGCCCTTTAAAAGAAATCAGGCAGGGAGGGGAGGGAAGCCAGTGAAAAGAAATTTGCTTTGCAACACCCCACACACACATTCACCCCCGAAGGATATCGTGTCCAGACCAAGCCATCCAGAAAGGCAGCCGGTCAGGAGGGTGTGGGCAAACACGACTGCATCTGCCTCACTGTTGTCTGGAGTAAAGACCCAGGTGCTGTCCTGCCGCAGTGCTGTGCTTTCTCATTCCCGATGGAAGCAAGTGAGCCAGGGTCAAATTCCCATCTCTGGGGGAATGAATCAAGCCAAAACTGTAACAGCTAAATCAATAGAAAAGAAGTGTTTGCAGGTCATCAGCTCTGGGCATAAACTAATTTGTTTTATTGGTTCTGGAAGATTTCCAAAAAGCCAGAATTTATTATTATAACATTGTCCACTCCACCACCCTCACAGTTGTATAAAATAATTATAAAAGTTTTAATGATCCTGATTAAGAAGACCCTAAACAAAGGCAACTCCACCTTCAGAGTAGACTGCCTGCCCTAATGAGGCGTTTAGGCATTCGTGTCCCCTGTGGCTGGGATGGAAATTAAAATAACACTATTTAAGGACAGAGGGGGCCGGGAGCAGTGGCTCACGCATGTAATCCCAGCACTTTGGGAGGCCGAGGTGGGTGGATTACTTGAGGTCAGGAGTTCAAGGCCAGCCTGGCCAACATGGTGAAACCCTGTCTCTACTCAAATACAAAAAATTAGCTGGGCGTGGTGGCTCACACCTGTAATCCCAGCAATTTGGGAGGCTCAGGCACAAGAATCACTTGAACCCTGGAGGCAGAGGTTGCAGTGAGCTGAGATGGTGCTACTGCACTCCAGCCTGGGCAACAGAGCGAGACCCTAATTCAAAAAAAAAAAAAAAAACAGAGGGGAGGAAGGAGCAGAAACCAAAAATGGCAATTAGGGAGAAATCTCAGGAATGTGGCACCCCATCTCCCCTTGAGACCTATCACTGAATTCACAACCCTTGGAGCTCATGCTAGTGCACTGAGTTCCTTTGGCGGTGTAAAGGTTTAACCCCTTGACCGTAAACTCATACTTAGAGACATCTGAGTCGTACAGTTCCCGCCATTGTCACATATTCTCAATGACACTGCAGTCTGTGACTCCTCCAATGTTTCACCTGTATTTTATTTTTATTGATGTCTCCTTCTGCAGATTAATTTCTTTGTACTTAATAAACTTTAGTAAGCGGAAATGCTTCCAGTCGTTTCCTTGTTAAAACCCATCAGTGGTCACCAATATTAATCTAAACCAAACATTTTTAAGGATCAGGAGAAGTTGAAGTTCTAAGAATGACGAAAAAAATAGATATTTATATGGATGAACTGCTTGCTGTAACATACTGTTAGATAACAGGGCCTTTCTTTCTTGAGCTAACTAGCCTAACTGGTATTTGGAAAAACCAAGCAAGAAAAAAAAAATTTCTCAGGTTAATTTTTTAAAAAGTAGGTAACACTATATTCAGTTTGATTAACATAGAATGGGTGGAGTATTGCTTATAAATTCTGCTAAATTGTGTTGAAACAGAACAACCTTCACCCTACGTGCACTTAGCCTCACTCCCAACTCAGCAAACCCCTCAAAAAAGCCTCCTGTAGGAACAGAATCGTCTTGAATGCCCCCGTAGCATTTTAAGGTGGACCTTTGGGAACAGGGTTCAGGGGAGGTGAGATTTATCTGCTAGGTAAGCTATCTCAGAGATAGTGCTTGGAGGGCAAACCAGGATCTGAATCTCCGTTTTGCCTCTTACATGTTGCCTCTTACAGTCTGTGCCTCAGCTTCCTCTTTTGTCAAAAGGGGACATAAATATGTATCCGAGTGTATACTGCTGAAGATTCAATGATGTAATACACATGGGCAAGCCCTCAGCCCTTGAATCACAACGGAGCCAGTGACTGCACACCCTGCACCCCGGGGAGCAGTCAGTTTGCTGACTCCGTGCTTGGGCACAAACAGGGCTCTGCTGGCTGCATCCCAGGCACTCTATTCAGTATTTGCTGAGCTGCCCAGACCACACTTCACTAACTCTGCTGCTGGATAACAATGAGAGAGCAGTCATTAAAATTCATAGATGTTCCTGAAATAAATCTCATCTAGAAACTAATTTCAAAGCTGGTTACGACACACTTTGCATCAGAATTAGTTAAGGGGCCGTTTTATCGCTCTTATTGGTGGAGGTACAGATTGGCTCTTTCATGGCCAAAAGGGCCGGTCTGAGTGGGGAAGAAAAAGTAAGGGCCGAAGACAATCTACGAAGTGGATGATGAACCTCAAAGTCACATTGAGTGTGGCAGTGGTGAAGTAGCTAGAAGTGTAAGCACCTTTTATGGAGTTAGGTGTGGGAGACATGGTTCCTAGAGAGGGAGTAAGTTAATGGGAAGGGCTGTGGACTCCAGAAACAAGTTCCAAATTCTCAGACGGTGCCCCAGGAGGCTTCAGCATCCTCCATCCACCCATTCTGTTATGGGTTGAATTGTGTCCCCACACAATCCATATGTTGAAGTCCTAAGCCCCAGTACCTCAGAATATGACCTTATTTAGAAATAGGCCCATTGCAGATTCCGTTAGTTAAGATGAGGTCATACTGGATCAGGGTGGGCCCCTGATGCAGTATGACTGGTGTCCTTACAAAATGAAGAAATTGGACACAGATACAGACACAGGGAGAACGCCACATGAAGGTGAAGGCAGAGATAATCAGGATGCTGCTTCTGTGGGCCCCAAAGTGCTGAAGATTGCCAGCAGGCCACCAGAAGGTGGCAAGAGACATGAAACACGTTCCCTCTCACGGCCCGCAAAGGGAACCAACCCTGCAGATGCCTTATTCCTGGGACATCTGCGCTCCAGAACTGGGAACCGGGAAATTTCTCCTGGTTATGCTGCCCCGTTTGTGGTACTTTGTGACGGCAGCCCCGGCAAAAGAATACAGGCTCTGTCACCCAGAGCTGTGCAGGAGGGTACAATGTTTATGAAAAGAGAACTAGGAATAAAATTTCAGAATTAGCAGTTCCTTGTCATGTAAACAGAGCAGTCATCTACCCTGACCTTGAAACAGGTCACTCACTGCAGATGACTAAGTGCTATCTTCACGAGCAAGACCATTCAGTTGCGTTTTGCCTGTCACAGTGGAGAGAGAGTCATGGAAAGCAAGCTGGCATTTCTGGGTCACAGGAGTGGAGAGAGCTGGCTTTTTCACTAAGTGGCATCCTCTCCTGTTGTGGCATTGCTAGCGCGTTGGAATCAAGACGCCTGGTACAGAGTACCAGCCACTCTGATGATCTAGACTTCCATTCTAGTAACTGTGGTAAAATACACATAAAGTCTACCATCCTTACCATGTTTAGTGTTTAATTCATTCGTGTTGTGTACACTCATATTGTTGTACAACCGTCACCACCATCCCTCTCCATAACTCATCTTGCGAAACTTTCTGAAACTCTATACTCATTAAACAGTAACTCCCAATTTCTCCCCCACACCAGCCCGAGCAACCACCCTTCTAATTTCTGTCCCTAAGATTTTGACTGCTCTAGGTACCTCATAGAAATGAAACCATATAATATTCGTGACTGGTTGATTTCATAGAGTATAACATCCTTAAAGTTCATCCATGTTGTAGCATGTCAGAATCTGCTTCCATTTTGTTTTTAAGGATGAATAATATTCCATTGTATGGATATAACATTTTGTTTCTCCATTCTTCCATCTGTGGATACTTCAGTTGCTTCCAGATTTTCACACTGTGAATAGTGCTACTATGAACATGGGTGTGCAACCGCTCTTCCAGACCCTACTTTCAGCTCTGTTGTGTATACCCAGAAGTGGGATTGCCTGATTACAGGATAGTTCTATTTTTAATTTTTTGAGCAACTCCATACTGTTTCCCACGATGGATGCACTGTTTTACATTCCCACCAACAGTGCATAAGGGTTCCAATTTCTCCACATCCTCACCCACATTTGTTATTTTCTGGTTGTGGTTGTTTGTTGTTGTTGTTGTTGTTGATAGTAGCTATCCTGATGGGTGTGAGGTGATACTTCGTTGTGGTTTTATATTTAAAGACTGAATTTACCCACAGAACATTACATAATGCAAGAAACTGCTGAACTGTTTACTGAATATTCCAGCCAGAAAAATATATCTCTTCTCATACATCTTCTATGTTGCGACTGAGGCCCACATTTATTTACGAGACACAAAACAGAAGAGGCCACTCCACTGGATGTTAATTTCAGTTTTTTTTTTATTGTATGCTTGATGCATTTCGAGACAATTTCAAGGGCAAGCACTGGATAGGGATATTATCTGCTTTGTAGATATTTGTACAAAAGATTGTTAACACTACATGGTCAGTTCCCGCTGCAGGAAACAGAATGATTTTCTTTTCTTTCTTTCTTTTTTTTTTTTTTTATTATTCCCTGCCAATAGCATTTTCCATCTAACACATTTAAATTCTCACAACATAATTGCAAACATGTACATATTGGTTCCCATGAGAAATCTGCAGGTGACATTTGGGCATGTTTGGAGTCAATCAGATAAAGCACATTATGACAGAAACCATAAGAGGGGAGCTGGGACCTGGGACTGTGCAGAATGAAAAGCCACGGCTACGGGAAGCATAAGCGTGTGCTGCAACGGCACGTGCACAATGACCTGCCACTCCTGGCCCTCCATGGAGCACGCCCAGCGAGGGCGCCTCCTCCCTCCCTCCCTCCTCCACATGCTTCCTTCCTAAGGCTGAGAGCTCAACTGAAGACCTTCCTCAATAAATGGCAGAGGGCTCTTCAGTCAGGAATGCAGTTAGTGGTTTCATGACAGACACACTGGTCCCACCCGGCTTCTTTGCAGAACCAGCCAGAGCTGTGTAACACCTGTACCAATGTGGGATGACATCAGCTAGGAAGCAAAGTAATTTGCCTGGTTGATGATTATTTTTTATACCTAATGATTCACCCAGTAGTAAAGGAACCCCACAGCTAAGATCTAATGGGCAAATACCTGCTCTGTTAGTTTATAAGAAAGACTCGTTCTAATAACACCGGGTCTTATGTTATTGGGCACCAAGGAATCTCCATAATTTCGATTATATCTTTATTCTACCTAAAGTTTCAAAGCACCTCCAAGAATGAAAGGGTACTATTTCTGCTTTGCTAATTTACTCCTGCCAGAGCTTCTGTCCTGGAATATGAGGGCTATTTTCACCTATAGTCAATCCCATCTATTAGATAAGACTAGCTAGCTTATGTTTGGTTATAGGGCAAGGGAGTGGGGGAGAGATTCTGTCCTTTCTGGCCACAGCTTCTTTCTGCACAAGCATGCTCAGCCCCCACCCCAGTCTGAAAAGATACACAAAGGGTCTCCTAGGAAGCTACTTATACACTGTGACCCTTAAACATAATTTTTGCATTTCATCTTGAGTATTCATGTTCCCCATACTGCCTTCAGAAAAACAATCCCTGGTCAACAAATTATTCATGTAACAAGCATTTTTCCAAAGCAAAATCTGTTAGGAACATTTAAAAATGAACATTCCTCACCATAACAGCCTGCTCGAAACCCAACAACCTATTTCCAGCTGTTAATATAAGTACATAAAATCCCTAAAAGTAAGTGCAGCCACATCAGCAGATTCTCTGCTCTCTTCTTTTCTCCACCCATTCCAATGCACAATGTCCACTGCACTTACAGACCACCTCCAGACCTGATGGGAGCTGCCACGCCCCTTTTAACTTTTGCCAGGCTGTGCCATGCCCTCTAGTGGTAGGACTAGGACACCACAATTGTGGTGTAGAGTATTAGCATTAGCCAAGACAGCCCTCAAATTAGGGCTGCCTTCTTTAAGAAGCTTGACCAAGGTCAATGTCCCCTAACAGAAGTAGCCATTGTGTTTCCCAATGGGTAATGACACAAAGCGGGTAGGGTTATCCATGGCCTTTGGCCCATAGAAATGAAACCAGGCTTCTATGTAATTAATTCTCACTAGACTTCTTTCGGTCAAATTCTGAATCACCTTGGTTAACTCAGACATGTCAGGTCTGATGAAACATTTCATAGTAGGCGAAGGTGAAATCACGCAGTGAAATTTTAGAGCGGCTTTCTGCATCATCTTGCTTTACATAGCCACTTGGAACATGGACTTGGGAGGGGAGAGGTACCTACGTCACCCTTGAACCTCACTTTTCCCCCCCTTAACAGTGATAGAAAGACACTTTTAGAATAGCCGCCCCACCTAAAAGGACATTCTAAATTCACCAACAGTGAAAGCCCGGGCCAAACCTGCGTGAAGCTCTTAGCAGCTACAGGCCACCATTATTGGTTGCCGTTAACTCTGTCAGCTGAAATCGTCTTCCCATCGCCCACAATGTGTGGTTAATGATTTTATACACAGAGTTAACAAAACTGCTGAGCAAAAAGCTCATGGCACTCCTATACTCATGCCCTTGGAGAGTTGGTAGGACAAAAGAATGTGTTCTGATGAAACCTCTGAGCCTCACTGTTCACATCCATATAACGGGGCTGGGTCCCCTCAAAATCTCATGATACAGCTTCTGGGAAGGAGTTATTAACCCTGTCACTTCCCAGATAGCTGATACTCACAATGTTTCCATTTGCAGATTCCTGCCAAGAATGATGAGGCAGGATTAGGCCCCACTGGTGCTCTCCCACTAGCTGCTGTATTTACGTACACTTCTGTTCATCATCTCTGCCCATTTCAGGAGTGGCTGAGAGTTTGAATAGGTGGCAGTAAGCTCCCCACCACCACCCCACGCCCAGTGCAGCTACCCACCTGAATGAAGGCAGCTCCTGGGACATGTGAGGTGTGAGGAGTCGGGGGAAGAGCCAGGGAAGTCAGCTGCTTTGTATTTGGATTTGTGGGATGTAAAGGGCTTGGCAGGAAGGGTGGGGCCTGAACTGGTATCCTACAGAGAAATGCTTCTATATCCATCTGTCACCTCCTTGCCCTCTGTCTTCCCAGTGCTAAGCCCACCTGGTCTTCCTTGCATGCTTTTCTATGCTCTGGTAGTCAGTCAAATCCTTTAAGTGAACCCGACATTGTAAACAAATCAGTTTAATTAAAGTCTCTCTGTTGAGATAATGTAGTGACTGCTAGGATTCCAGCTATTTAACTAGAATCTAAATAGTCAAGAGTTCCTCCTTTTCTTTCCCTCATTAGCAGAGAGATTCACCGCTCTGTGGGTGGAACTGTGCCATAAGGCCATTCAATCACTCCTGGACTAGCTGTTGGTAACTAGACTGCGAATCATTTCTACACAACGAATCCTGTGGTGGCTGTGCTGCTGTGTAGGGAGAGCTGCCTCCTGGGACATCCATGCAGTGATTCAGAAGGCCACCAGCATGGCTACCTCTGAATCTCAGAAGTGAATAGGCTCCAGCTAATAAATTATCAGCTCTCCTGTAAGTGGAAGCAGCTCTGCAGTCCACCACATGTAAGCACAGTGCACGGAAAATGGGAAGACAGGTTCTTCAGAAGCCCAGGACGTAGGAAGGAGCCAGGACTGGAGAGGGGTCCCTTTCTTCCTTCCCACTGGTCCTGTCCCCCAGAAGACACCTGTGGAGACAGTGTGCACCACAGGCATGCACTCACAGGAGGCAGGGAGGTTCCCCTTGACAACACACACAAGAGCCCTGTGTGTGTGCGCACAAATGCCTCTTGTTAACCTGAAAGAAACCGCTACTGAGGGAAAGACTAAGACTTCAAAAGAATTTGCTTTTCCCGCCAGCTCAGCACTGTGGAGCCTGCCTTTCAAGGCTTGATGAACTCTAGTCCTCTTGTAAAAGGCTAATGTGTCCATTGCCACTGAAATACAATAATAGCAGCTTAAAATCCACAATTAGTCACACAACCGAACAACAGGCAACGGGATACATGTTACACTGCACAGGAAGGAGACCTACATTGCAGAAGGGGACACTGTGAGATTCAAGGCGGAACACAAGGTAACAGTTTGATCTGGCTTCGGAAAAGGAGGCCACATCTTAACTTTCTCATTTTACTCAAACAGGAGAGTGGTTTGTTTTGCTGGTAATTTAGTAAGGTGGGAAGTCTTAAATAAGAAGGGGAAAGGGAGCGCTGACTTCACTTAAAGAACTTAATCTCTGTGTCAACACAGTCATAGAAAAGGTCCCCCACTTCTGCAGGGTCCAGGGGCTCGGAGCTGGTCAGGATTTCTTCCATGGCTTCCAGGCCTTGCTTCTCCAGCTCCAGCATGGTGCTCCTCAGCTTGCGACCTTGCTCCTGAGGAAGGACACGACGGCTTTAGGTGTCAGCAAAACAGCGGGGGACATTGCAGCAGACACTGAAAGCCTCTAGGGGGCCAGCTGGCTTCCTGCTCAAGGTCCTGTCCTCCTCACACTCCGTTTCTCACACGACTGCCGCAGGGATTGTTCTAGAATGCCAGTGTGGTTATGTCACTGCCCGACTTAGAACACTTGCACAGCTTCCTGCTGCCTTTAGGACAAAGCTCAGATCCCAGAGTGACACTGAGGGAATGCTTCCCCTGCATCTCCCTACTCCTCAGCTGGACTGAATTCACTGCAGCCCTCTGGCCTCTGATGCTGTCTCGCCCCTGCACAGGTGGCCCTGCCCTCTGGAGGGCCGTCCCCTTCCTCAGCGCTTGGTCGACGTGCACCCATCTTCAGTCTCCTTGCAAAGCCTTTCCTTCCTCTTCCCCGCACAGTGCCACACCGTTCCCCCTGCCATGGGCGCTGTCTCCCACCTTGTGCTGGCTTGCCTCTGCAGCTGTGGCCCCTTGGATGGGAACCAGGCTCATTTCTATCCTCCAGTGACTGGGAGGGCACTCTCAAAAAATGTTCATTGAATGAAAAAAAACATGGATCAATGAATAAACAGGTGCCATGTCTCTCCCCTGTTGACTCTTTTTCTGAGATGGTGAGTTCACTTCTTCCATGGGACTCACTCATTTATGGCAGATGATAGTGAAAGCTTTCATTTGCCCCATGAGTCCCAGAACTGAGAAGCTGCTCTCACCACCCGCCCACCACTGCGCCATGCAGCGTCATGTGACTCCACCTGAGAGTCGTTTCTAAATTTCAAAACCCACCAGCCTCAGCAGTCTCATCTCTTTGAACACACAGCCCTTTCTACCTCTTCATTCTAATTAACCAAATATCCACCACACAGCGACAGTTTTCATCTACTTGGGGTTTACGGTCATCCACCAAGAACATAAGCACCGTCAGGAGCTACTGTGGACAGCCCTGGAGAAAGCACAGTTGAATGCAGTGGCAGCATGCATGCTTGCGATCTTCTGCCAGGCTTTGTAGGCTGGTGGGGAGAAGAGATGTAAAATACCTGGGCGACCTTTACGTGTTTACTGGTCTCTTCTGTGGAAGAGCAGGGCAAACTCTCAGAAAAGTGAGACAGCCCTTCTCAGAGATGCTGTCTGGATTCATCTGGATGGACTGCTTGGGTTTCCCTCTTGATATCCTTTTTCTATAGTCCACCATGTCAAATGCAAGAGGCTCACACCATCCACAGTACCAATTTATATAAAAGGTCCTCCTTTCGGGCCCTTCAGGCCAATTTGGACCTACCTATTAAAGGCTGTTACATAAATAGTTGGGGAAAACTGATGAGTGTCTAGCAAACACATTCCTTCTTCCTCTCTTCAGCAAAATATAGGCTTGAATTTTATATCAAGTCCATCGGGGTGGCTGCTGTGGACACACTGGGTGCTGTGGAATGTGCTTTGGGGGGTTTTCTTGTTTGAATTGATGACTTATCACTTTATTAACCAAAGGTATGGGACTGGGGAGAGCTGCACTTTGAAGGATTACTACTTCTTTTTTAAAACTAGGAATATGAGGCCGGGCGTGGAGGCTCATGCTTGTAATCCCAGCACTTTGGGAGGCAGAAGCAGGCGGATCGCTTGAGCTCAGGAGTTCAAGACCAGCCTGGCCAACATGGTGAAACCCTGTTTCTACTAAAAATACAAAAACAAAAAACAAAAAACCCTAGGAATACGAGAATATTTTCTAAAACTATGTTTGTACTATGGTAAAACATATGTATTATAACATAAAATTTACCATTTAAAAACTTTAAAACATACAGTTCAGTGCATTAAACTCATTCACAATGTTGTACGACCAGCACCACCAGCCATCTCCAAAACTTTTTTGAAACAACACATCATTGTATCTTTAAATCAAATGTTGCCAGCAAATACAACTTTTGACCCCCAAAAGTACATACATAATTTTACACAGTATGTAACAGTTATCCCTACTGTACTGCATATTCCTAAGTAAGATACCCAGCCTGCTGAGTTCCAGAATAACATGAGAAGGAGAAGCTTTGTCTTATTTGGTTTCAAGAGCCTGGGCGGGAAAATGAACACCAGCTTTCTAGGAAGGGCCCCAGGAACCTGGCCTCTGGGAGGAGCCTGGCCACACTGGATGGGTGGGGGGAGGGTCTCACTTGTCATCTGCTTCCCTGCCTCCTTCCTCGCTGACCTCGCCCGCCCGCCTCCGCCTCTGTGGCCCTCATGCAAGCTCACCTGATCACTTTCGATGATGGCCCGTGCCCACTCGTGGGCTTTGTACAGCTCATGCCGGCGGTCTGGTTTCTCCTGGAACCGAGGCTCCTTTCTGGCAGGGTCGTCATCCCCAAAACAGGGAGACTGTGTTTTGGGGACAAGTTTTACATCATCCACAAAGATGAAAGGCTTGAATATGGATCTGGAGAGGAAGGAGAGGCACTTCAGCCAGGCAGAGGTTGGGGCTCAGGAACACCCAGAGACTATCCTTTTGTTCAGCAAACACTGCCTAAGCCAACTTGTGGTAGGTGGTGGGTGGGGGGTGGGGGTGATGGGTGGGTGGGTGCCAAGAGAGACATAACTGCATGTTTTAGTCGCTATTTTAGCAAAACTAGCAGTCATTTACAAGCTGCAAATTCCTCTACTTACAGTAAAGAGACATTAAAACAGACTTCCTTTGTTCTGAACCATTTGAGAGGACTCTTTTAACAATAAAAAGTGAGGCAAACAGTGTTCTGAGAAAGGGTGCAAGGAGCCATCTAGCTGAGTGAGAGGTTTGCCTTTTTTTTTTTTTTTTTTTTTACCGTGGTCTGAGAAGCAGCCTCTGGGAAGGGAAGGGCCTTTTGGTTTGGATTTGTTTTCAGTTTCTTCTGAGGTTCTACCTTACTGAAAAATCTATGGAATATCTCTGACAGACCCAAGGAGGGGACAGAGTAAGAAAGATGACAGAAGAGGCCTTGGAGGGTGCACACCACACAGAAGTCCGGTTGTGTGAGAGAGCTAGCACAGGGCACAGCAGGTAGCTAATGCCTCTGGCTCTCTTCAATTCAGTTCTCAAGCAGGATGGATGTTACCTTCAGGAAAATGGCTGTGCGCATGCCTGCATGTGTGTGTACTTGTGCATGTCTAGGACACATCACCACACACACACACACACACACACACACACACACGAGAGCCACGCATATAAACAGCTGTGGCCTGGGATCCCAGGCCAACAGGGTGAGGGGCCAATACAGCTGACTGTAACACCGGGGAGACAGCCTTATCCCACCCTCCCTACACCCAGAGGAAACACTGCTGGATCAGAGGGCTGCTCCTGGCAGGCATGGGCACCTCTGGGTCCCAAGGATTGCCTGTTTTCAGCTGCACCATGGGGCAGCACCTGCAATAACAGCAGGAGAGAAGGAACTCCCCATACGTGCCCCATATGTACAGGTTAGATTTGTCAGATTTGGACATTTTTTTCTCCTCTCAACAGGTGCACTGTGGCTCATCCCGGGTACCTCAAGTGGGCTAGAGGTGAGCTAAGATGTTGATTCTCTCAGCCCTGGGGCATCTGGGGCTTGAGGAAGCCAGGGCAGCCTTGCCAGTGTGCCACACAGGTATTAATATTTTCAGGTATGGGCCAGGTGTGGTGGCTCACACCTGTAATCCCAGCATTTTGGGAGGCTGGGAAAGGCAGATCACTTGAGGTCAGGAGTTCGAGACCAGCCTGGCCAACATGGTAAAACCCTGTTTCTATTAAAAATTTTTTAAAAATTAGCCAAATGTGGTGGAGTGCTCCTGTAATCCCAGCTACTCAGGAGGTTGAGACGAGAATAGCTGGAACCCGGGAGGCAGAGGCTGCAGTGAGCCGAGATCATGCCATTGCACTCCAGCCTGGGTGACTGAGCGAGACTCTGTCTCAAAAACAAACAAAACAAACAAACAAAAACTATATTCAGGTATGCCATGAGCTGAAAAGGGACTGGGAGCCAATAACCCTTGCTACCCAATTTTGTTCTTGGACTTGCAGCAACAGTATTGGCTGCAGAACCTCAGGCCCCACCCTGTCCTGCTGAATCAGAATCTGTATTTTTAATAAGATCCCTGTGGATTCATGACATATCCAAGTCTGAAGAGCACTACTAAAGACACAACAGTAATGAGAAGTACCCTCTTAGGTTAGCTTCCTGATGTTGCCATGGGACAGGAGTCTCAGGTGAGAAAAGAAAGACACTGATCACAATATGCAAAATTGGGGGCCCAGACTAATTTAATTTCAGTATTAAAAGCAGTAAGACCTTCGTACCCCAAGCTGGTGAACTGAGTGGTACTAGTTGAGGACTAGTGTCAGGTACTCTGCTGTTCTCTATAGGTGATGTAAATGTAATTGGAGACTGGGCCCATCCTCCGATCCACTGGGAAGTACAAGGCATGCCAGGCTGCGCCCACCTGCTCAAAGTCAAGCCCTGCCAAGAACCTTCCCTCCCCAGCCATCATCAAAAGAAGTTCCCCCTAAAGACATAGGGGAGCTACCCTTGTACAGAAGGAACACACACTTCCACTTCCTACAGCCCTTGAAAATAGAATGATTGCTCTACCCCTCTACTAAGTGTTGAATGAATGGCTGTTGAATATGAAAAAGGAATTACTGCAAAACCTAAAACTGTTTAAACCAATTTTGACTACATGAAATTGAATTCTCTAATTGGTGAGTCAGTTGATTCTGCAAAAGGGCTGCAGATGGAGGGCTCACTGAAAGAGGGCAATGGAGCAGTGGGGGGGAGGAGGGCCAGGAGAGAGCACGCCTAGTCATCCACAACCAGCTGCCTCCAGGCTACCTCTGGGCTCTGACAGCAGGACTGCCTCACAACAAGCAGGCATCCTACCCTTCAGGACCAGACAGCACTAGGGGTTTCCTGGGAAGTCAGTGCATGTCACATCAGCAGCATCAGCCTCCTTGGCTGGCACAGAGACCCTTCAGTGGTGGACAGGCCCGCGGCTCCCGCCCAGCAGCCCAGTCAGCTCGGTTTTCATCTCAGCTCCAGGGCTCTGCGCTGGGCAGAAATGGGCAGAGCCAAGACTCCCACCTGGGCTGGTAGGCTTCACAGTGGGACTGGTACAGGCTCAACACCTGGCAGCCAAGGGAACTGCGACCACGCCCTCCAGCGGAGCCCACTGAGCAGGCACCATGCAATGCTACTTCATTCAATCCCCATGCCACTCGAAAGCCCACTCCAAACACAAGTGGGAGCAGTATCTTCATCAGGAAACCTGCCATTTCACCCCTAAAACCTCAGTGCTTCCCTTACTGAGCATCTCAGGTCTCTTCTGACACAGGACCCCTTGGGAAAGCCATGCCAAGAAGTGAGGGAAGGGGACAGCCTGGCAGCACCGCTTGGCGGAGCTACCTCCTGCAGAGCAGGGCAGGTAACTGGGCTGGGACTTGGAATAGGGGTGTGAGTCCCTGCTCTGCCTCTGACCCACCGTGGGCCCATGGTTTTCCCTCTCTGCTCTCGTCTGACTACAATGATCTCAACAGTCCCTCCCAACTTCTACAACTAGTTTATTTCCATTTCCGTCATGAAGCTTGTAAACTGGTGATGCCAGCTTCAGTAAGCTCATGCTAACCACAGTCACGGTCTTCTGTATCCAATATAGGATAAATGCATAGTAAAAACTCAGAATGCTCTATGTGACGTAACTTTAAACCCACCCCAAGCTCACTGGAATGGAGAGGTTAATCAATGAGGGTGTCTGGTGGCTTTTCTAAGAGAAGAGATACCATAAGTTTGTCCCTCTCATCTATCCATTTTAGTTTAAAAAGAATACATAATAAATATGAGGAGGTTCCCAAAATATTCTAAAGTAGCCAAAGCTCTCCAAAGATTTTTTCAAAGTTTAGTATATTCAACTAATAAAAAATATAAAGCCTAAATGTATTGAGGTGGTTACAAGCTTGTTTGAGATTGAATAAATTATATAACTAATAAATAAGGATATCTAAAAAATAATAACTACATAAAATATTAACAAAAATTTTGCTGATAATAATTGCAATATTAATAATTGTTTAAACCAGGATGTGGAAATTATCTATAATTCTGGTTTCATCATTTGTGTCTATGTACCCAGAAAAGGGGAATGGGGGTAACTCAGTGGTTCCCAGACGTTTTGATTTCTTTCAATCTTTACGGAAAATCACACTTAGAATTTCAAATAGATCAGGAGATACTCTGACATTTTCCCACAGGTGAGCCACAGATGGTAGCTTCTTAAATGCTACTTGAATTAATAAAAGCCCATTAACAGATACACCCACTGTCTCCACCACGTACAATTAGCAGATACACCCAACCGTGTCCAGCCCACCTGACCAGGATGAGGCCCACTTCATCACACGCATGGGATGCCCCCGAGTGTCCCGTGGACGGCTTGGATGCGGAACACAACTGAAAAGGCTCCAGAAGGCTGATTCCGCCTCTGTCCTCAGGGCTGACTCCCAGACCGACCTTCGGAAAAGTCACCAAACCCTGGGCTGGGAATTTGCCCCAGTCACTCAGCCTTCTGTGGTGTGGTGTGACAGGAATACAAGATGATGGGCCCAAAAGGACAAAGTGCTTCCAATGGCGAGGCGCAGCCCAGCAGCCAGTTCATGAGGAGGTTCAGAGCTGGCTGAGCTACTTTAAAGGGACCTTGTGAGGGGCGGTTAAACTAATGAGACCACGAGCAACACTAAAGGAAGCCTCCCTTCAGCCTTCAGCTCTCACGAAGACAAATCTAAGGGCTGAGGCACACAGTCCCATGACATGATGCACAGCGTGGGCATGCAAGCTCTGTTGCAGAGATCTGCAGAATTTTAGCCTTGAGTGACAATGTGAGGCACAGCCAAGAAACATACTCCACTGGACATACCGTTCCCTCATCTGCCCCTTTTTCCCTCTAAAGCCTTGTGAGGGAGGCAGCATGCCAATGTAAAAAAACTATTTTCCAATCATTTGTTTTCTCATTTTGGAAGAACAGCAATATTATCATGAAAATCTCTAACATTTTATAGCACAGCATAATTCTCAAAGCATCTGCATTCAATTCTCATGGTACTCTTATTCATTCATTCATTCATTCATTCATTCAGCAAATATGTGTTGAGTCCTGGCGGAGTACCAGATGCTGTTCTAGGTAGTAGGGATACAGCAGTGAACAAAGAAGGGCAAACATTTCTGTCCCATTTTACATATGAGATGACTGAGGCTCATAGAAGCTAAGTGCTTTGTCCAAAATCACATTCCTACTAAGTGGCAGATCTAGAAGTAAATTCAGATCTAAATGCAAGGTCAGTTTTCCCCACTACCTCTCACTCTTAAATTCTTCTGTTAGTTTTTCCATACACCTTGTACTACTGCAGAAAAAGAAAATACTTTTTGTGCTTTAGAATTTATAATTTAATATCAGTGGCTAGCCAACACTGTTGTCCTCAAACATGGCTCTGCTCTTACTGAAGATGCAGAAACTCTCCAAGCAACAAACCAGGCTGATCCTGTGACCTGGAGTTCCCGGCAAATCTACTGAGGAGAATTAGCACAGAAAGAACAATACATAAACCCCTGTTCAGAGGAAGCTGCCCACCTTTGAACCAATCTCAAATAAACCTGCAATACCAAGTTTCTCTCAGAAACGCAGGTGCCCCTCAGAGTGGTTCATCTATGTTTATTCCAGCTTTACTGTGAGCGACTTTAATCACAGAGTCAAAGTCACACCCGGCTCCCATAAACATATACACTTTCTATGTGCCCACAAAAATTAAAACAAAACAAAAAAAAACATTTAAAGTCACACCTGGCTGAAAGCAGAACTAATCCATGAAGGGAGTCTCCATTTTAAAGGAAAAGAGAACCAGTACTTTTGAAGCACTGAACAGCCTTAAGGATGGTGGGCTGGATTCAGAGGCTCTGGGAAGTTTTGAAAAGTCAAACGTGTAGGACAGAGAGAGGAGACGACTGGTGTTGGAAGAATTCAGAATGGAATTGGAGGGGTAGCCGCCATGTAGCCTAGGGCCTTCGGCTCTGTGTCTATCTGCGCAGGCCGTGCCCCACGTGGCTCCAAAGGTTGCATGAGTCATGCTGACCAAGGCTCATAATGTTTGCTCCAGTAACAAAAAGCTGTTTCTGACATGTGAATTATCTAGATGGTAATGTCTTGGCCATTTTAACTTCTCAAGATTAGTACACTGGCCCAGCACTTTGAGAGGCGGAGGCAGGCGAATAACCTGAGGTCAGGACTTCGAGACCAGCCTGGCCAAAATGGTGAAACCCCATCGTTACTAAAAATAAAAAATTAGCTGGGTGTGGTGGCACATGCCTATAGTCCCAGCTACTCGGGAGGCTGAGGCAGGAGAATTGTTTGAATCCAGGAGGCGGAGGTTGCAGTGAGCCAAGATCACACCACTGCACTCCAGCCTAGGTAACACAGTGAGATTCCATCTCCAAAAAAAGAAAAAAAGATTAGTACACTGAGAGGAGAAGAGGAAGAAACAAAGAAAACGCACCCACAAGTAAGGAGGTGGGGTGGAGGGGAATGTCCTGGCATCTCTCCAGCACCCTGCCACTAGTTAAAGTAGCTCAGACACACTATTTTCTTAGAACTTCTACGTTCTCCCCGCCTTCTGGTTTACCCATCCTGTATCTTGAGTATTTATTTTATTTCATTTTATTTTATTTTATTTTTAAGACAGAGTCTCACTTTGTCATGCAGGCTGGAGTGCAGTGGCTCAATCTCAGCTCACTGCAACATTTGCCTCCCAGGTTCAAGTGATTCTCCTGCCTCAGCCTCCAGAGTAGCTGGGATTACAGGCACACGCCACCACGCCTGGCTAACTTTTGTATTTTTTTTTAGTAGAGACAAGGTTTCGCCATGTTGGCCAGGCTGGTCTGGAATTCCTGACCTCAAGCGATCCACCCACCTTGGCCTCCCAAAGTGCTGGGGTTCCAGGCGTGAGCGGCCACACCTGGCCCGTATCTTGAGTATTTATTTGTGTATTTTCCTGCATGTGGGGGCCTCTCAGTGGTTTACTGGTCTAACAACTATATCTCTGAAAAAATTAGCTCAGATTTATGGCATTTGCCAGTTTCTGTAGTGTAAATACCCTCACTGTGGCCCATTTCAAGGGGCCAATGACATCACCACATGTGGAGTTGGAAAGAGAGGCTCTCTTCACAAGCAGCTCTCCGTGATTCCAGCACACTGTAAGACTCCGAATTTCACACTGTCTCACAATGCTAAGTAAGGTACTTCTCTACTCCTCCCCGCTCCAATTCTTCACATCAATGAAGCTTTAACAAGTGCTGGCTTCCTAGGAAATGGTTTCCAAAGGTCAGAACCAGTACACTAAAGCCAATCGGTGTCACTCTTTGAATGACTGTGGCACACACTGACTCCACACAGTGTTGATGTGATGGAATTTGCCTTCTCAACATAATTAAGTGAAGAACTTCTGCATCTCCCTCAAGCATTGAAACTCTGCCTTCAGCATCTCCTTCCACCTCTCAACCTTACATAGTACCTAGCACATAGTAGGAGGGAGGGAGGGGAAAAGAGGATGTGAGCGCAAGTTATTTCAAGGAAAAGATCTATAATTAATACAGTGAGAAAAGGACAGAGAAGTGTCCAGGCAGGCAGACAACAGGAAGATCATGTTTTTTGGTTTTAACATTAACTGGGAAGGGTAAAGACTAAAGTGTGGTTCTTTTCCAAGTCCGCTACTATGAAGCGATTTCTAACATTTTTAGCATTAACAGAAGCCAAAATCTCCCTAATTTTCTTGCCTAAAAATCTAAGAAAAGGTAATTATGTTTCTTGCTGACAAAATACAATAAGTCGAGCATGCTCAATTACAGAGAAACACTGAAATGTTGAATAGAAACAATAACAATGTATGACAGTTCTACTGTCACGGTAGGAAATGCAGCTCTTTTACCATGGAAGATAATAATGAATTTCTTCCAGAAGGGTCTTAATCTTCTATAACACAAGGTCTTTGAAATTAATTTAACCATGAATAATTTTCTTTTAAAAGCACTTAAAATTTTTCATTTTAACTATCAGAAGGCTATTGCCCAGCCATTTTTACAACTGGATTAGGCCATGTCCTTCAGCCTAGGAAGTGGAGTTCCTTCACATCGGTATCCTGGGCTCACAAGGCCCTGTCTCCTGAGCACAGTTAGAGCCGGTATCTGAGACATCAGGAACGACAGGGGTTGGTTCAGCTCAACCCACTCTTTGAAAGGCTCCTGTTCCCTGAAAAGCCATGCCCAAATACTTTCGCAGAGCATTCCAGACACTTGAAAATAGAACTCCAAATGTCCATATGTACCCCTGTCACCCAGCAGGGTCCTCACAAGGGGCTACTGAGCCACTAGCATTAGGGGAGCAAACTAGGTCACAGTTCAGGAGGAGGGAGGCCCAGACACAAGGGGAAGACGGAGCCTCAAATCCGCTGGGCCAAAAAGTGGGTAGAAGGTACGGCCATGGAGCCCAAGGATTCAGAACTGGGAGACAAAATCAAGGGAATAGCAACTGAACTCAAACAGGAGGAGCCTCCTGAGAGGCTGCCAGGAGCAGCGTCGAGCAGTTGAGGCTCACTGATAAAGGCTGACAGGGGTGCCACGGGAGGGTGCTAGGTTTGTTTCACAGAGGGGCTGGGGGTAGAGGAGCAATGGGCACCTAGTGACCAGCACTATCTCTGGGAGGATGCACGGCTCTAGCCCGTGGTCATGTGGTTTCATGCCTCTCTGCCTTTGCACGTGCCGTCCTCTCCACCCAGACTGCTGTTCCTGCTTTTTACCTAACGAACCCCTGCTCTTTCCACAACGCCCAGTGCTCAAGAGCTCCGTCCTCTGTGAAGCTTTCCCCTTCATCATCTCATTTGTGCCACCATTTTCCTTGTACACACTTCATCCATGGTATACAACAAACATAATATTTGGTACGCAGTAGGTGATTAGCGTTTGTTGAATGAATGAGTGAATGAAAAACTAAGAACAGCTAATACTGAGTTCCCCAGTCAGGTCTGGTTAGAAAGATCTATTGATATTGGCAGTAGTTTAAAAATGAGGCCAAAGGGTCACAAGAGGTGCTTCACTTTTCCCCTGAGTCATCTAAGAATCAGTCCCTAGCTAGATGTAATCATTGTCTTATATTCCTGAAACAGTAAAAGGAGAATAAATATTTTCAGCTGCAAAACGAATGAAATGTAATACCAGCAAATACCCCGGAAGCAGATTCAAAGGTTTAACAAGCTGACTTTCAGACAGCGATAATGATGATCAGCCAATGGAACACCCAAAAAAACACCAGAGAACCTACTGGAATGGGCAGCCTTCTAGAGCCTTCCAGGCTGAGGATCAGACTTGCCTGACAGATTCCTAGGTCCACCTCAAAGATTCTCATACAATAGGTATCAGTCAAGGAACCTGTATTTTTTGAAAACTCCTCCAAGTGATTCTAGCAATGAACAGATTTAGAAACCACTGGACGGCTGGTTCTAAGCTACTGGTGACGTGATTCCTGATATACATGACAGAATGTTCCTGGGGAGAGGGGCTGCTGTCTGCCTGGGAGATCAGAGATCGTCTTCATAAATAATCGTTAAATCTACCATGTATTGACTTGGATTATCTCATTCAGTCCTCCCAACAAGCATGTAAAGGTAGGAGCTGGTATTATCCCCATTGTACAAATACAGAAACTGAAGCTTAGAGAGGTGAAATAACTTATTCAGCTTCTATGGGGCAGAGGTTGGATTCAAAATCCTGGCAGGTCATTCTAGAGGCTGTGTTCTTTATCCCTGTGTAATGCTGCCTTTTTGCTGAAGTACAGGGGCAGAAAGCAACCCCCTAAAACACAATGTCTTAAAGAAGGGGCCAGTACACGTGAAGCTACTTCAATCTGTATTGCCTCTGAACTGTTTTATTCTCTAACTCACAGGAACTGGTTGTTTTGATAAATCATGAACATTCCCACATCTCTCTGTCTCGCTGTGTTTTGTTCATTTCTGTATCCCTCATAAACCACACAATGCTTGGCCCATGAGTATACTCAGTAAATATTTGATATTAGGTTGGTGCAAAAGTAATGGTAAGGACCACAATTACTTTTGCACCAACCTAATAAATTTAAAATAACTACTAGATTCCCTGACTGTCATAAATACTATGTGACTAAAACCAAGGAATTCAGTTAATCAAAGCCCTTGGTGCTACACTGCCCACAATGAGGCTGACTGAAAAATGTGACTTTGTTATCCAAGGGGAGGACATGGTCAGGCACTTACTACGCACTTGCTGAATGAGCTTTCAAGGGAAGCACTCATGTTCTCCCTACGTGACCAGGTCTCGGACAAACCTGGAAGGATCGGGGGTCCCAGTGAAGTAGTGAATGCACGGAGAGCTTCTATTCTGTGGCAGGACAGACACTCCACTGGCTGTGGTTAGGAAAGACTCGGAGTCTATGCACACTCCACTGGCTTTGTCCCGTAAGGTGCTCATCATCGTCTGCACCGTGATGCTTTCTGCAAAAACATAAAAGACAGACAAATGGAAAGAGTAGATATAACACAAAACTGTGGTGGGCTACTAACTAAACTCCATTCATTCTGTTCTCTTTTTAGTAATAAAAACTCTGAAATTATATCTGGGACTGTAATCACCAAACTACAGAGTCTATTTCCCCACTTCCCTTGTGACTATATGTGGCCATGTGATGTTGATCAATAGGAGGCAAGCAGAAACAATGTGTGCAATTCCTCATCACATCTAAAAACAAGGTATGTTTGCCTTTTGTTTTTATTTTCTCCCTTCCTGCCAACTAGGAGATGCAAACAAGTGGACCACAAATGGAATTCCTGTGTTGAGTCACAGTAACCAGCCATGGACTGGTCATATATACCTGAACTGTAAGATGGGAGAGAAATAACCTACTATTTTCTTTAAGCCATGTTAATTTGGGTGTCTCTGTTACAGCATTTAGCTGTACCTCAATCAGTATAATAACTCAATAGATATCCACAAGAAAGTACGTACAATCTACTATGCACAGTCCACCAAGCTCGCTCCCATAAACTCTTGCTGGTCAGAATCAATACTCCATTTGGAGAATGTCCTCTCTGCGGTGGGAAATATATGCACAGAGAGGCATTTAGAATATTCAGAGCCATTAGGACTGTTGGCTGTGACCACAGATAAACAGATAAACAAATCCTTGATTACATGAGATCCCATTTCTACAACTTCCCCTGGGTTATAATTGGTTAAAACACTATTTCAGTCTGTGTTCACCATGATGGAATTGAAGCATCACATGGAGAGAAAGTTTGTTGGCACATTCACATCCACTTTATAAATCTCTACTTACATGTCATACCTAGAAATATTAACAACAAATCCTTGATTGCTTCAACCATCCAGTGTTCAGATTTCCTCATTGTCTTATAAATGAGCCTACTGATTTGAACTGGAATCAATCAGAATTGGAAACGTCTCTGCGTCTTGTTTTTTCCCCTTGCATCTTTTTTTTTTTTTGAGACGGAGTCTGGCTCTGTCCCGCCAGCTGGAGTGCAATGGCGCAATCTCGGCTCACTGCAACCTCCACCTCCCAGGTTCAAGTGATTCGCCCACCTCAGCCTCCCCAGTAGCTGGGACTATAGGCATGCACCACCACGCCTGGCTAATTTTTGTATTTTTTTGGTAGAGATGAGGTTTCACCATGTTGGTCAGGCTGCTCTTGAACTCCTGGCCTCAAGTGATCTGCCCTCCACGGGCCTCCCAAAGTGCTTGGATTGCAGGCATGAGCTACCGCACCCACTCAGCTTGCATCTTAGTTGTCAGAGTCATCGTTCCTGTAGTTGCGCACAGTGTAAGCTTTGCAGATGGCATCCTCATGGCATTATTTGTTGGGAACAGGCCCCCTGAAATCTGGCCATAAACTGGCCCCAAAACTGGCCATAAACAAAATCTCTGTAGCACTGTGACATGTTCGTGATGGCCATGGCGCCCACGCTGCAAGGTTGTGGGTTTACGGGAATCAGGGCAAGGAACACCTGGGCCAACCTGGGCGGAAAACCGCTTAAAGGCGTTCTTAAACCACAAGCAATAGCATGAGCGATCTGTGCCTTAAGGACATGCTCCTGCTGCAGATAACTAGCCGGACCCACCCCTTTATTTCGGCCCATCCCTTCGTTTCCTGTAAGGAAGACTTTTAGTTAATCTAATACTTTTAGTTAATCTATAATCTATAGAAACAATGCTTATCACTGGCTTGCTGTCAATAAATTCATGGGTAAATCTCTGTTCAAGGCTCTGAAGGCTGTGAGACCCCTGATTTCCCACTCCACACGTCTATATTTCTCTGTGTGTGTGTGTCTTTAATTCTTCTAGCGCCATTGGGTTAGGGTCTCCTCGACCGAGCTGGTCTCGGAAATTATTATATTAAATAGCGTATTTGTTCCTCTATCCTCTGTATTTCCTGTAAATTAGTAGCCAGACCTAAAGGCTTTATCAGATTTACAGCTGATGTTTTGGCAACATTATTTAATATCTTTCATCCAGCTAGATTTTTTTTAATTCAAACAATTTTGATTTTTTTAAAGCTCCCATTTAAAAGTGAATATTTTCTTACCTTCCTTCCCAGAATATATTACATAAGTGCTATAGCAAAAGTCCTAAAGTGTTCTAGATTAAGAGCCAGGAAACATTTTCCTTCCTTTTTGTTTTTTTTTTTTAAAGAGACAGGGTCTCACTCTGTCACCCAGGCTGGAGTGAGGTGGTGCAATCACAGCCCACTGCAGCCTTGAACTCCGGGGCTTAAAAAATCTTCCCACCGCAGCCCCCTGAGGAGCAGGAACTATAGACACGCATCATGTCTGGCTAATTTTGTTCATTTCTTTGGAGAGATGAGATCTTGCTGAGTTACCCAGGTTGGTCTTAAACTGAACTCCTAGCCTCAAGTGATCCTCTGCCTTAGCCTCCCAAAGTACTGTGATTACAAGCATGCACCCTGCCTGACCGTAAATTTTTCAGGTTTATGGGCCATACAATTTCTGTTGAAACTCTCCTGTTGCACCTGCTCAACTCTGCCATTATAGTGAGAAAGCTGCCCCAAACAATATATAAATAAATGGGCATGGCTACAGTCCAATAAAATTTTATTTTCAAAACAGGCAGCTGCCAACAGGTCATAGTTTGTTGACCCCTGTTCCAAATGATCCAGAACTTTGACTTATAAAATACACGCATCACCAACAAATATAGAATGACTGTTGCAGGTTTTTTGGAAGGATTTCTGCATAGGCACAAAAGTAAGAAGCTATCTGGTCACCATATATATACCTAAATATGGATTCTGATTAAGTTAATAACTAGGGGCTGGGTGTGGTGGCTTAGGCCTGTAATCTCAGCACTTTGGGAGGCCAAGGCGGGCAAATCCCTTGAGCCCAGGAGTGTCAGACCAGCCTGAGCAACAAAATGAGACCCTGTCTCTACAAAAAAAAAAAAAAAAAAAAAAAATTAGCCAGAAATGGTGGCACATGCTTGTAGTATCAGCTACTGGGATGGCAACAGGGGTGCAGCTGAGGGAGGATTGCGTGAGTTCAGGAGGCGGAGGCTGCAGTGAGTCGAGATTGTGCCAACACACTTGAGCTTAGGCAACAGAGTGACACCCTGTCTCAATAAATAAATAAATAAATAAATAAATAAAGTTAGTAGCTAGTTGGCAGATGGAGTGGCAACAATTCAACTCATCAAGTGTCCATGGAACAAAAAACTATACGGGGGGCCCTTAGATGAGTAAGAGACAACACCTTTGCCCTTAAGGCCCAGCAGGCTAGTGCAGCAGGGGAAGATGAGTCAAATATATAACTACTGATGTAAGAGGATGGCTGCAATAAGTATTACAAAAGGCAACACAATGACATCAGAGATTAAAGGAGAATAACATGGGTAGGAGCAGGAAACCTCCAGGGATGAGGAAGCACCATGTAAAAATAAATACAAGTTGTTTTCTTGCCTGCACATCAGGGACTTTTAGCACAAGCTGGTCTTTACATACAAGGGCTATTCTGTATTCCTCTTTGTTCACCCTTCTAAGTTCAGACAAGTTCTCAGAAACAGCTGTAAGAGAAAGGGTTATGAGAAGGAGAATCGTGAGGGAGAGACTAACTCACCTTCTTGTTTTTCTAAGCTGTCTTTGCCAGCACCGCAGTCTAGATGATCCTCAACTGGAGAAAAGACTTCAGAAAAATTGAACTCGCCCTCTCCTGTCCACCAACCTTGGCTCTGAGCATAACTCCTGAGTTCCGGATGCTCTGCATCCATCTTAGTGGTGAGCGAAAGCCGATTGCAAATGCACCTCACTCCCTCTGCAGAGAGTGCAAAGCCCCATTAGTTAAAAATATACTTATAAAGACTTAATCAAGAAATGGAAATTTATAGGGAATCCTTTCCCTGAAACACTGACTTTAACCACAGGGAGGAATCCATTTAATTTTTGAAGAGAGAAACAGACAATCATTGAGCGTCTTTCTAGGAGACCTCCTAAAAGGTCTGACCGGTCTTGACTGGGCATTATCACATTTTAAATGAGCAACAGTCACTTTACCCATCTTAAAAGCATAATCAAGAGGAAATATGTAAGGCTCTTCATTTTGGCTAAATAAGCCCCAAGCATTCATTAGTTACACACAAAAAAAGGGACAGGTGCTTTGAAAGAGGTACTGAGCTAACAAGACTTAGCAATCCATAAGAGAGTCCTCTATAATAGAGATGCTGTTCCTCTACAGCAATGCTCTATCGCATCTATAGAAAGCCCCCTCCCTGGAAAAACACTTTACACCCCCACTCCTTGCCCAAATATATATTTAAAAAAAAAAAAAAACAAATCAAATACTTCATTCAACTTTTTTTTTTTCAGGTCTCAACATTCAGAAAACCACATGGCAATGATAACAAATCTTTTTTAAATAACTGAATATATTCATGAATATATGTATGTCTGGGTACATGTGTGTGCACACGTATGTGTGTGTGAGATAAAGTGTGTGTGTGCATGTGTGTATGTGTTTGAAAAATCTATGGGAAATTTTTTCTTATAAAAATAGAATTGTGACTAAATAAGTCTAGAATCAGAAACGCCTGCATTCTGAGTATATTCCACTTTGATGAATGAGGGCTTAGACCAGAAACTCTCCTACCAGCTGGCCGCCTTGCTATGTCTTCTTCGAAGCCTGAGCTGCAAATGCACACAGGACAACTCAGCCTTCCAGCTTCAAGATGCTGTCTAGGGCACAAACACTAGGAAGTTATCAGCGCTAGCTTAAAAGGGCCATTCCTATCTGCTGCTTCCAGGGAGCATGCTGATTTTCCAAATTCTTGGAGAATGAAGTGAGATAAAGAACCTAAACTACAAGCTACAGGAAAGCCATCACTGCCTGACAACCAGTTCCTAGAGGCAGGATCAGTGCCAGACTAAGTTCTTTTAGTATGTTTTGCTTCACTGATTCACACTTCCAAAATAAGCATTCCTGGCTGGTGGGCATTGGTCCTTTGTCATTTATCTTTTCAGAGAGGACCATACAAGTACAATTCTAAACAATTAAAAATAAAAACCAATTTTGGCCTAAAAAGTGATTTTGACATCATTCATACTAAGCTATTACAAAAATACTCTTGTAAGTGACTCTACAGATATTAGTTTCCCAGTGGGCAGATGTACAGCAGGCATTTGTTTTCAAGAATGTTAGCCTTTGGGAGATGGAGTGCATTAAATCTTACTGCAATCCATCACACCACTGCTGGGATCAGACGACATGAAGTTAATGAGTCCAAGAAATGGCTGGGGTTCTTCTTTATTTAAATATTTAGATAACTAATGGCAGAATTCATTCTGTGTAATTTTTTAAGCTACATTGTGAAGAGACGCTCGGCTTTTGAAATGTAGTCATAGATCAAAAAGTGTTAGGTTCAACTTAAAAGTAACATGACTGCTTTGAAACATGGATTACTACCACTCTTGATGGAACCATTCAATAGTAAGACTTCATCTCAGGAGGGATTTTTATCAAGGAGTTTTAAGTTCCTGCATTGCAAGAGAGTTGGAGACCTGGTGGGCTGCACTGGCTGCCTTAGTTCTAGAAATACTTTAAGAGTTGGGCGAGTAGCTACATACCCTGGTGGGTGGGTACATGCTGAGCATATGAGATGGAGAAACTCTCCATGATTGCTGACGGACACCACTAGCCCATTTTGCACCCTTGTGAGATATAAAGAGGCCACCCCCACCTCCAGATAGACACAGCCTTCATACAGCTTGGCCAGGAAGCCACAGTCTAGATTCACTGCCTCACTGGGGCAACTTTGTATAGAGTACAATGTACCCATCATCCAGAGAAGCCCTGAACACTGAACTAACTTTGTGCACAGAAAACAGGCTTGATTCCCATCTACTGTGATAGATGTTCTGCTTCTAACTCGGGTCAAATTTGGTTCAATTCACCCCTGAGATAGGGATGGCACACAAGTTTCATCCCCAACATCATTCTGGATTACTTGGAAGAGACTTCCTGGTAAATTTAGTTAAGAAAAATACATAGGCCAAGACTAGGTTCAACAAAAGAAGAGTGTCGTAACCTAGTCCTCCACCATCAGCATAGGAGGGAAGAATGGCAGTGCATATGCCATGTGGTCACCATCCAGTCCCAAGGAGCTGCTTGGGCCAATTCCCTCTTAGGACTACTCAGTCCTCTTGGAAGCCCTTTAACCCATTCTGGGATCTCATCCTGTCCAGAAAATGAGGATGCTGAGGTGGGGATATAAAACTACCGCTCCCACCCCTAACACTTCCTTCCCCAGGGCTGTGTTAGAAGCAAGATGCTGCAAGGGCTGCAGAGCAGCAATTTTACAGGCACTAAATCCTTCTGGGTGGACCATCTAGTCCACTGCTCTTCTAGAAATACTGTCTCACACTGAGAGAGATGAACTTCACTCACAGAGAAATCCCAGAGTGGCATACACCGGTCCTCACACAGATCTAAACTCCTATTTTAGAGGAACATGGCAAGCACAAAGATCTACAGGGTTGGGGGTGACAAGGGGCTACTGGCCAGGGAAGGGACTTGTTGGCCTATTACACAAGAAGAGTCAACCATTCTCTTGGCCAATGAATAGAGTAATGGTTTAAGTCATGGAATTCCTGGTAGTCAAAAGCAGGTTCTTCCCGGAAAGCAAAGAGAAAATACGAAAGGTTAGAAGACTGCTTCACTCCAGGTTCAGGAGACTCCAGGTTCTCTTCTTGGAGGTGCCCAGAAATGAGAGGCATGCCAAAGCATGACAGTCCCACACAGAGAGGACCCGCAACAGCACGTCTTTCCTCCAGGTCTGACACTGTACATGCAGGCCACCCCCATCTCTGTGGCCTTCCCTGTCCTCAGAACTCTCCACCATCCACACCTGCTTACCTGTGACTTTCTCAGCAGCCCAGTACTTCCCTACGGTCTCGAGCACCCAGGCTTCATCACGATCCACAATCAGATATGCACTTTGGAAGCTGTGGCAGGAGTTTGCATCTTCATAGTAATTCCCACCTTGTCCGTGTTCTTCCAACAAGGAGACAATGACATCTAAGGCTTCTTTAGCTGTTTCCCCTCTTTCTAAACCAAGCCTGCAGGAAGGAAACCAGAACTATACTTCAGTCATTTCATACCACGGGATTGTTACTAGAGTAACCAAAGACTGGGCAAGGCCGAGTTATGAAGCATGCCAACATGTGTAAACATGTTAAGTCTGCAGAACAATAAGCAAACTGATTAACTGCACTGTATCTCAGAATACACTTCTCACATATTTGCTTAAAAAACCATATGGGATAGCCAGGTGCAGTGGTTCATGTCTATAATCCTAGCAGTTTGGGAGTGGCAGGAGGATTGCTTGAGTTCAGGAGTTCAAGATCAGCCTGGGCAACATAGCGAGACCTCTTCCTCAAAAAAAATTTTTTTGTTAATTAGCCAGGCATGGTGGGACACACTGGCAGTCTCAGCTACTTGGAAGGCTGAGGTGGTACGATTGCTTAAGCCAAGCAAGTTGAGGCTGCAGTGAGCCATGATCATGCCACTGCGCTCTAGTCTGGGCATCAGAATGAGACCCTGTCTCAAAAAAAAAAAAGAAAGAAAAAAACATAGGGGTGTTTTCTGTCTTTCATCATTTCCCTTCCACACAGAAAAGTCGGGAACCCCAGTGGCTTCTCCCTCTTGGAAGGCACCTGTCTGTCTTCCCCTCTTCTGACCGTGTCTCCCACAGAGCTGGCCGCCTCAGCTCTAGCCCTTACAAAACCTCCTCTCTGTGGCATGTACTCCCTCCTGACTCTAACCTGGGCAAAAGGAAATCAAGGCCAAGTCTGGCCTTGATCTCTATTATTCTACACCAGGTATTTTGCTTACTTATTAAAAGTGTTCAAATGCCAGACATTATCCTGTGTCCAGAGAGGACACTGTCCTCTGTCTCTATCTCAGAGACCTTATTAGGAATGGGCAACTGGTTGAGACATAATCAGCCTTTTCTACATATATCTCCTCCTACCTATCAGCCTACGTCTATTGGTATGGCTTACAGCTTCAGTCATCAAAAGAATATGTATTCCCTTTGAAGTGAGACATCCATCTCCTCCTAGCCTTTCCAATTAATAAACCCTTTAAAGAGGGCACTGATATGGTTTGGCTGTGTCCCCACCCAAATCTCAACTTGAATTATATCTCCCAGAATTCTCACTTACTGTGGGAGGGACCCAAAAGGAGGTAATTGAATCGGGGGGCCGGTCTTTCCCATGCTATTCTCGTGATAGTGAATAAGTCTCACAAGATCTGATGGGTTTATCAGAGGTTCCTGCTTTTGCTTCTTCCTCATTTTCTCTTGCACAGTACTGCCCTCTGTGTGACCTTGGGCAGGTTATATATTTTGAACTTCAGTTTTATGTCATCTATAAAATGAATGTCCACATCATTTAGTTGCTATAAGAGTAGGTTTATGAGATAGCATCCATGAAAATATGCAGTGCTAGTGCCTGTGACCAGGAAAGTGATCAGTAAATTTCTGGAGTTACAACACTGTGGCAGAGAAACATATGACTCAGAGATAAATGGACCCAGCTTCTAGTTCTGGCTCTGCTACTCACTGGCATTATGATCTTAAGTAATGTGACCTTTCCAAACCTTGATTTTTCTCATCTGCACATTGAAAACAATACTACCTCCCTCTCAGGCTGCTATGAAAGAGGATGGTACATGCCATGTACTCAGGAAGTGTCCATTTATTCATCTGTTCATTCGAATTATAATTCAGGTGGCAGGAACACAGGAGTCTTAGAATCCGGGCAATGGCACTACTACAATGGTGGTACAAGCCAGTTCTTGGTGAATTTTCAACTTGAGAAGTAACAACTATTCAAATTTATCTAATTTGAAGCTTCCTAAAGGGATATTTTACTGTGCTGCCAGGGAGAAGAAAAGCTAATACAACTAATCTATAGGCTGATTATTATAACAGGCTTATGTTTGTAGTCAAATAATTACATGAAAATTCATTTGACATTTCTCATTTTAAGCTTATGTAGCAAGACTCGGCTACAAGGCAGTAATTTACAAAGCTGAACCCTAAAACCTTAGGAGAGGGATAAAAGAATAAACCCATTAGAAGATTGAATTCAGCTGACTTTTCCTTTGGTCAATGTCATCTTCTCCAAAGAGAAGGAACAGAAGCAGCACTCATCTTATCTTGAGGCTCCGGAACAAACAAAGGTGTTGTGAGTACCTCTCAGAAGCCCAAGCTATGCACACTCAAAGGCCTCCTTCCTCCTTTCCACAGGTCCCTGGTAGCCCCCTGGTCACAGCCTCATACAGACATTCCAGGCAGAATCCTGTTCCCAGGGCCTTTGCAGGGCGCCAACTTGCCCGTGCAAACATGTATTAGGAGCATGTGAATACACAGTCAGCTGTAACAGCCCCGTCTTCAGAGCTTGTGACTTATCTTTTTTAATCTCTAGTGCACTCTTCTGATGTTCTGCCTGTGTGCATTCCACACTGAGGCCCTAGCACGTGCACTTGCCCTCCCATGCTGACTTTGATGTCCTCTGGCAGAGTTGGCAACAGGACCTCAGCACTATCCACAGACCTAATTCTGATTTCACCCTCCTATCCCTTGTACCAGGACCGTGGGTCTGAGATACCCCTTTGTCCCACCTGATTATTCCCACCTGGTCTTCCTACCATGCGATGAGGACAGAGCCACTGCTCCATAGGACAACGGCCGTGAATAACACCAGGGTTACACCCTCGCCCTCTGCAACTGAGAAATGCAGATGAATCCCATGTCACTGGGTGCAGAAGAGATGCCAGAGGGACCTGGGGCCGCAAGTCACACGGCATCCAGAGGACTACGTTAAAGCCATTCCCAAGAGTCTCACCTCCTACATGGGGCAGATTCATGTGATTCCGGAAGAGGGCAGTGCTCTCTGGCCCCATGCCTAATTTCACTTTGGCTGCTACCCCTCCGCATGGGCAGGACCAAGACAGGGAAGGGGAAGAAACTCAACGGGCCAAGGTTAGAGTCCCACTGTAACATCTATCTTCTGTGCAGTTCAAATCTTTCCAAAGTGTGTGCTTTGTCCAGCTTGTTCTGGGCCTGGGAATTAGATGCTCCTGAATTCAATTCCTAGTTTTATGGGAAAATCTTTCCTTGGGAGCCCATGCATGACCTTCTCACAGGTCAAGCTCACCCTGCCTGTTCCTGAAAAGTTAACACATCTCACTGAGAAAGATGGGTCACACCTGTACTTCCCCTGCTTAAAGCCCCTTTGTTTAGAAATTCGCTTATCTTTTCAACATCTGTGCCTCCATGGATTAGGAGACCCCCGTCCCTTTCTATCTCAAATCAGGTAAAACTAGATTTGCCATGGACATATAATCACTGACTTGGGAAAAGTAATAACAAGAGGCAACACTGCCCCCTTAGAGAGATGGGCCTGGGATTCTTACTGGGCTCAGGTGCAAATAATCTTCCTCCTCCACAATCAAGCAGTCCACCAGGCCCTTCTGGGGTCAGGACCTTTTGGAAATTGGAAATTCCCAGCCTTCAGCCAGAGGGCTGGAAGCAGGAAGGTAATGCTGTGAAGTGATTGCTTGTCCCCCTGGTTTCCCCAAAAATTCATATGTTAAGCCTAATCCCCAGTGTGATGGTATGGTAGGCGGGGCCTTTGGGAGGTGATGAGGTCATGAGGGGTGGAGGCACCATGATGGGATTAGTGCCCTTAAAAGAAGAGACACCAGAATGTGTCCTCTTTCTCTGTTCTCTGCCATGTGAGGACACAGGGAAAGATGGCCGTCTGCAAACCAGCAAGCAGGCTCTCCCCAGACACTGGGTCTGCCGGCGCCTTGATCTCAGATTTCCCAGTCTCTCAGAATGTGAAAAATAAATTTGTGTAGTTTAAACCCCCTAGGCTATGGTATGTTTGTTATAGCAGCCCAAATGGACTAAGATGAGTAATAACACAGGTGACGGATGTGAAGGTGATCTAGGGAAAGAGCGTGTGAAACTTTTTGACTTATCTCCATCTCTCAGTGTCCTGAAATTCCTGTGTCATTGACAGTTGAAGTAAAATATGTTCCACCACATAGAGGAGTGGCCTCTCTGAGGTTAGCAGGCCCTGGGATCCCTGGCTTAGCCACCTTCTAGCTCTGGGGCCTTGGGCAACTCCTTTAATCCTCCTAAGCTCCAGTGTCCTCACCTCTCAAAGGGAGGAGTCCTACTTCACTGGGTGACTGTGAGAGTTAAATGAAATAATACTTGCAAAGCATGTCTTACCATAGTGTTCAGGAAATAGTAACTCTGATTACACAGGTTCCTCCTGCCTACAAATGGTGACTGAGCCTCCTTTTAAATCACCTGAGTCCTCACATTCACCAACAACCTAAAGACAAATTACAGACCTTTCCAAATTTTCACACTGGCCTTCTGTCAAGGACTTTCGTGATTTTTAACATGCTGAAGGTCTGATGGAATGTGTCCAGAATTATAAGATGTTCTGAAATATTGGAATTGACCAGGTTTTAGTGCCATTGTTAAACACAAATGGGAGTAGCAAAAAAAAGAATAAAGTAGTTATGCAAAGGGAAGAAAAGGCAAGAAATACTGAAAGAAGGCAGCAATCTGCTGGAGCCAGTTGCTACCAGCTTGGAGAGCAGATGGTTAAATTTTAGGGATTTTGAGCCAGTTGTGAAACTGTTGGTAGCTTGAAACCCATCATGGTGGGAGTATTTACACTAAGGAAATTGAAAAAGGACTCAAACAGTGCTGCCCCTTTCCTCCACCAGGCTGGTTATTAAACATTTACCAGCATACTTCTGACAAAGAGGTTCCAAATGCTTCCTAGTTCTCACCCATGTTGAGGCCCAGATCTATCATGTCTGAAAGACCTTGGATTATAAGTGGCACCCTAGGCTGGGCGTGGTGGTTCACGCCTATAATCCCAGCACTTTGGGAGGCCGAGGCGGGTGGATCACGAGGTCAAGAGATCTAGACCATCCTGGCAAACACAGTGAAACCCTGTCTCTACTAAAAATACAAAAAATTAGCTGGGCATGGTGGTGGGCACCTGTAGTCCCACCTACTCGGGAGGCTGAGGCAGGAGAATGGCGTGAACCCAGGAGGCAGAGGTTGCAGTGAGCTGAGATGGTGCCACTGCACTCCAGCCTGGGCAACAGAGCAAGAGTCTGTCAAAAAAAAAAAAGAAGAAAAGAAAGAAAGAAAGAGAAAGAAAGAGAAAGAAAGAGAAAGAAAGAAAGAAAGAAAGAAAGAAAGAAAGAAAGAAAGAAAGAAAGAAAGCACCCTAACATCCAGAAAATAAATTTCCCTTTCTTTCCTTCTTTTTTTTTTTTTTTGAGACAGAGTCTTGTTCTGTGACCCAGGCTGGAGTGCAGTGGCATGATCTCAGCTCACTGCAACCTCCCCACCTGGGTTCAAGCAAACCTCCCACTTCAGCCTACCAAGTAGCTGGGACCACAGGCATGGGCCACCATACTGGGTTAATTTTGTATATTTTGTAGATAGAAGATTTTACCATGTTGCCGAGGCCGGTCTTGAACTCCTGGGCTCAAGCAATCCTCCTACTTTGGCCTCCCAGAGTGCTAAGATTACGGGGCATAAGCCACCATGTCAGGCCCTTTTTTTCCTTCTTTTAGACAGGGTCTCAACCTGTCACCCAGGCTGGAATGCAGTAATGCAATCATGGTTCACTGCAGCCCTGACCTCATGGACTCAGCAATCCTCCCACCTCATCCTCTCAAGTAGTTGGGACTACAAGCATGCAATAGTGCAACCAGCTATATTTTGCATTTGTTTTGTAGAAACAGGCTTTTGCCATGTTGCCCAGGCTGGTGTTGAACTCCTGGGCTCAAGTGATCCTCATGACTCGCCTCCTACAGTGCTGGTGATAGCAGTGGTGGCCCATCTGGAGGAGCCACTGTGAAGATGTCGGCTGCAATGGGGAGGTGGGGCCTGGGTTGTGTGCTTTGTGAGGCTGGTGGGAGTCCCGACCCCTACCGAGTTGGCAGGATGGGAGCCCCATGCTCCAAACACAGCTGCAGCTGCTCTGGACCTGCGCATCCCTGTGCTGTCAGGAGCCCAGGAAGCCCTTGCCCCTATAGGCTTGGAAGTACCTGCTTCCTGCTCTCTGACCTCTTCCTGCTCCCAGCGCCTGCTCCAGTGCAGAGCAAAGCTGTGGCTGAGCCCAGGTGCTATCGCAACCTGGCTGGGTGTGCACATGCTCAGGGTGGTGCTGACATGCCAGCCCCCTGCCACCCTGGGCTTCTCCAGACTTCGGGCACCAATGAGCATGGGAGGGAGGTTGGGAGGGCTGAGGGTAGCTCAGTGTGAGCCTGCCAGTGCCCCCCAGGATGAAAAACCTAGGCACCATGGATGCCATGTTAACAGCAGGAGGCAGACAGGTTCCTGGGCGGAAAAGAGCAGGTATCCAGTGAAACCCCACCTTTAAGCCAGGAACGGCCTGAAGCCTGGACTGCCAGTTACGGATGGAGTACGCAGCTCAGAGTGAGAACTTATGGTGCTTTTTCTGGGCCTGCCCATGACCCAATCAGCAAGCACTTCCTCCTTTCTGAGCCCATAAAAACCCCAGACTCAGCCAGACTCACACAGACACTGGGACTACCAGCTGTAGGAAGGAGCTACCAACTTTGGGCCTCCTTGACTCGTTGGGATGACCTGCCTGGGGAAGGCAGCTACCCACTACAGGTCTCCTCTCTGCCGAGAGCTGGATACTCATCAGGATGACCTGCCTGCAGAATGGAGCTACCCACTTTGAGTCTCCTGAGAGCTGTTCTGTCACTCAATGAAGCTCCTCACCACCTTGCTCACTCTCCAGCTGTCTATGTATCTCCTTCTTCCTGAACATGGGATAAGAACTTGGGACCTGCCAAATGGTGGAACTGAAAGAGCTGTAACACAGTGCTGAAGCATGCCCCCATCCCCCACCATTCGCCACATTGCAGGTGATGAGAAGGAGAGAAGAGCTGCAGCCCTTGGGGGAGTCCAGACCTAGGGGCTCCCCGAGCCAGGGCTGTGACACCCTCTTTGGGGCTCTGCAGTTCCTGGCATTTCCAAGCTGCCAGGCACCACCATGTTCCTTGGTGACTGCAGTGGAAGCCATTTGCAGTATGCCTGGTCCAGCTGCAGCCTCACACAGAGCTAGCGCCTGTGCCAGCGCCTGTGCCAATGCCTAGAACTGCCCATTCCGCTGCAGCTGGCACACCTGGCTGTGTGCAGTGGCTGGACCCCATGCTTGCTCACATACCCCTTGCCCCTCTGCGCCTGGCTTGCCCTTGGAAGGCATGAGATCCAGGCCAGTAGCGTGAGCTGAGTACAGCGTGCCAGGTCAAGTGATGGAAAAAACCCAGCAGCCTGACCAAAACTCAGGCAAAGGTGTCACCAGCCACAGAGGTTTCTCGCTGGAAAAGCAACACTCTAAGGATCATGTGACACTGAGATTACAGGCACAAGCCAGTGTACCTGGCCAAATTCCCACTTTTATATTAGCTCCTATTGGCTACTCATTACTTGGAACCAACTTCATGAAACATGCAAAAATGTGTACGTGTCTTTATGTGCCTCTTCCTCAGGAGAAAGGGACTAGTGGTCAGTGAACAGTGAATCAAAAATAACAGATGAAGCTTAGTTTTCAGATAAATGTTACTGAAAACACATTATAAAAACAGTATTGCCTAATGCTTACATTCCCATAAGCCTCTAGGAAACATACACAAATTATAACTTTATCTTAAAATCACTGCCTCTTACATTACTACTGTCATTCCCTTATGTCTCTTTGAGCTGAGGTTGGATTTCATATGCTGCTGGAAAGTACAAAGTACCAGGATAAGTATAGGGGTAAGTGCTGTATTCATTGAATAATTAACCACAGTCTAGCAGGCCCTCGAAAGAGCACGTGAAATGGATATAGCCTGCTCTCATAGGAGCTGTCCAGGGAGGAACTGGCACTAGGCACAGAGTGCAAGCAAGGCCAGAGAAAGTAGTGGTTCCTTACACAGCAATACCTAGGGAGGCACCGAGCCCCAAATTAAGAGAATGCAACCAACTGACAGAAAGTTTCCCCTGGAGCAGTGGTTCTCACCATAACCATGCACCAGCACCAGCTGGAGAACTTGTTAAAACAGGTTGTTGGCCCTGGGTGTGAAGCAGGGACCGAGAATTTACATTTCCAGCAAGTTCCCAGGCGATGCTTGTTCACCAGCCACACTTTGAGAACCACTACTCTAGAACTTGCCACTCAAACTGTGGTTTTTCGACCTGCAGTATCAATATCATCTGGAGTTTCTTAAAAGTTAATACAGGAATTAAATCATCAAAAAGGAAATCTGGGGCTGGATGTGGTGATCCATGCCTGTAATCCCAGCACTCTGGGAGGCTGAGGCAGGCGGATCACTTGAGGTCAGAAGTTCAAGACCAGCCTGGTCAACATGGTGAAATTCTGTCCCTACTAAAAATACAAAAATTAGCTGGGTGTGGTGGCATACAGCTGTAATCCCATCTACTCAGGAGGCTGAGGCAGGAGAATCACTTGAACCTGGGAGGCAGAGGTTGCAGTCAGCCGAGATCATAGCACTATACTCCTGGGAAACAGAGCAAGACTTGTCTAAAAAAGAGAGAGAGAGAGAGAGAATGCTGGGTAATGAACATGAGTTACTTTTAAGATTTCGTTGGTATGAAATGACCCTTAAAAATCTGGCTATGCTTGGCTAAACTGATCATAGCTGCTTTAAAGATGAAACCAGACGCTGAACTCAAAGATCCACTTAAGGTGCAGAATGGAGCTACCCACTTTGGGTCTCCTGAGAGCTGTTCTGTCACTCAATGAAGCTCTTTACCACCTTGCTCACTCTCCAGTTGTCCATTCCCACCCTGCAGAATCTACCAGTGACAGGTCCTCTTCACACCCTTTTTATTGCAATAGCTGGACATGGCTAGCCCAAGATGGAGTTAAAGTTATATGGTGAAGGTTAAACTCTCATCCTGTCATCTACTCCGGACCTTGCTAATTATCACAACGCCAAGTCTATGACAAACATATCTTCTCTGTCTACCTCCCTCAGCCTTGTAGCTTCAGGTCAAATGAACCTCCCCCTCAAAGCATTCACAAATATGACCAGTCTGTGATAATCTGTGAACATCCTGCAGTGTTTGCTGAAGGCCACACCATGGAATTCTGTGCCATTCACGTGGCATCAAATCTCAGATTACTTTGAGTTACCTCTCTCCCACTATCTTCTTATATTACTCTTACAATTTCCATTGTTCAATTTTCTTCTTCCTGCAACCAGACTAAAATCACTTTGAAGCTTTGAGCTGCTTCATGTGCCCACAGAGTCTAGCACAAAGTAGATATTCAGTAAACTCCTGTTGCTTTATTGGTTGATAATCTTAAAAAGATACATCAGGGGCTCTGAAGAAAGACAAAAAATCCTCTTCCACTGTTTCTTAGAAATCAACTATTAAAATGGTAATTTTGCCTGTTCTATAAGTCCCATACTGCAAATACAATAAAAAATACTGGAGACCTGTCAAAACATAAGCTCAAAACTTCTTGGTATTCTATATATTTCATTTTGCGAATCAAGAGAAAACTAGCTATAAATAACTGGTTTTTAAAAACTGGCTTTTTCTGCCTTTTCCCCAGCTCAGGGAAGCTGCTCTTGCCGAGTTTGTAAGAATGAGGAATGGTAAGGAAAGGTAAGAAAGGCAGGAAGTCACTGTGCTACCAAAAGGGTGTCCCTGGCAGACCTCTCCATCAGGTGGCTGAGGAGTGAGTCTCCGAGGCCGCTGTCTAAATGTGCCATTTCCCCTGCAAAACCAAAGTCCAACCCCATTCCTTTTTCTAGGATGTTAGCTTTGGGAGTTCTTCGGAAGTCATCCAGTCTAGACCTCATATTGAAAAAATGAGGAAACTGTGGCCCAGAGAGGTGATGTAACTTGGTACACCCACAATGAAAGCCAAGAACTCCAGCTCCCAGCCCAATCTTCTTTCAACTATGTCATGATTTTATTTCAATTCACTATTTCAGGGACAAAACAAGGCATTTCAGAATGTTGCTTTGTTCCAGCCTACCTTCTACTTTAGTCATTCATTCAAAATTCAGTTATTGATCACTCATTACAGGCCAGGCACACAGTTCTCAGTGCTTATGACACAGGAGTGTACAAAGATTCCTGCCCTATCCAGCTCGCACAGCAGGTTCCTTCTGCTGTATAGCGGCTAGGAGAGGAGAAAAAGGAAGAAAAAACAAATGAGACATAGAGAGGAAAGGAGGGAAGTAATCTCTGTTCAATTTTTCTTTTTCTGGTTTATGGTTTTTCATATTTATATATATATATTATATATTTCAAGTACTATAAAATCCACCCATTTAAACTATACCGTTCAGTGGTTTTTAGTATACTCACAAAGTTATGCAGCCATCACCACAATCTAAGGTTTAGAACACTTTCAATACCCACAAAAGAAAGCTCATGCCCATTAGGAATCGCTCCCCATTCTCTCACCCACATCCAAACCCCAGGCAACCACTAATCTAACTTCCTGCCTCTATGGATTTGCCTATTCTGCATATTTCATATAAATAGAATCATATAATATATGACCTTTTGTGTCTGGCTTCTCTCTCGGTATAATGTTTTCATGATCATTATGCTTTAGTATGTATCTGTATTTGATTCTTTTTTTTTTTTTTTTTGATGGAGTCTTGCTGTTGTTGCCTAGGCTGGAGTGCAATGACATGATCTCGGCTCACTGCAACCTCCACCTTCCAGGTTCCAGCAATTCTCCTGCCACTGCCTCCTGAGTAGCTGGGATTATAGGCGCCCAGCACCACGCTCAGTTAATTTTTATATTTTTCATATAGATGGAGTTTCACCATGTTGGCCAGGCTGGTCTCAAACTCCTGACCTCAGGTGATCCACCTGCTTTGGCCTCCCAAAGTGCTGGGATTACAGGCATGAGCCACCATGCCCAGCCACTTGATTATTTTTTATTGTTAAATAACATTCCATTGTAATCCATTCATTTACCCCATCATCTTAAAGTTTCTATCAAAAGGCACACACCATCTTTGGAAGGATTATGTTAAAAAATGCAAGGTTTAGGGAGAAATACATCCTGTCCCCAGTTCCAACCTTTTCTGGGAAGTTGTTTCAAAGAATCACTGTGCAGTACCTGACCAGATCCATCCCCAGCAAGGCTTCTATCTCGGCAGCTGGCTCTCTGGTGTTGATGGCTTCATTGGCTATGCACACTCCATGTTCATTGGCTCCCATTTCTGCCCCCCAGAGCCAGGCAGGTCTGCTTATCATTATGGCATGGGTCCTTGGAACTTGGTCGACTGAAATGTAAGTGCACTGAAAAACAAACACAGGAAAGAAAACGCCATCACCTGTGAGGTACTACCTCATTTCCTTCTGGGTACTTATACTGGACCATCGTGTCAGTTATAAACAGAGCCAAAAAATAAAAGGCTTTGGGAATACCCTGATTTTTAAATCTTCACAATGCCGCTCAAAAGTCTCCATGGTGAGTTTCGTCTGTGTGGCTCATGCCAATCTATTCCCGGTGCTCACGTAATAGGGCAATCATCTTGAACCAGCTATTCAGCCAGTCATCATCCTGAACATCCTAAGCCTGCCCATTTCAACAGGCACAGGCGGCTGCCAGCATTCACCAATATTGAACACAGCTATTTACGAGCCCTACCTTCAAAAGAAACTTTATCTAGAAGCCTAAGATAGAAAGCAGATAAAAGGGAAGATCTTTGTCTAAAGAAAGCAGAACCCTGAGTCCCCCTGCAAGGACTATTGGGGTTTCCTGTAACACAGTTTGATAACTTACATGGTTGCTCTAGTGGTGGAAAACAGAAAAGGATCATAACATTTGCATTTCACTACTGTATTACACTGTGGGCTTTCCTGTCTGTCCCATTTGATCCTCACACTAAGACAAAGAGGTGGACACAGAAGGAAACAGTCCCACAGAGGTGCATCTTCAGCTGCTCTCAGAACTGCAGAACATGCAACTTAGTGGGGCATCTTACCTTCTCCAGGCTGCGGTGGCTTTACCTGGAAAATGAGGGAGCTACTTTGAGTCAAACTATTTCTTCCCAAGTATTTTTAACCTCAGAACACTTTCTTCATACAAACTCTTACACAGAATCATAAGCACAATAAAATCAGGCCAAGTATGTCCAGGCAAAGGGAGGAAGAGGCCCAGGACCAGGGTGTGGGTAACCCTCAGAGTCTCGCCCTCCTGTGCTTCCCTTTTCCCTCCCCACATTGTGACCCACGGCAGAGGAACCTGCAACTAGCTTCCCTATGGGGGCCTCCTGACTCTGACATTCTATGAGCCTATGACACACTCTTTGTGTGGTAGATGCTGTATTGAATTCAAGTCTCTAAGTTACACAGTGCTCTGGAACTCTCAAGGGAGAATTTTATCAGCTGCAGGAGTCATTTACGTTTTAAATTGGGCAGCTGAAAGCAACAGCAGTCTTAGATCTTTCTTTTTATAACTCAAGACCCAGCTATATCGACTGAATGCAGCCCACAAAGCTATTCTGTATTGACTTCCCATAACTGCTAAACCTCATGTAAGAGCTGAAACCCGTGTGGCAAACACGTTGGTCAGGTGACTTTGGCTCTGCACAATTCATGTTAGGTGTTGCTGTGCGCTGGGATAATGTCATTTAACTCGATAAATATTTGCAAACTGAAAGCTAATTATATCCAGAGTTTTTCAAGAGACTCTTGAATTTTTCATGGCAAACTAACAATAAAATATACTCAAGATTTGTCCCCTATGCAGTTCCCAAAAGTTAGTTATTCAAAAAAACAACAATGATTCTTGTAGAGCACAAAGCTGGCCACAGCAGTAATCAAACTGCTCCTCTGTGCTCTTCTGAAATGGAATTGACGTTTACATCTTAACATTGCACTCTATGTCAAAAAGTAGTCCAGGCATTGACCAACACTTTCCAAAACCCCTGTGCCAGTGACAACTTTTGTCTTGAAAGCAACAAGTAAATAGAAAACTAATCTCAGCTTCTTAAGCACAGATTTATTATACAGGTTTTTAAAAGGGCAGGAAAAGAAGTAAAAATTAGGAAATGGTTTATTTGTCCTCAAATTCATTTTTACACGCTCATTTCTATTTTCCCAATTATTTACAGAGCATCAACTACACGCAAAGCATTTTGTGCTAAATGCTGCAAGCAGAAATCAGTGAGGAGGCCCAGGCCCTGTCCTTTTGGTTGGGGAGGAAGGCAAAGGCATGTACACAAATTCCTATGAGCCCAGGCCAGCTTCAGGGTCTCCAAGGCCTGCCTGCTTCCTTCCTGCAGCATCTTGCCACTGCCTCCTGCTTTGCCCTTCTGATCCACCCAACCCTGCTCTGCTTTTCCTCTTTCCTGTTCCATTACATTTATCCCCTTCTGAAATACTATAGAACTGACGGACTTATTGCATGTACTGTTTATGTATACTATCTCCCCCAGCTAGAGTGTAAGCCCCAAGAGGGAAAGGGGATATCTTTGTTATTTAATTCACTGACATACCCCAAGTCTGGTACATATCAGGCATCAATAAGCCTTTTTTTGGATGGGTGGCTGAGTGGACGGATGGAGAAACTACAAAGATCTAAGGGAGCATAGAAGGTAAAAGTTCAAAGAAATGAGGAACACATCCGCATGGTCTTCTAGAGGCTGTATCAAGTGGGAGGAATCTGAGTTGACTTTAAAAAATGGGCCAGCCATCAAGGTGGCTAAGGACTTAAGAGAGGAAGGGGCATGTCAAGGGTCTCCAAAGTCCACAGAGGTGTCTGCTGTGCCATGTGGGGGAGCTGCCATGATGTCATTAAGGCACAGAACTGCAAGGGCTTAATACAGACTGCCTGATTAAAAAAATGTTGACAACTGAATCAAAAAGACCAGATGGTCTTCGTAGGAGTTCAAAATATATGCAGCTAACTTGCTTTTCAGGCCAAACTCGGAATGGTGAGGAAGGAAGGGGATCCCCAAGTAGCCAGATGGGCCCAATCAGCCCTCCTAAGCACCAGACCGAAAGCCAGGCAGCCAGGCAGCCAGGCAGCCGGGCCCCGAGCCTGTAACACATGCCCCTTGCTGCATATTTGTCACAGGCCACAGAGCATGGGCCTCATAAGGGCTCTTCTATGACAGCCATTCACACCTGCTCCATTATGTTTTAAATCTGGCTAATCACAACAAGGTGAGGTGGGAGAGGGGTAAACACACTTGTCTCATGTAGATAGACTGGCTACTTAAAATCCCACTTTGGGAGCAAATCTCACAAAATCAGGAACACTCACACAAAATTTAATTAGCTAAACTTGGTAAAGTCAGCCATCTAGAACATGAACTCCACAGCCATTTTAAAATATAAAATCCACCCACCTTTACAACTGCCACATTATTAATGAGCCAGAGAAGTCGGATTTGAGGAAGCAAAAGAGGTTTCTCCAGGTACAAATAGCCAAAAAGCACCTGACATCTTCTTTCTGTGTGGCAAAAACAATTTAGTTCCCCAAGTCAAAATTCCTAGCTTAATTTCTATTAGAAAAGAAAAAGAAAAAAGGAAAGTGTTCACCCCTTAAAAGATGGATATTTACGGCCGGGCGCGGTGGCTCAAGCCTGTAATCCCAGCACTTTGGGAGGCCGAGATGGGCGGATCATGAGGTCAGGAGATCGAGACCATCCTGGCTAACACGGTGAAACCCTGTCTCTACTAAAAAATACAAAAAACTAGCTGGGCGTGGTGGCGGGCGCCTATAGTCCCAGCTACTCGGGAGGCTGAGGCAGGAGAATGGCCTGAACCTGGGAGGCGGAGCTTGCAGTGAGCTGAGATCTGGCCACTGCACTCCAGCCTGGGCGACAGAGCGAGACTCTGTCTCAAAAAAAAAAAAAAAAAAAAGATGGATATTTACAGAGATGGTTCTGGTCTCAGCTTTGGTTATTAAAGTGAACTGTGGAAAGAGATGAGCACTTGGTCTTTCTGCCCCACGGCCACTCCCACCCAGCCTTTCATAAAACAAATCTGTCAGCTAGTGTGACTTCTGGGTGCCCAAGTCACATAACAATATAAGAATGCCCAGAGCAGGAGTGTGCAGAAGCATACTTCTAAATGTCAGCATGCCCAGTGCTAATCAGGGGGTTTCCAAGGATTCGCCTGTCCTGAGCTTGCCACTCCCTCAGGGACCACCTGCCAGGTTAGGTTGGAGGATAGAAAACATGAGCCTCAAAAAGACCCTAGAGCCAAAGACAAAAACAATTTTGCAGAGCAAGCCCTTCATTGTTTTGTGTGATTACGTCGGAAATGAAAAGCAAGATCAGCTTTATGCCATCACTTCAACCCATCCACATTCCAGCACACACTATTTCTGGATACCAACCAGTGAAAGGGGAAACAGAGACACTCACACAATAGACGTTTCAATTAATGAAACACAACCATTGTGCCTTTCGTACTGTACTCAGATGGTGAACACAACCCTGGCACCACCAGCAAAAACCACTGTGAAATGAGGTGATGAGTCAGCCAAACTTCTCAGGGTGGGGGAAGATGGCAAGGAAAATAGGATGCTTTGGAGAGATGTTTTTAGCTTTTAAAAATTTGTAGCTCTAAAGGAGCATTGATAATTATCACTGAGGATTTTTTATTTATTTTAAATTACATATGTGAGAGTGTGTGTGTGTGTGTGTGTGTGTGTGTATGTGTGTATTTTTTGTTTGTTTTGGAGATGAAGTCTTACTATGTTGCCTAGGCTGTCCTCCCAACACTTGGGCTCAAGCGATCCTCCCCTCTAAGCCTCCCAAGTAGCTGGGACAAGAGGTGTGTGCCACCATGCCCTGCATGTTTGTTTTTATTTAATTTTTTACCCCAGTGTCTTGCCTGCTGTTTGACTGGTTTTAGGAAATGTATTCTTAAGGTTCATATAAGTTTAAATAAAGACAAAAGAAGGTGCTGAGATCAGAGGACAACATCCTCAACCATCCTTTAGAAGAACTGTTTTTTATTTCACTGAAGCATAAGATCTTTGGGGAGGAACAATGCAAAGGTCTGAGATCAGAAATGCATTTGGGAAAGGGGACATTATGGAAGGAAGTCCTCTGCTAAGCCATGCTCTCTTGGAAGTGAGGGAGACACTTCTGACTCCATATAAGACTGGGGACTCCTGATTCTGGAGCTTGCTAGAAGAAAACAAAAAAAGAAAGGAAGGAAGGAAGAAAGAAAGAAAGGTGGCAGGGAGAGGGAGGGAAGGAGGGAGGGAGTAGGGAGGGAGGCAGGAGGGACAGAGGGAGGGAGGGAGAGAGGGAGGAAGGAAGGAAGGAAGGAAGGAAGGAAGGAAGGAATAGTGCAAATCTGCCCAGTGGTCATGAAGCTTTGCTCAGCTCTCTCTGATTCCAGAATGACCTGTACTTTCCTATTGTAAGAAATAACTTTCAGAATTAAAATTCAGCTCCCTCTACCCCCGCAACATACACACACCCCACACACCACAAATATAGCCTCCATCTGGACAATTTTACTAACAATGCTACCAGCCATCATTAACTGGTAATTTTCTATTCTTCTTGTAAATATTTTCAATGATAAAGAAAGGGGAAATGATCTACCAAAAGCCTTCCCCAAATCATGAAAGTTATATAAACTCATTGATGACACTGAATCCATACAGTATTTCATGTAGTGGAAAACAGACAAAAATTTAAGCTAATTTGAAAAAAAATGAGGAAATGATAAAGACTTTAAAAAAGGAAATAATGAAGACAATATTTATTAACAAAGAAAGACTCTTTTAAAAAATATTATGTGTCAAATCTAACTTTGTTATAAAGAATTCTGTCTCCATAAATTCTGGTATAATTAGCCTCTTGGACACCAAGTATAAGTAATGTAAACCTTAGCCAAAATCCCACTGTTTTTCTGGAAAAGAAGTCTAATGTTGGATCCATTTTTTTTCCTAAATAGAAGGTTCAACCATGTAGGAATGGACCTGTATCATCCATGAGCATGCATGCATACACACGTACACACAAACACACACACACACACACACCCGCACACCATAATCCAGGAAGTTATTCCTCTGCTTCTTCAACACGTCTACCTAGAGGGAGGGCAGGACTTGGGGTAAAGTTGATATGAGTTCTCTGATGCATCCTCAGAGAGGACAGAGGTGCTTTCAAATATTGATACCTATTTACCCATCCTACCCTGCAACCAAAAGAGATGTTATAGATGTTATTAAAAGCCCAGAATACACAAGGGAAAGACTAAAGAATATAAATTAGGATGTTCCAATCTGCAAATTGCAGCTGAAAAAAAAAATCCAGTGTAATTTCGGAAACTGAGGAACTCTGTGCTGGAGGATCTTATTTCTCACTCTTCTAGTCTTAAGTACAGTGAATTTGACATATGGAGATGATGGCTGGATGGGACTGACTGACAGGGGGATAGAGGGTGGCTAAGTGGACAAGTTGAAGGGAGAGCCGCCTGGAAAGGAGGATCAGTTGGCAGGTGGGTGAGTGGATGAATGAGGAGTCCACACGATTTATTGCATGATTTTTGCATGTGTCCAGAGGTTGCCCTAGAAACCTCATACTTGAGAGTGTTGAGGTCCCAGGAAATCATTTTCTGAAAATATAACCATCTATTATATAATTGGTTTCATATAATTATTAAACAATATAATTATTAAATAATATAATTATGTATATGTAATTAAATTATATAATTATTAAATGATTTATGTAATTAAATTATTACATACTAAATTATAAAATAGAGGGTTATATTCTTAGAAAATTATTTCCTGGGACCTCAACACTCAAGTATGAGGTTTCTAGGGAAACCTCAGGATATGTGTTTAAAATGTCATGAACTGGGCTGGGCGTGAAGGCTCACGCCTGTAATCCCAATGCTTTGGGAGGCCGAAGTGGGTGGATCACTTGAGCTCAGGAGTTTGAGACCAGCCTGGCCAACATGATGAAACCCTGTCTCTATCAAAAATACAAAAACAGCTGGCTATGATGGTACATGCCTGTAATCTCAGCTACTTGGGAGGCTGAGGCAGGAGAATCGCTTGACCCCAGGAGGCAGAGGTTGCAGTGAACTGAGATTGTGCCACTGCACTCCAGCCTGGGTGACAGAGTGAGACTCTGTCTCAAACATAAAATAAAATAAATAAAATAAAATAAAATGTCATGAAATGGCTGAGGAATAGATGGGTTTTTACGAAAAGTTCTTACTCTTCATAGTTTAAAAATCTGTATTTTAATAGTTGCTTGTATAAAAGTTACGTGATAGTAATTGTGGCTCCTAGACCTAAATATGGAAAGAACCCATCATTCTGTACTTGGGAAGTATAGGAGGTGGAGACAGATGTAACTGTAAGGGAACTAAAGGGGTAAGAGTAAGTTTGAAAAGCAGATTCAGTAGTATGTGATGTGCCAAAGACAGTTTTGGAACTGAGACCCGGAGTCACAGCAATTCTCAACATTAGTTCATTCTTTAAAAAACAAAAAAAAAATCCTTCTTCCTAATGTTCTCCTTAAAGCTTTACAAAGTGCTTTCATGCATCAGCTCATGCGTGTCTCACTAAAGCCTGTAATGCAGGCAGAGGGAGGTATTATGATCTCTATCTGGTAAATAAGGAAACTGAGTTTCAGAGAGGCTCGAAGGCCCAAGACCCTATAAAGGGAGAGGCAAAACACAAACCTAGGACCCCTCTCTCCCCGGCCAGAACTCATCCTCCTAGTTTCAGGTGGTGGTAAATTTCAACTGACATGCATAGAGGAGTGTCAGGTTAAAGGGAGGAGGGGATATTGGTGTTGAGGCCTGGAAGGATAAACAGAAGTCTACCAAGTAGATGAGAGGAAGGGAGAAGAAGGATCTTCTCAGCAAAGGACAGAAAGAGCAAAAGCACAGAAAAATGGCAAGTATGTTATTTGCTCAAGAAATGGCAAGCAGTTCAGTGTAGCTGGGGCCTAGAGTACAAGCTGAGAGGGCTCAGCTAAGAATGAGAATAGAAAAGTAAGCAGGAAATCATACAACACGTATGGACGTCAATTCTTATAAAAGCTTTACCCTATGACCCAATGATGCTACATTTGGAAGTACATCCACTGGCTATCTCTATACATGCACAAAATGACTTATGTACAAGGTTCTTCACAGCTGCACTTTCTGGACTAGCAAAATACTGGAAAGAACCCAAGCATCCACCAACAGAGCACTAATTAAATAAACTACGGTATATCTCCACAATGGATTACTATGTACCTGTAAGAAAAAAATAAGGACAATCTCTAGATATGGAAAAATCTTTAGAAAATGTTATTAAGTGAAAATAGGAAAGTGCAGATCTTTTCTGTAAGTTCAAAGTTACATATTAAAAAATCATGTTTAATAGTAGTGTACATAAGGTGCTGCATTCACACAAAAAAATAGAATATAAGGCCAGATATTCAGTTTTGTGTGTGTTTGCATAAAATACTGGAAGGATATGCATGAAATTAATAAAAAGAGTTATACAGGATGGAGACAAGGGAGGAAGACTTCTTACTGTGAACCTTTTAAATATCATTCAATCTTTGAACCACATAAATATATGATTACCTATTCAAAATGAAAAACTGCATTTTAAAATGTCTTTAGCCAAATGAGTTAAAAACTTATGTCTACACAAAAGACTGCACAGAAATATTTATAACAGCTATGTTCATAATTGCCAAACTTTAGAATGAACTAAGATGTCCTTCAATGGGTGAATGGAAAAATAACCTGGTATATCCAGACAATGGAATATTGTTCAATGATAAAAAGAAATGCATCATCAAGCTTGGAAAAGACAGGAAGAAACCTTAAATGCACATTACTAAGTTAAAAAAGCCAATCTGAAAAGGCTACACACTGAATGATTCCAACTATGTGACATTTTAGGAAAGGCAAAAGCATGGACACATTAAGATCAGTGATTTCTGGGGGCTAGGGTAGGTGGGTGAATTGGTGGAGCACAGAATCTCTAGGGTAGCAAAAGTATTCTCTATGAGTCTACAATGGTTTGTCATTATACATATAGGTACACCCACAGGATATACAACACAAAGAGTATAAACTATGAACTTTAGTTAATAATACTGTATCAGGCCAGGCTCAGTGGCTCACATCCATAATCCCAGCACTTTGGGAGGTCAAGGCAGGTGGATCACTTGAGGTCAGGAGTTCAAGACAGCCTGGTCAACATGGTGAAATCCCCCGTTTCTACTAAAAATACAAAAATTAGCCGGGCATGATGGTGGGCACCTGTAATCCCAGCTACTTGGAAGGCTGAAGCAAGAGCATTGCTTGAACCCGGGAGCTGGAGGTTGCAGTGAGCTGAGATCATGCCACTGCACTGTAGCCTGGGTGACAAAGCTAGATTCTGTCTCAAAAAACAAAATATATATATACTGTGTCAATATTGGCCCATCAGTTGTAGCAAATGTACCATACTGATGCCAGACGTTACTAGCAGGGGAAACTGGGGGCAGGGTAAGGGGCTGTTTAGGAACTCTGTGCCTTCCGTTCATTTTTCTGTAAACATAAAACTGCTCTAAAAATAGTCTATTAATTTAAAATAGAAAAGAAAGAAAATAAAAGAAAGGAAAAGTGAGCAGGGTGCCAGTTGGGAAGAGTTCTGATGGCACACAAATCAGCTTGGACTCTCATCCTTTAAACAATACGAAACACTTTTCAGCAAGGGAGTGATAGAGCTATGTACTGGGAAGAAAATTTTGGTAACCCTGTAGGAAGAAGAAACAGGAGAAAGAGACCCAGGGACGAATAAGATTGTAGCAGAAGAGAGATGGACTCAGTCTGAATGAGTCAGAGGCAGCGGGGAGGAGATGGACACACAAGAGAGGGGGCAGCGGGACTCAGTGACAGCTGTCCCTGTGCACTGGGGATGGGGGCAGGGGGAAGTGAGGGTCAATGTTTCCTGTGGGCTTCTAGCATAAACGTGGCCGACAATGGTGCTGTTAGAGCAACAGGGATATATGAGCTGGGGGAAATGAATTTGCCTTCTTACCTGTGAGGTTATTTCACCTGCAGAATATGCAAGTGGGAATGCAAAGAGGAAGCTCAAAACACAGGTATGGAACTCAGAAGAGAGGTCAGAGCTGCCTTAGAGGCTAATTATGGTATATATCACACTGTACTTATGGAAGGGGATAGGATTTAACCTAAATATATCTGAGTAATCATATACCATTGGTTAACTAGCAAAAGAAATCTAGCCTCACCCTTAAAATAATTGTAACCATGAGAGTAAAGTAAGAGTTATGTAGCCTATCCTCCAAAAAAGAAAACAAAATGTTTTGAAATATTCATTTCAGACATGTTTATAAATTGCTTTGTGTGATTTCTGAAGTTACTATGGCTACTTAACAAATTACCCCAAAATTTAGTGGTATAAAACAACGTTTTTAATGCTCATGGATTTGAACAGCAAATAGCAGGGATAATGTGTCTCCACTCCAGTGTCTGGGGCCTGGGATCATCTGAGAGACCGAGGAACAAGAGAGAGAGACAGAGAGGAAAGAGAGAGAGAGAGAGAGAGAGAGAGGCTGTATCCTTTTATGGCCCAGCCCTGGAAGTCACATAGCATCACTTCCACCATGCTCCACTGGTCAGAGCAATCACAAGCCCTCAAAGATTCACAGTGAGAGTGAAGGGTGTAGACTCACCTTTCCCTCTTCATGGGAGGAGTGCCCTTCGCACTGGAAGAAGGGCACGTGGGATGGGATTTGGTGCAGCCACCTTTGGGAACTTAAATCTGCCCATGTGAAAATCAAAGATTATTTTAGTTTGTATGTCTCTCGGGAAAAAAAGGGTAGAAATGTTCAGGAAGGACAGACAGGGAAGGTCAGTAACAACTCAAACCAGCAAACTTTATCCACACAGAGTCCACTCTATTCCAGGAAAAGAGAGAAACATTTGGACCCAAATAACGTGGACATTCACTCACTGATGAATACCCACCCCTTTAAAACCTAACATGCTCACCAGGGAACCTAGCACTCTTCTTCACCTGTAGGAAAGGAAAGTCTCACTAAAGTTTCAGGGGTTTTTAAGTTAGTGGCTCAGTAAGAGAGGAAAGTGGGTCTGGTGAAAGCACAGTAGGAGACAGTCTGCCACCAGACCATCCAGACAGCCCATGTGAAGTCCTGCCCACTTGCCTGTTCATTTCAGTGCCTTTGTTAAATTCATGTAAAATAAGCAGCCCCTCATAGAGTTCTGTTCCTCTTTGGTGCTGATTACTGCTTTTAAAGAACTGAAACAGAGCCAGTGATTTAAGATTTAGATAAGAAAATAAAATACACATTGGACGTAATGGAAGAGTTTAAGAAAAAAAAGGAAAATACAAATTGATGAATGCCTATTTGAAACCAAGCACAAACATCAGAAAAATCAGTTTATTTTGTGAAGCACAGAGCACCAAAGAATAGAGGTTATGCAGTGAAAAGAGCTTCTTCATTTACTAGCCCTAATTTATTTTCTGCAGATTTTCATTTCAAATTACCATCTAAACACACACACAGAGAAACACACACAGGTAAATATACTTATAAATAAAACATAACCAAGAAGGTTATGCCCTGAATGCAAAGATGGTTCAATTTATCACATAAATATAAAGAAAAAAAAAGTGATTATCTCCATAAGTCCTGAAAAGATATCTAACAAAATTTAATATCTATTCCTGAGTTGTTATTTTTAGAAATACTCAAAATAGAAATTCATGTATACTTTTTTTTTTTTTTTTTTAAAGAGATGGGGTCTTACCATGTTGTCCAGGCTACTCTCAACTTCCTGGGCTCAAGTGATCCTCCCACTTCAGCCTCCAGGGTATCTGGGACTACAGGCATGTGTCACTGTACCCGGCTTATGTATACTTTTTAACATAACTCAGGCACAATGGCACATAAAACTACATAAATCTCAATCCCAAAATCACCAGCTTACTTAATAGGGAAGCACTAGAGACAGCCCCACTCAGGTCAGGTGCAGAGCCAAGGACAACCACTATTTCAACTACTACTTAACATAAAACCTGAGATATAAGCCAAAGCAATAGAACAAGAAAACAATTAAAGACAGAAGAACAACTAAACAGTCTCTATGTGCGGGTGATATAACAATATACCTGGAAACCCCAAGAGAATCAATGGTAAAAGCTGACACAACCAATAAAAGAATTTAGTAAAATGGCAGAAAGTACAATTAACATAAAATAGCCATAGTGAAAGTTTGACAACACATTCTGGGAATATGAAGAAACAAGCATTGTCATACAGTGCTGATGCAAACGCAAAATGGTACACCACCTATGGAAGGAAATTTGATAATATTTAATAAAACTACATTTTTATTTACCTATGACCCAGCAATTTCATTTATAGGCATCTATCCCAAAGAAATACTGACAAAAATAGTATTTTTAAAAGACTCAAAATAAGAATGGATAATGTTTTATCATGATAAAAATATATAAACTGAGGCCAGACACTATGACAGATGCATAAGGCTGTTATCCACTTCAGTGTTGTTTGTAATAGCAATAGACTGAAAACAACCCAAATGTCCAGCAGCAATATGGGGCTGGTTAACTATGATAACATCCATAGAATGAAACACCATGCAGTTCTAAATGAGGAATTATGAGCTGCATGTACTGTAGGGAGTGATCTCCAGAATATGTTTTAAGTTGAAAAATACAAAGTAGAGATTCAACCTTAGAAAGCTGATTGAAGAAAATAAAATAGTAAAATAAAAATGAAACAAAATGCAAAGTAGAGAAAAGTATACATGGCATGCTGCTGTTAATCAAAGAAAGGAGGAAAGGGACCAGGATGAACACACACCTGTGTATGTGATTTATTACATATATATGTGTAATTTTGCAAATGAAAGGATAAACCAAGATCTTCCAAAACTTGATTACCTATAGGGGAAAAGATCATGGAGTAAAGGGGACAAGGATAGAAGTCAGACTTCTGTGAATAAATCTTGTTTTTTAGATTTCACTTCAGAACTATGTACATATTTTACTTAATTACAAAACAACGGCCATAGCAATGAGCATAGAGCTCTCCCATGACCTTGTTTTCAAGGCTATGAGCAAACCTGCATGGAAACAGGAATCAGCAGAACTGACATGACAGCTCTGACTTGTGAGCAAGCTTCCAAGAAAAGAGAAAAGAGAGTAAGTGTTACTCACGAGACTGCAATGCACGACGTACCTCAACCTTGCTCTCCTGTTCGTGATCAGCAGCCGAGAAATACACAACCTCTTGCACTTCATCTCTGGGTCGGGCTGAATTTTTCCCAAATACCACGAGACCATCCTTAGCACGTGGAGGGAAGGCCACAAAACAGTAACTTGGAGGAGCTGCAGCCATCCTGAAAAGAGAATGCCAGCGAGAGTGGAAGTAGGCCTCACATGGAACATTGCAACGGTGAGTTCTTCAAACATATTTCACCAGCTAAAAGGGTTTTACTATTCAACTGTGCACCGCTAGCTCATTAAAAGATCCCAGCTGGCAAATGAAGGTGGGGCACCTGCAGTGGAATGACAGAGCCACCAAGACCAGATATTGTTTAATACTCTGTGGGATTAAATGAGCTCAGATTTGCAACAAACCACGGCGGCAGCCAAAAGTGCAGTGACGTGGGAGAAAGGAAAGGAGGTTATTGTTTTAGGCAGAAGACACAGACACACACCACACATACACACACTGCAATCTGTTCACAGTAATAAAATAATAAATAAACATACCTTAATACTAATTACACAAGTGTCTCAGATCCAGAGATGCATAGCCACCACACCACATAACAGATTTGGGGTGTGATGAGGAAATGGGTCTAGAGATCAATTGAAAGATACCCTGCTTTGTTGTTTTTAGTAGTTTTATTCCACCTCGATGACATAACACTCAAACACCTTTTGGTTTTCTGTCCACCTCCCCAGCTGCTCCTGGACTGGCTTGTTCTACCTGGCCAGTGTACATTCTCACTGCTTCATCCTTCTTTCCTCATTTAATGCTCTTTTCTATCTGGGAAAATGCATCCATGCTCAGCGATTCCCTTGTCAGTTACACGCTGATGACTTATACATTTAATTGCAGCTGGGTTCTCATCTTAAGCCTCTGACCTACAGACCCAACTGCCTGCCTGATATCTGAAGCTGATTTCATCTTCTTCCCTTTTCAAGCTTCATCTTGGTAGCCAAGGTAACCATCCTTGCCGTTTGCTTCTCCATTATCTAATATGTCACCAAGTACTGTACATTCTGTCTCCTAAATCTCTATGGAAACCTCCCACTCCTCTCCACCTCCACTGCCACCACCCTGCACCAAGCCACTATCATCTCCAGCCTGGACCACTATGGTAACCTCCTGAGGGGTTGCTTCAAAACCTCTATTACTCCCCACTCCAAAACATTCTCCACACTGCAGCCAAAGTGATCCTTTTAGAAGGAAGATTTGATCACGTCATTCCTGCTTAAAATACTTCAGCAGTTTCCCAAGGCTTTTGGAATAAAGACCAAAATATGATGAAGTTTGCTCCCCCCTTCCAAGCCCCATCTTCTACCACTCACCCCTCCACTCTCACAATGCCGGCACACAGGCCTTTTTCTAGTTCTTCCAGTGCCCGCCAGACCTCTGCACATGTTCCACCCTTTGTCCTAACCGTTCCCTTCCCTGCTTCCTGTACCAAAACTATCTGCCTGGTTAACTCCTGCTGTTTCTCATACCAGCTCAAATATCACTCTAGTACTCTAATTTGTGTTGCTGTACTATACACTCTCATAGGATCCTGTCCTTTTCCTTCGAAGTAATTATCATAATCTGAAATGCTTGTTTATTTTATTACCAACCATCAATATTTAGTCTCTCCCAGCAAAATTAAGCAATATGAAAGCAAGGACCTTTCTCTTTTGCACACCGCTGTAACCGCAGCTTTACACTAAGTCTTATGCAGAGCAGATTTTAAATAAGTGATAAACAAGTGTTCTTTTTCTGTTTATTAATAGTCCGCCATACTGAAGCTGACTCTCTAACATCTCTCTTTTCTCCCGCCATGCCTCTGCACCTGGTTTGAATGCCCTTCCCTTAGTCTTTGTACATATCCTTCAGGATCTGATTCAAAACCCCTTTCTCTCATAAAGACTTCTATAAAGGACTCTCATTTATTCAGCATCCACAAGCACTACACATCCATTTTGTTCTAAAATAATGTACATTTGTTGCTTGTATATTTCTTTACCTGTTTCAAAGAAAGCTCCCTGAAGGCAGGACTCATGCCATCCAACCATAGTAGCCCTTTCCCCAACCCCTGGCATTACAGGTACTCAAGAAACATTATATAATGTACCAGCTATTGTATTTGTATCATCAATTATCCAACTTCCATGTGTTTTATTTTACAAGTCTGAAATATAAGTGAGAAGTAAAGCAATGTTTTCAGAGAAGCACTAGAATGGGATTCAAAACTCAGCTCCACCACCCACTAGCTGTGTGACCTGCTTAAGATACTTTACCTCTCTGAGCCTAGGTTTCCCTTTTGCAAATGTTTTGCCCTAGCCCACAGGTTTATCATGAGTATCAAACAAAATGATGCTTCAGAAGATATTATGCAAACTGTGGAGGCTGCATAAGTATAGGATACTTTATTTGCTGGCTGAGTGTGGTGGCTCATGTCGGTAATCACAGCACTTTGGGAGGCCAAGGCAGGCAGATCACTTGAGCCTAGAAGTTTGAGACCAGCCTGGGCAACATGGAGAGACCCTGTATCTACAAAAAATACAAAAATTAGCCGGGTGTGGTGACGTGCACCTGTAGTCCCAGCTACTTGGGAGGCTGAGGTGGGAGGATCATTTGAGCCTGGAGAGGTTGAGGCTGAGGCTGCGGTGAGTGGAGATCACACCCCTGCACTCCAGCCTGGGCACAGAGTGAGACCCTGTCTCAAAAAAAAAAAAAAAAAAAACAAAGCAACTTTATTTTGGGTTTCACAGTTAAAACAGAGCTCTATCTAAAATTTTCTGTTAAGCAAACCAATCAAAATCTACTTGCCTCATTCCTAATTAGAGCAATTATCAAACTGCAGAGTCATCAATATTCTATGTTTAGAAACCTCTTTGTACAGGACTGTATTGCTATTTCTATATCCAGTCTACTTCAGGTTAATGTCTATATGCACACTCAAGAGTTCTTCCCTGCATTGTTTACGGTAGGCCTCTCCCCAGAGTGCAGAGAAATGGGGGACCCCCCACAATTCTGAAAATAATTCCCTCCTAGCTCAGTAAAATATCACCCCTTCCCTCTGGGAAAGAAAAGCCAGAAAGATAAAGAGGCTCCAGTTCCTTCTCCCCTTAACCTTTCCCATTTTCACAAAAACGGCTTTATCTTCAGACTGGAGGAGTAGAGAGAGATAAACAAAGAATGTGCATGCACAAGAAAGACCTAGAATAATTATGAAATCAAACGCCTTTATAGAGTGCTACTAGAATCTGGGCATCGGGGGAATTGCTGGTGGAGACAAATAGAGTGAAGCAGACCCAGAGGAAGATAAGATGGGGAAAGGATGCATTTCTCTTGTGTGATGCCTTGAGTATCTTATATGCTCCCTCTCTCCCCATCATTGGGCCATTTCAAAAGAGCTGGTGTCTTGCCTAGGAGCAGAACTTTACTTTATTTGATCCTTAAAAATGGTAGAAATCCACCAAAATGCATTTATGAGATTTATCTATAGAATATAAATAAAACCCACGGGGTTTGGGGCAAGCACCTATTATTCGGCCAAGGCACCTGCTTAGTCAGCAAGTCATCTGGGTCGTATGATCATGAGGAGGATACAGGCAACAGAAGCCTAGGGGCATGTGGGCCAAGGGAGGCCAGCTTTTCCACTGAATTTTGTGAATGACTGGGAATGCCAGCAGGGAGCAGAGTTTCAACGTCTGTTTTAAAAATTAAAAAGCTAGATGAACCAGCAAATTATACATCACATCTAGGAGCAAACTAGCCCAGGCTAACTGTCCATTAATTTTTCCTGAATCACCATGTGTGCACTGACTAGCTTCAGAGACGACTTTTCTGAAAAGAAAATTTTCTGTAGAAAATTCCAAAAGAATTTTCAATATGGTGACCACTAGCCTCAGGCAGCTAGGAAGTATAGTTAGAACGATGAAGGAGCAGAGTTTTCCATTTTATTCAAAACTGTAATTAATTTTCATTTAAATAGCCACATGTAGCTAGTGGAAACTCCATTGGACGGAACAGTGATACAGTGTCCCAAAGAAACCCAGAAATGAAGATTTTCATATTAAGCCTTCCAGTGATCTCAGAAGTACTTATTTGTGAGGTCCTCTTATTCTAAGGATAAAATGTGCTTTCATCATAAATTGAATTGAATAAATTGAATTAGCAAAGAGGAGGTGGGACACTTCTGGAAGACTAAAGAAAACAAACATTAGGAAGCAACTACAGAACCCACCAGGCTGACTTAGATTATGTAAGTTAAAGGTGATCATAGTTCTAGATGCCAATTACACTTCTCTTGGTGCGAATCTGATATCCTGACTCTGAAAACACCATGGGAGTGGCCCTCATTACTATCTGGGAATCCTTTGTGTACTTGCCTGACCAATTCCTCTATTTCCTAAATGAATTTATGACACCTTCACTTTTCTTCAAACCTCCACCCACCTCCTCTAAGCAGAGGTCTCACTTTCTATTCCACAAAAGGCAGGTGAATGGAGGGAGAATGCTTCGGAGAGAGGATATGCAGGCCTGAAGGCCCTGCAACTAGGGAAAAGGTACGGAGCCAAGAAATTAAAAAGCTGATGCAACTGAGTCCAGAGAAAGGAGGGAAGAGGCCTGGAGAGGCGGGTAGATGGGCAGGTCCACATTGAGCCTTGAAGGTCACATCAAGGACTTTGGTGTCTATTTCACAATACACAGTAAATCACTGAAGGCTTTTAAGCCAGGTTTTAGATTGACAATTGCAGACAGACAATGTCAAAGAAGTTGCCTGTGATAGGAAGGAAACCACAAAGCAGATGGAAATGATGAAAATAGAGTAAGTAATTTCATTTCTATGTACTTACCCTAAGGAAACGATCAGGAATATGGGCAGGGGTATGCATAAGTGTTCACATAGTGGTATTCATACAGGTGAAAAACTGAAACTTACTTGTCCAGCATCAGAGAACTGGCTGAAAATGTCTGCTACATCTATCGGGTAGAATACTATAAGCCCATTAAATATATGTTTGTGAAGAGTTTTTAATTGCATGAAGAAATGATTTGAGGGGGCAAGATAAATTATCTTAATTATTTAAAATATACGTAGAAAAAGACTATGCCCAAATACTTGCCCAGGAAATGTACTCAAAATATTAACAGTGGGAGCCAAGCAGTGAAATATTCTTTGCTTTTTCATCTTTTCCTCTAATTTCCAACTTTCCTATAAGTATTTTTATTGATATAATCCCAGAAATGATTTTTGAAGTAAACCCAGGAGAGAACAGCAATTTAGGAATTTTATTTTAAAGAAAAATTTTAGTTCTGCTTCTATATCCTAATACATCTGAAATTTCAAAAGGGGCAAATTCTTATATGAGTTATAGCTAGGATGAATTTTTTTATTTGGCATTGTTCTCTGATACTTTCTTTTACCTTTTTTACACCCTGCCCAACTCAGAGTTGCTCAGAGAGCACACAAAGTTTCATTACTATGTTTCACACATATAGTGAGTTGGCCTCCTACGGTTGTCCATGTGGGAAAAGAAAAACTGGCCAATCTGGAAGCCAGAGCTCTCATGAACCTGAGATGAAACCCTTCTGAAAGTGGTTCAAAGGAACTCAATTCTCTTCCTATTATTTGTCAAAATATTGGGTAACATACCAGATATTCACACTAAAAAGAAAAAAAAATCTGACGTTACGTCATTTATATATTACATAAAACATGCATTTTTAAATATTTGTTTACATGATTCTTTTTTTTTTTTTGAGACAGAGTCTTGCTCTGTCACCCAGGCTGGAGTGCAGTGGTGTGATCTCGGCTCACTGCAACCTCCACCTCCTGGGTTCAAGCAATTCTCCTGCCTCAGCCTCCTAAGTAGCTGGGATTACAGGTGCCCACCACCATGCCCAGGATATTTTTTGTATTTTTAGTAGAGACAGGGTTTCACCATGCTGGCCAGGCTGCTTTCAAACTCCTGACATCATGATCCGTCTGCCTTGGCCTCCCAAAGTACTGGGATTACAGGCGTGAGCCACCGTGCCCAGCCTACATGATTCTTAAAAACTGTTAAATTATTCATGCATGACACAAGAAGCCGACTTTAAGATTTTTCTCCCTTTCCTTTATAACCTCATACAATATTATGAAATGTATATTCTCCTTCACAAAGAAAAAAAAAGAGTCTAAAATTCAATTAACTCCCAATCACATACACGAATACAAAAACTTAGAACATGAGAAAACTTATTTATATTCAGCTTTGAAAAGTAGAATATAAGCATTTGATATGGGGTTTTCCATCATAACTACATTCTACTTAAACCAGTGTTAAAATCAGTGAACAGTTTGTCCAGAAATAAAGCCATAATTGATGGCTTCTTAAAAAACTTACTTGTTTTGAGGCATAATTCTGAAGCTGCTTTCTGAGCCGTGGGGACCCAGAAATGGGAGTGGGGTTGCAGTGTTACGCTATAGGCCTGAAACTGGATGCGGGTGTGTCCAAAGCAGGGTTTTCCTAACTGTATGTTGTGGCCTTTTTGTGGTTTATGGAATCAATTTAGTGGATGGGAACAAGTTTTTTTAGAAAAGCATTTTTAGAAAGAATTTATGCATCTCACACAGTAAGGGTAAGTACTGATGCAAGAAACTCTAATTTCAAGTTTGGGTACATACACATGTACATATAAGTGTCTATAGGTATTAAGTTGAGACGTAACATTTCTTACTGTGAGTCTTAAGGAAAAAACTTAAGAGCAACAGGCTAAAAGGGCAGGTCTGCTGAATAAGGCTTCTTTGTGGCAAATATCCATTAGGATTCTTGCCAGGTTAGCAATACACTGACAGTTCTAATTAATGAAACACTCCAATTTAACTCCCATAGATGGGTAGGCTGACAGGCATTTCCTAAGAAGCCCTTGTTAAGAGTATTTTAAAGTGCATTTGTCTGTAGTTTGTACTATACATTTATGTTCTGTGTGTTTTCCAACTGATTAATGTTGCATGCTATGGGAGGAGAGGAGATATTAAAGACTGAAGTTTAGGATAAGGATGGAAGTTGTAAATGTAAAGGTATCATGTAGCTGGTATCATTTTTGTGGTAGAGAAAAGAAGTCAGATTATTTACGTTGGCAGAGCATGAAAAAATATCTGCTACTTTTTCTCCTAGGCCCTCCTCCAATCGGTTCTCAGTGCGAGCCACCAGCTTTCCTTCAGACCAACGCTGTCCAGGAGAATTTTCTGAGATGATGGAAATAGTCTCTATCTGCACCATCCAATACAGTAGTCACCAGCCAGATGGGCTATCTGGTACTTGAAATGTGGCTAGTGCAATGAAGGAACCAAATTTTTAATTAATTTCAAATTAAACAGCCAATATTAGGCTAAGTGAGATAAGCCAGTCATGAAAAAACTTACGTAAGGCACCTAGAATAGTAAAACTCATAGAAATAGAAAGTAGAATGGTGGTTGCCAAGGGCTGGGCAGAAGGGAATGCGTTGTTTACAGTCTGGGTACAGATTTCAGTGTTGCAAGATGAAAAAGCTCTGGAGATCAGTTGTGCAACAATATGGATGTCTTTAACACTTCTGAACTGTACAGTTAAAAAATGATTAAGATGGTAAATTTTATGCTATGTGCATTTCACCACAATTAGAAATAAAAATTAGAAAATTAAAGAGCCACATGTGGCCAGAGGCTACCGTATTAGACCATCCAGCTTTAGCTACCGTGCCATTGGCTATGGTAAAGCATCCCTAAGCTTACTTTCTAACCACCATTGTCCTCCTTAACAAACTTCTTTCAGGATTCATGACTTCCTCTTGGGAACAAGACAGTAGTGCTTCCCTGGAGCTTACTGCAAAGGAGCTGCGTGTACCAACATTCATCCTCTGACTGGTGGCAGGAGGCCCAAGTTCAGGCTTGAGGGACTGGAGTACTGTACTCCCGTAACTAGGAGACCGCATACAGAATGTCTAGCTGAGGAGGGAGGAAGCTGTGTGGGAGAAAAGGTCTTTGTCCTCAAGTTCAGTGAGTAGTTATTGAAGGCGTGAATGCTCTGAGCCAAGGCAAGGGTTCTTTTGCATGACTGCCAGCCCGCCTTGCCCCTTTATCTCAATGATGCACACAGTATCCCTCATCAGTTACCTTACCCATTAAAAAGAAAGCCTTGAGCTGCCTAAGAAAAAGAAAACAACTGTCTATATAAGCTATTGGTTTATTACACGTCTTGTAAGTACCGATGACAAACTGCCTTTAGTTATGTAAAGAATGAAACTCAAATATCCAGCTAGGCTTCCCTATTCTCCACACTACCACCTTTAGTGAGCAGACTGAATACATTTAAATTCAATGTCTGTGAATTACCACCTTCCAGAAAAGCAAAGGAGAAATTATTTTATTATACTCTTCATTAATAAATTCATTTTTAAATGATTGTCATTCCTGCTGAACTGAAAGTAGGACAAATGATACTCATTTATAAATTGATTTTTTCTGTTGTAAACCTTCTATTGAAATAGGAATAAATGAAGTGTTTGGGAAAGGAATTATCTAATTAAAAATTGGGATGTAAATGCCAGCTGATGAAAGTCATCTATATAAATTAGCTCAGACTCATCAAGCTCTGGCCAAAAGAAAGAAAGATTTTTACTAAGTGTTTCATTGAAAGCTCATGAGAGTAGAGCATAAAGCTTTGGGACTCCACAGTCAGGGAATTCCAACTCCTAATATTCTATGCCTTGAATGAGGAACCATGTAATGGAAGAATAACTGTATGGGCTATTAAGTGAGTAAGCAGGCTTTGAAGCCCACCTGGGTTCAAATCTCAGCCCTGTCACTTCTCCAAGCTTTTATAAAAAAGGGATAATGATAGGTAGTTCATTCTTCCCAGGGTTGCAGTGAGATTTAAATGAGATAATGCTTGTACCTACTTACAAAGTGCTCAGAATACCATTTGGGATACAGCAAGGACTCAATCACTGTGAGAACAAGAGAAGGATACATAATGAAAGCAGTCCCTTTGTCACACTCTATCTGTTCAGACTTCTGCTCCTTCACCTTTTGAAGATTTGCTTCATTGTCATTTCATGTCTTTTAAGAGCTGCTTAACAGTCTCTTTCTCCAATTTCAAGGGCAATATCTACTTCTGACAGTTTACTCTGGTCTTCAGTGCCGGTCTGCAGCTGACATACTTCCCAGCAACGTGGTGTTGAACAGGGGTGACAGACTGCAGATTTGGTCGGTTTGGCCCAGAGTGCTGCATTAGATTGTGTTTTTAGAAATCTGAATTAGCAGCTAATATTTTAAGATCTAGAGATTTCCTATAGACACTCAGATATTTGGCTTCTGCTAAAAACTCAAAGATCTGGCAACACTGGATCCATATTCCCGCATGACGGCAAGACTGGAGTTCGGTAGTGGCTCCTCTAACCAGGGCCTGTTTCCTATTGTCCCCTCCACTCTGACACAGAGGCCAATGAAAGGGCCACCTCTCATCATCTTTGTGTAATTGTACTCACTGATACTGCCTGCCTAGTCCTGCAGCCACATGTGTATAGGTACAAGAGGATGACACACTTTAGAAAGACCAGGCCCTAGTACCCATCCTGACTCCTCTAACTCTGAACCAGAGTTTCCTCATATAGAAATGGAATTAACCCCCCATACACAACATGGCACTTGGATTTATATGAAGCATGCGGAAAGCACCTAGTAGTGTGGCTATATACAGTGGGCACTCAGTGTTCACTCTCCTCCCTGCTACTACTCACTCATGATGCATTTGCCAGGTTTGCACCAATCCTTACTATGCTCCTTCAACCTCTCACCAACAGTTTTCACCTGGCATAGAAGACACACTCATGTCCCAAAGTGTAACTAAAATGTACTTAACAGGGAAAATCTCTAGATCTAACCATCGACTTATAAGGAATACAAATGACACCATGGGAATATGATCAGCAATATCCAGACTACGGACAACTCTATAGGACAAAGCTGATTTCTTCAACAACAACAACAACAACAAACATACGCACAAGAAGAAAAGATTAAGAGATGGAGTTACCTAAGAGACGTATCAACCAATTGCAATGAACATACTTATTTGGATCCTGATTTAATAAACTATACAGACATTTTGTAACACAATGGGGTAATATGAACACTGATGCCGCATTTGATGATAACTTAAAGAATGATTGTTAATGTCTTAGATATGATCCTGGTGGTGCTGTGGTTATGTCTATAAAAAGAGTCCATTTCTTTTAGAGATTTAGGCTCAGATATTTCCATGTGAAATGATGGAACAGAAGTAATGCAGAGTGGGGCGATAGGGTGAGAGCTCAGACAAAAGAAGATAGCTATGAAGTAAAAATTGTTAAAACTGTGTGATGAGTACATAGGGTTTGCTTTGCTGTTCTCTTTTGTAGATGCTTTGAATTTTCTATAATAAATAACTTGTGAAAAGCAAAGCACACAAGGTGTTTAAAGTTCTTTAAGGTTAGAAATAGCGCTAGACTGATACAAGAAATGTTTCCTTGGAGTTTCTACATGTAACTTATTTGAGGGCTCAGGTACCTCCCTGAGGAAGGAATCCTGGGGTATGAAGAATGGGGAGGGATTTTAGTTTGGCATGGTACGTTCAGGCACTAGGGGAAGAGAAGAGTCCAGTTCCCTTTACCTTTGCTTCATTTCTTTTCCTCAAGTTTTAAAACATCAGTCTCTTCTCATAGGACTTCTAGCCTCATGAGGGCAAGGACTCAAGTATATCCTTATTTCCCTGGCATTAACACAGAGACTGGCACATAATAAGATCTCAATAGATGTATGCTGAGCAGCTGAAGGGAAAGGGGATATGCATATTTCGTCTTCAATGAGGGAAAAAAATCAGCAAAATCTCATTTCAACAAGGTCCTCCCACGCTATGGTTCAATCCATGCTATTTGGCCAAGCATCACAGTGGTCTGGGGAGCTTGTGAAAATGGCAGATGTGGCTAGACACTCCCTCCTCAGAGATTCTGATTCAGTAGGTCCAAGCTGAGATCACAGGAAGGATATTTTTTAACAAACGCCCAGGTGATTCTGATCCAGTCAGTTCAGACTGGTGTATCATATCCACTGAGTATTTCTAATTCACTAAAACTGGTAAGAACTGTCCTTTGAATACCTTTTTCTTAATGGCAGAAATTATCACAAACTAGTTTGGTATTCTGTCCCCAAAACACTGCAATTTAGGTGATTAGAGGTAGGAAAATGAAAACAGCCTCTACTTAAAAATTGAAAAACCAAAATTCTAGGAAATTAATGACTACTCAACTTGACCATAACTTGATAAATTAATGGACTACTTAATGGTACACTCCCTTTCCCCCACCAACACACCAAAGAGAGCCATTTAGATGACCGTAAGAATCAAAAAAACAAAACAAAACATATTTATAATATGTAATTGGCTACCTATTTATATCATGGAAAGCTGAGAAATACATAAATACATAGAGAAAAGCTGATGAAAAGAGGTCACACAAATGTATACATGGTATCATTGAAAGTGTGCACATTATCTAGATAAATTGCAAAAAGGTTTTAAATAAATGCAGGCCAGGTTTAGTGGCTCATGCCTGTAATTTCAGCACTTCAGGAAGCCAAGGCAGGAGGATTGCTTGAGCCTAGGAGTTCAAGACTAGCGTGGGCAATATAGGGAGATCCCATATCTACAAAAGAAAAAGAAAAAAAAATTAATTAGCTGAGCATGGTGGCACACACCTGTAGTCCCAGCTACTCAGGAGGCTGAGGTGGGAGGATCACTTGAGCCTGGGAGGCAGACGTTGCAGTGAGCTGAGATCACACTACTGCACTCCAGCGACACAGTGAGACCTTGTCTCAAAAATAAGTAAGATTTTTTAAGCAAAAAGTGCAATTAAAATTTTAATAATAATAATATCTCTGGATTACAGAATTCTGGGCAATTTCTTTTTTTTTTTTTTCTTTTGAGACAGAGTCTTGTTCTGTCGCCCAGGCTGGAGTGCAGTGGTGCGATCTTGGCTCACTGCAAGCTTCGTCTCCCAGGTTCACGCCATTCTCCTGTCTAAGCCTCCTGAGTAGCTGGGACCACAGGCACCCACCGCCACACCCGGCTAATTTTTTTTTTGTATTTTTACTAGAGATGGGGTTTCACCGTGTTAGCCAGGTTGGTCTCGATTTCCTGACCTCATGATCCACCTGCCTCGGCCTCCTAAAGTACTGGGATTACAGGCGTGAGCCACTGTGCCTCCCCGGCAATTTCTTATCTCTATGTATTCAGACATTTTTAAATTTTCCACATGAAAATGTAGAATTTGTAATGAAAATATTTTTTAAAAAAAGAAAAGAAAGTTACATGAAAATAATCTGTTATCCAATTAATTGCAGCTAAAAAGTATGGCCCTGCAATAGGGCAGAGACTCTGAGAGAACCTCATAGCTCAGCCATGGCAAACAAACTAATTGTACCTTTTGGCCACATCTGATTTTGCCTCATTTGCAAGATACAGTCATAATGAGAAATATGAATTAAAGCAAAATGTCTAATTTATTGTCGTGATTCATATGGCAGATCAGTAACTAGGGAAATACAGAGTTCAATGGAATGTTGTGCTTCAAAATCTACATTTATTCACAGGTAACTAATTATTTTACAAAACTATTCAAGTCACTTCAGAATTTACCTATAATGCAAAATATTTTTATATGCTGTTTCCCAATTTTTTTTTTTTTTTTTTTTTTTGAGACGGAGTCTTGCTCTGTCCCCCAGGCTGGAGTGCAGTGGCGCGATCTCAGCTCACTGCAAGCTCCACCTCCTGGGTTCACGCCATCCTGCCTCAGCCTCCCGAGTTCCTGTACAGGTGCCCGCCACCACACTAGGCTAATTCTTTTTTGTATTTTTAGTAAAGATGGGGTTTCACCATGTTAGCCAGGATGGTCTCGATCTCCTGACCTCATGATCCGCCCGCCTCGGCCTCCCAAAGTGCTGGGATTACAGGCGTGAGCCACCGCACCCAGCCCCCCACCTCTTAATATTGCCACAGTGGCAATTAAATTTCCACATGAATGTTGGAGGGGACACTCAAGCCCTACCCCAGGCTAG